>NC_056683.1:140072282-140372282 GCF_018350215.1 Panthera leo | reverse complement strand
GGGGCGGGGCAGGGCGGGGCAGGGCGGGGCAGGGCGGGGCAGGGCGGGGCAGGGCAAGGCCACCCCCCACCCCCCCCCACCCCCGCATCCAATTGTCTCGTTTAAAATAAGGAAAGCAACTATCCAAATGAAAACATTGCCAGTGTTTTAAATCTCAGTACAAATACAAAAGGTGAACTATCCCCAAACTGTGGTTGACAAAGCTTCCGTTGGAGGAAGGAGAGGGTTCAGAGACGGCCAACTAATCGCCAACGAAGTAACGGCTGAAGTGCTTGCTGTGCTAGGTGGAGCCTAACTCTCCAGCGCTCCAGCCATCAGGCCTTCTTTGGTACAGCAGAGTGGGGTCAAATACAGAGTCTGGAACCAAGGCTGCCTGGCCTGCATGGCAGGTCCCCATTAACTGTGTGATCTCAGGCAAATTGTGCTAATTCTCTGCACTTAAGCTTCCTCCTCTGAAAAGTTAGCATAATACAGCCACCTCGTAGTATGCTTGTAGTATGAAAGAACACAGCAGACCCAAAACACAGTGCCTGGCACACACTAACTGCTCAATTAAGCGTGAGAGCTTGTTACTCCTGGGCAATTCCACCCCTGTGAGCCTTACAACTCCTCACGTGAAGTGAGGGATTGCAAGATGAGCCCTTACAGCCCCTTCCATTCTAGCATTCTGTAATCCTAGAATCATCCCTCCTCCCTGCCAGAACTTCCAACTGTCGTGGTGAGAATCAAAAGGAATGTGGACAGTTAGACATACTTCTCCTTTCTGCCTCATTCATTGACTAGAAATCTTATCGATAAACTGCTCTACAAGTCAAAAAGGCAGGGAAAGGGCTACAAAGAGGTCCAAAGAACTCAAAACCCAGAAGTTCAACACCCAAAGAATCAAGGCTCACCTTAGGGTGCCACACCTGCCGTCTGCCAAGTCTTCAACAACGAACCTACAATGAACCTTCAATGAACCTTCATTCGACAATGAAGCCCCTCTACACACCTCTGTGCCAATGCACTAAGGCACACCCTTTTCTAGAATGCCCTTGCACCCCACACGCCTTTGGCAGCTGTAAACTTTAGCAACTCTTTCTAACCCCCAAAAGTACTACCAGATAAGGTATTCTGCATTCTCAGGGCTCCCACCATATGCTGCCACTATCTCATTTAACAGATACTAAACGGCTATCACAACCACTTGTAACTATGCTTACGGGGCCTCTCGTCAGCAAGCACCTTAGGGGCAGAAATGGGGTCTTCCTCATCCTAACTCTCCTCATAGCCCCCACCTTCTCATACACAGTGAACAATCACTGTTCCTGTTACTTCATTAATAAAAAATCAAAACTAAAGAAACTCAAGTGCACCTTAACCCTTCCCTCCCTGGGCCACCCTCTCCTAAATAATACTGGACCGCCTTCTAGACGCGTCAGCTCTAAGTAATGAACACTATGACACCGGATCTCAAGTCTGGCTTCTAACAGGCACTTAACGAATGCTTAGTGTATGAACGTGAGAAGGACATCCAGCTGTGTCTCCTATTCCAAAGTACGACTTCTCCAGGATTCAGATTATAATGCCCCACATATTGGCATTTTTTATTTCCAGCCTCGAATGTTACTATTTCTAATATTCTTACAACACCATTTCCCAAACTATGTTTATATAGCTGTTCCTGTAATTAAGAATGGGGAATCAGAGATGGGTCTGACCCAGGACCCTACACCTCCAGGGACACAGCAGCCTCGTGGGGACAAAGTAGTCTCTATGCCCAGCCTGGGGCTCAAACTCAGAACCCCGAGATCAAGAGTTGCACGCTCTACCAACTGAGCCAGCCAGGCGCCCCTATTCTGTTCATTCCTGATAGAGGTATATAAAATCTACTTTGATTGTGGGTTTGCTATTTTTTCCTATTTTTTTTTTAAATCAGTTTTGCTTTATATACTTTGAAGCTATGTTGTTAGGAGCATAAACTTTCATGACTATTATAAAAAAAAGAATGGAAAATGTCTATAAAGCAGATGCCACTCTTTAAGATTCAGAATATATGTTAGCATAATAAAAGTCTAAAACATCATACATAGAAAAAAAGACCTGTTAAACTTGGTCGTACCCAAACCTGTCTGGGCAAGTTTTTGGTTTTTAAGTAGAACACAGAAAAACATAAACCAGAATGGCAATAATGCATTCCATTTTCATTGTTAGCTAGGTCTATCTAGGTAGACAAACACACAAAGAGTAAATATGTGAGTTAGTGTGTGTGTGTGCATATGGCTTCTATCCCCGTTAGTGTCGTAGGATGACAAAGTGCTTAGCTTACCTGTGGATTTTTACAGAGAGCTGGGTAGTAAGAGTGACAACAAGGTATTTTTATATATATAGCTGGATAGCAGAAGTAACAACAAGGTATGCTGGTCATACATCCTCAGCATTTATGGCAAATTATTAATCAAGTCCCACCTGAAACAATTTGTTAAATTGATTTTAATCACTGGGCCTCTCATGTGAAGCTTTGTATAATCAGCATTTCATTTACAAAATTAATTGCCTGATTGATTCTCTGGAGGCAGTTGCTGTCATTACCCTGCTGTCATAACTTCTGAGTAGGGTGTCACAACATGAAATTCTGACTATGAAAAGCACTGCTATTTTAAAAATGGGGGAGGGGAGAAAGGGATAAAGGAGGAAAACCAAAGAAGTCACATTACCCCCTTCAGCCTGGGAGAAACCTGAAAGTGTTTCATGGTAATTACGCTCTCTACCAATACCTATCTGCTAAATTAACTACTGTACAAATCTAGGGTTTGAGGCATAAAAGATTTTTATACCGGAAAATAACAACTAGAATGTAAAAGCACCAGAGGTAAATTCTAACCTGTGTTACAAAATATGTATCTTGGTATACAAACACTCTGCCTTTCCTACACTTTTTAATTAATAAATAAATAAATAAATAAATAAATAAATAGCTTGACCAGAAATCTTAGCTTACGACAAATATCCATCCATTTTAAGGAAGTCCAAATCACAGAGAAGCGCACACTCACTCAGGCTTCCCGAAACATCGATGTCTATTACTGTTAGATACACACACTTTTTATAGTTTATCGCTCACTATTTACCAGTCTATTGGTAACTGATGGGTCTTCACCTAAAAATCGGTCACCACAATCAATTAATAAAAATTAGACTAAATTTCATATATTAAAAAATAAATTTAAAAAAAATGGATGAATGGATAAACAAATTATGGTGTATTCAGTGAAGGAAATGACCAATAAAACAAAAAGGCAACCTAAAAAAAAAATAAAAATTAAAAAATTAAAAAATTAAAAAAAAAATTAGACTAAAAATTACTTTTCATGGAAAAGAAAAGGGTAAGATGAGTACAGAACGGGGAGGAAAGAGGGAACTTTTTTAAAGTTATTGAAAATCATTAAAAGTAAGATCACATTACCAATATCGTATTTTCAAACTAACCTGCAAAAGCATCAAGCCAGCCAAAGATTCCATTTCTCTTTACCATGAATTTGCCTTTCAGAAAGGACACCCAATTCTGCAAAAGCCCCTAAAATCTTGCCTCCTCCCAGCCCCCAGTTGCATTTCCACCATCTCAACATACCAAAAAGGCAAGGTAGACTGCAAAAAGCCAAGTTGTTTTCAGATACTTTCAAATGTGCAAAACAACTTTCATAGTACAGAGGGGGCTCATTTAAAACAATCCCCGTGCAATGCAACCCAATTCCAAATAAGGCCTCTTTAAAGGGGTCACTTTGAATTTAAAAGAGGCCTCCTCGGGAGACCAGACGTAATTTACCTTCTTTTCGGTACGCTGAATTTTGATTCATAGGTTCAGCCACAAATTTCCTTTAAAAAGAAAGATCACTTCATAAATTTGCTCTGTTATCCTGTGACCAAAGGTGTTTGTTTGCTGGCTTGGTAAAGAGAGCTAACTGGGACATTGTACCCACTCCTCCGCTCCCACGATGCAGGCTAACATGACAAATTCACGGTTAGAGAACAGAAAGGCCAAGTCTCCCCAGCCCAAACACCTGCGGCTCACAAGGGCAAGCCCCCTCCTGGACCTCTCAACTACATTTAACTCCCCTGCAGAGTAAGAGCAATGGTCTCTAATTTTCACTTGGCTCACAGGGATGTGCTAAGTGTTGATAAGGTAATGTCTGCAAAGTGCTTTAAGTTCTGGGGGGTGGAAAAAGGCTTTATAAAAGCCTAATAGATGCTTAGGACCACTTCTTAAGCTACACACGCAATTGTTTCAGCAAAGAGAGTTCACGAATTCAAATGCATATCAATTTAACACCTTTCATTACAAAAGAACCGAAAAAGGAAGGCACAGAAATCTCTTCTCCAGGTGCAAAGGGAGTGAAGATTTTACATGAACACGGAATGCCTGCATCACCACCACCTAGGACAGGATTCTACGCTATGGCAGAAACGGCTCAGAGCATCTGGATTCTAAGAGGTGAAAATGGATGAATGCTGTAGAAACAGGAATGGGGGCAGGCATGACGGTGCAGTTGAAAATGTATATTCTGGGTTATAATTTTCTATTTGGGGAAAAGGGGGAAGGAAGTATCATTTTTACAACATACCATGTTAAAAACAGCTTGATAAAATAATATCAATTGTTGAGGTTTTAAAGACAAAATCTAGCTTCTGTCATCTCAAGGGAGGTGAGGAAGTAGGGACTTAGTCTTTTGGGATAATAGATCTGAAAGCTGGGGAAGAGGTATGAAAAAATTTATGTTTATCAAAATGAGGGATGAATTAGAAAAGGTTAAGAAACAAAGATTCAAGGACGTTTGGGTGGCTCAGTCGGTTAAGCGTCTGACTTCGGCTCAGGTCATGATCTCGTGATTTCTGGGTTCGAGCCACCATATCAAGCTCAGTGCTGACAGCTCAGAGCCTGGAGCCTGCTTCGGATTCTGTGTCTCCCTCTCTCTCTGCCCCTTCCCTGCTTGTGTTCTGTCTCTGTCTCTCTCTGTCTCTCTCTCTCTCTCTCTCTCTCTCTAAAAAATAAACATCTAAAAATTTTTTTTAATTTTTAAAAATATTTTTAATAATAAACTGAACAAATATCAAGGTGCAAAGCACCATGAAAGATGCTAAATGTAGAAGATGGCCCTTGATTTTAAGGAATGTACACTATAACAGAGAAAATAAGAGATGTATGTAAATAATACTAGGTATAAATAAGCTTGTACACACCACAGGACAGAGAAAATAAAGTCCCATGAGTGCTCAGCTAAGGGTGGGTAATAACTTCTAGCTGCAAGAAACGCAAGGATTAATGAGGAATTTATGTCATTTAAGGGGTAAACTAAGAGATGAAGAAGATATACAGAAATATCAAAACACAAATATAATAACAGCCACCATTTAATGAGTGCCTACTGCGAGCCAAGCCCTATGCTAGGTGCTTTACAAATGGCATGAGACGAATTCTAACAAAAATGCTGCAAAGTACTTAATATTACACACCACTATTTTTAGTTGAAGGAAATCATCTCTTAGGTTTAGGGAACCTGCCCAAAGTCACACTACAACAGAATGGAATCAGGATTTCCCCAAGTCTGGCTGGTGCTCTTTGGAGAAGTCTCTAACAGCCATTAGGCCCTGCTCCAAGCCACTCCAATTAATAACCCGTGATATGGGGGTGCCTGGGTGGCTCAGTCAGTTAAGCGACCGACTTCGGCTCAGGTCGTGATGTCACGGTTCATGAATTCGAGCCCCATGTTGGGCTCTGTGCTGGCAGCTCAGTGCCTGGACCTGCTTCAGATTCTGTGTCTCCTTCTCTGTATGCCCCTCCCACGCTCATTCTCTCTCTCTCCCTCTCTCTCTCTCTCTCTCAAAAATAAACATACATTAAAAGAATAATAATAACCCACGATATGGAAGGTGCCTGGGTGGCTCAGTCGGTTAAGAGTCCGATTTTTGATTTTGGCTCAGGTCATGATCTCACGGTTCATGAGTTCAAGCCCCACATCAGGCTCTGTGCTGGCAGTAAGGAGCCTTCTTGGTGTTCTCTCTCTTTCTCCCTCTCTCTCTGCTCCTCCCCTGCTCATGCTATCTCTGTCTCTCTGAAAATAAATAAACTTAAAAAAATTAAAAGTAAATAAATAACCAGTGATATGAACAAACCTGAACTGTGTCCCCCGAAAATCTGTATGTTGAAGCCCTAATCCCCAGCGTGAGTGTATTTGGAGACAGGGCCCATACGCAGGTAATAAAGGTTAAATGAGGTCATAGGGTAAGGGCCTTCATCTCACAGGACTGGTGTCCTTATAATAAGATGAGTAACCAGGGCATTCGCATTCTTCCCCCCACCCCCCCACCCCCCCCCCCGCCAACACACACGCAAAGAAGAGGTCATGTGAGCACACAGCAAGGTGTGCAAGCCAAGGGAAGAGACCTCAGAATGAAACCTACCTTGCTGGAACCCTGTCGGAACTCCAGAATTGCAAGAAATACGTTTCTGTTGTTAAAGCCACCCCAGTCTACGGTATTTTATTACAACATCCTGAGCAGACTGAGACGCACCACTTTTATTTTTACTGATTTATAACATGCTGCCTGAGTTCTAAGAGGGATCCCCAGAGTCCTGCCTCCTGGTATCCACACCTTTGTGCAATCCCCTCACGCGTCTGGGCAAGAACAGTGACTTGCACCCCACCCAGAAAACGTAGCAAAGGTGAGGGGATTTTACAAATGTAATTGAGATTCCGAGTCAGTTGACTTTGAGTTCATGAAAACAGAATATCCCAGATGGGCCTGACATAATTATGTGGGCTCTTGAGTCCAGCCTCTCTAGAAGTTAGAGACTCCCAACAGCAGAGACTCTCTCTCTGTTGGTGGCACTGAAGAAGCAAGCCGCTATGAAGCTACAGCCACACGGAAGTGAATTCTGCCAACAGTCTGAGGGCACCTTCCCCGGTCAAGCCTCCAGCTGAGAATGCAGCCTGCTGATTCCTTAGTCACAGCCTCCTGATGCCCTGAACAGAAAGCATCCAGCAAGTGAGGTGTGGACTCCTGACCCACAGAAACTCTTGAGATAATCTGTGTGGTTTATAAGTCACTCAAGTTGTTATGCAGCAAAAGCAAACAAACAAAAACTATTTCACAGCTTAGGAAAAATACTTCCCACATGGCTCCTCCTCACGCCCACAGGAGCCGCTACGGCTCAAAAACACTGGTGTTGGTGCTCTGCTATCTTCCCTGACAGGAAACCTTACAACGTACGGTCCCAGAAGTTACTGGGAGCTCTTATTTTTCCCACTTCTGACCAAAGTCCTACTTATCCTTCATTGTTTTTAAAAAAGTATTTGTTTATTTTTAAGAGAGAGAGACACAGAGCACGAGTGGGGGAAGGGCAGAAAGAGGGGGAGACACAGAATCCGAAGCAGGCTCCAGGCTCCGAGCCATCAGCACAGAGCCCGATGCGGGGCTCAAACTCACGAACCGTGAGATCATGACCCGAGCCAAAGTCGGATGCTTAACCAACTAAGCCACCTAGGCGCCCCTAATCCTTCAAGGATCACCTTCCCTGTCAAGTTGGTCTTGAAAAGCCCAGGCAGAATAAAACCCGTCTCTTCTGTGGCCTCGGAGACCTTTGAAGAAAACTCTTATTATATTATTTAGGCAGTCTGGTAGCAATTTTCTGTTTGTCTCCTCAAAGGCAAAGGCCAAGTTAAATGGCAAGATAGTTCACACAGATAAAGGAAAACACCCCTCGCGTCATTGCACACACAGAACAGGAGTAGGAGTCCCAACTGTAGTCCACCAGCCAGAGGACCTGAAATGAGGCGACTTCTCGACTTCCCTAGGCCTCGATTCCCTCCCCGTAAGACGGTATACTGCTTGCTAGCGGGCAAGCATCTTCCGCACAATACATGTGCCCTGAATAAATACGGCAGTGAACGTCAGCTCATAAGGCCAACCTAAAGTTGGGCTCAAAAAAAAGGAAAAAAGTTACTAGTAATGGTGCCAATATAAGAAAACGTGTACAAAATTGTGAAGTGAAATCGGTGACTAAAACTCATGGCCACTGTTTAATAGCACATGTACGCTCACGTGGGATAAAAGTGATTTACAATGAAAGCTGTTGACTTCCCAGGGCCTCTGCCTCACATGTGAAGGGCAGCCAGAGGAGCCTGGGAGATGGGGCCAGGGTCACGCGAGGTCCTCGGCGCGCTCCTGAGTCCCACTCCTCAGCTGCCAGCCACACGGGGCTCCCAGAAGACCACTTAAGCCCCCAAGTGTGGGGCTGCGTCTCGTCGTCTTTTTCATGCCACCCGACCACATGCCCATTGCCAAACAGCTGGCCTTGCCCAGCGAGCCGAACCTCAGTTGAGAGACCACGTCCCCAGCTGCAGCCAGCTCTCCTCCGGTTGGCTTCGGCCCAAGCGCTGGGAAAGGGCTGTTTTCTAATCACTGGTGAATGAGCCAGTGAACTTCAGGGAGAAGGGAGTTTCCTTCCCCATTTTTTTTTTAGTGAGAAAAGCAAATTTGTAAATGCTCTTCGCAATGGTGGCGCAGAAGCCTCAGATTTGTTCACACTTATCTAGAGGCTACATCTAACCTAGTAATTCTGTATAATGCAATTGATTCGCTAGTATCATTTTACAATTCTGATTAGGTTTCTCTAAAATCCTGTTTATTAAATTGCTTCCTTTAAGCATGCATAGTTACTAATTTGTTTCCAACTAAATCAGGTAGCGTATGAAAAGATTATACTGCAACAGTGCAAGGGCACTCCAGGGATTACGTTTCATCTAGATTTCAAAATTAAAACTATAACGTTTCCTTTGAAAAAGAGAGGCAGCCGAATTTACACAGTTTTTTTCTGGATCGCTAAAATGTCAATACCCCACCATAACACCCTGGGTGTAAAACAACCACGTCCTTCGCGAAGCACATAAAGCAAAGAAAGACCAGAGGCTCACAGTGGGTCTCATGTGCTCATTTCTTTACATCAGGAGGTCACGCATAGCATGACACTGTTCAGTCCTGAGCCAAAACACACTGAGCCTTTAAGGGGCAAACTTGATACGCAGAATAAGAGGTGTAAAGGAGGCCAAAAATAAGACAGTTAACGCTTTACTAGATTAGGTTACTGGTGTTTTACTTCTAATAGAGTAACAGCATATCACTTGAATAAATCAGACACAATCAATAAAAATCTCCAGAAAGTAATATTTCAGAGATTTGCTCAGCCATGTGACTCTGATTAATTTTAGAGTCACACAGATGAAACAGAACTCCTATGTACAACTGAGAGATTTCTCCCCAAAGTCGATGAAACAAAAATCCTTAACCCCTTTTTTTTTCAAAACATTTTTTTGAAGTTTATTTATTTATTTTGAGGGGGGGGGGGAGAGAGCACTCAAGCAGGGGAGGGGCAGAGAGAGAGGGAGAGAGAGAATCCCAAGCACTGACTGTGCAGAGCCTAATGGGGGGACGGGGGGGCTCCAACTCACTCACCACGAGATCATCACCTGGGTCGAAGTCAGAGGCTTAACCAACAGAGCCACCCAGGCACCGACTTAACTGTTTTTAATCAAAGATTTTTGTGTCTCTAAATGTGTGGGTTTTTTTTTAAGTTTCTTTCCTTTCATCAAACAAAAACAGGAGCAAAAGAGGGCAGGATAATCATTTATATTTTAAAACCAGATCAGCAAATAAAGAATTTGTCCAACTAATGAATAAAGCCTTCTTACAAACAATACAGATGTTTTTATTGTCAATTTCCATATTTGCAGAGATTAGAAAAAGTTGTTTATGAAGACTTCATGTACTTAAAGCAGTTGTTGTTTTTTTTTTAATTTTCGGCTGAACTGAAAAAGAAACACAAGTATAAAAGAGAATGAAAGGGAAAAAGGTAATGACTCTAAGAAAATCTGCACCATGGGGACTATAAGAGAACTACAATGATTGACTTCAGCACCAGGGCCATTCTGGTTCAAGGTCAATTTTGGCTAGAGTCCACACTCACAAGACCACCACATGACAGACTGCCAAAAGATACGATGAAGGTTCCATTTTTCTCAGAGATTTTAATTACAAAGTTATGGCTGCCCTCTGACAAGGATATCTATTTAGTAATATACCTAAAAAGGAATGAGAATTCTGAAGTATTTAATTTTTTTTTTATTCTTTATTTATTTTTGAGAGAGAGAGAGAGAGACAGACAGACTGTGAGAGATAGAGAGCGAGACACAGAATCAGAAGCAAGCTCCAGGCTCCGAGCTGTCAGCACAGAGCCCGACGCGGGGCTCAAACCCACGAACCGCGAGATCGTGACCTGAGCCGAAGTCGGACGCTTAACCGACTGAGCCACCCAGGCGCCCCAGAGAATTTTGAAGTATTTAAAGATCTACATTATCCCACTGCATGTTGTCCTTTCTGTTCTCTTCATTCTTATTTCTGACGCTAACTACATACAATGGAAATAACTTAAGGAAAAAAATCCAGCAGATGCCTTCCAAATAAGAAATGCTCTCATCTTCTCTCAGTTACTTCTGAAATTTCAATTACTGAATTCAATTACTTTGAAATGTCTCCCTCTGCTTCAGCTTTGGGATACAACAGGGTTAAAGCTTCGAAGGTAACACATCTTGGCAAAGAGGCAGCCTTTTTATATCACACTCCTTTTAAGAAACTTTATGAACAGCACACAGGTAAACAAGGACACAAAAGGCATAGGACTGCATCTGCTGGGGTCAGAAAAAGGGGTGATGCAGGGCTCATGATCCTTCCAGGCAAACTCTCTTGGCCAACTGCCTCAGAAGACAATGACATTCCAAAAACGATTCAGCAGAGCACCGCAGAAATGACAATGCGAGGTTTTTTCAATTGTTCAGTGACTCCTTAGACAATAATAAGAGAATGTCTCTGCCACCACATACACAAAATTACCCCAAGTTAAAAAGCAGGACCAATGGGGTATGTCCAAAAGAGGCTTCAGTGGGGTAAAAGGGCCAATTGAATGTATGTAATATGATCTTATACATGGATTATTTACGTTTATGTAGTTTTATGTGTTCATATCCAGTGTATTTTTTTTAATTTTTTTGCTTATTTTTGAGAGAGAGAGTGTGTGAGCAGGAGAGAGGCAGAGAGAGAGGGAGACAGAATCCGAAGCAGGCTCCAGGTTCTGAGCTGTCAGCATAGAGCCCGACACAGGGCTCGAACTCACAGACCACGAGATCATGACCTGAGCCAAAGTTGGATGCTTAACCGACTAAGCCACCCAGGCACGCCATATGCACTATTTTTTTTTTTTCACGTTTATTTATTTTGGGGACAGAGAGAGACAGAGCACGAACAGGGGAGGGGCAGAGAGAGAGGGAGACACAGAATCGGAAGCAGGCTCCAGGCTCTGAGCCATCAGCCCAGAGCCTGACGCAGGGCTCGAACTCACAGACCACGAGACCATGACCTGAGCCGAAGTTGGACGCTTAACCGACTAAGCCACCCAGGCACGCCATATGCACTATTTTTAAAGGAAAAGTAGGTTATGGGGCGCCTGGGTGGCTCAGTCGGTTGAGCGTCCATCTTTCGCTCGGGTCATGATCTCACAGTTCGTGAGTTCGAGCCCAACGTCGGGCTCTGTGCTGACAGCTCAAAGCCTAGAGCCTGCTTTGGATTCAGTGTCTGCCTCTCTCTCTGACCGTCCCCCGTTCATGCTCTGTCTCTGTCTCAAAAATAAATAAATGTTAAAAAAAAAAGTTAAAAAATAAATAAATAAAGGAAAAGTAGGTTAGAAAAAATACATTTAACATAAGAGTATATACTTTCGGGAAGTGGAAGCAGTAAAAGAAATTTAAATATTCAATATACATGTTTTGGCCAGTGTGTGCATTTTTTTTATAGAACATATTCATGTACTACACTTCTGTAATTTAAAAAAATTTTTTTCAGAATAAAACTCAAAACTGGGGGGGGGAGGGGAATAAGGAAATTAAATAGAGTGCCCGGAACATGAAAAAACACAGTGAAATCATAGCCAGAAACAGTTCAAACAAGACAGACTACTGACCAGAGAATCAGAGGCCTGCTTTCATGCACGCATGCTCTTGCTAATGGGGTTGCCAACCTTGGGTGATCCATTCACTCCCAAGGGATGAGGACCCCAGTCTCGTTTAAAAGGCCGAAATCCTCCCAGCTCCGTGCTGGCTAAGGGCTGCTGCTTGACCAAGATCCCAGAGGACAGAGCTGTGTAAATAAAGACGGCCAACGTGGGGGGGGGACGGTGGACGATGTGGATAGAACCTGGAACGAAAAAGGTCCGCGCCGCCCGTACCAAGATCTACACCGGAGGGAGGCCCGCTACGGCCTACAGGCCAAATCCAGTCCACCACCTGTTTCTGGAGGACCAGTGTGCTAAGAATGCTCTTTACATTTTTAAACAGCCGAGGGCAAAAATCGAAAGAAGAAGGTATTTCAGAACATACAAAAATTACATGAAATTCAAATGTTGACATCCGTGGTGTTCTGGGCACACACCGCCTCCCCCTTTCTTCACACACCACCCATGGCTCCTATCGTGCCACACCAGCAGCGTCCAGATCCTGAAACTAAGACAATGGCCATGAAGCATAAAACACTGACTACCTGGCCCTTCATAGGAAAACTCTGCCCATCCCTGACCTAAATGCTTAAATTAAAATGTCTGTAAGTTGAAGAATTACCATGACACACCGGAGGGACGGTGTGCAGTGCAAACGCTCAGACCTGGAGAACAAAACCCAGTTTGGTTTCAAGCTGCACCCTCCACCGAGGAACCATGCTTCAGCTTCTGCAGGTACAAAACCAGACCTCGCAAGATGGAGACAACCAGGTACGAAAGGCACTTCGGAAATTATGAAATGATCTGCAAAGTTATTATTACTAAGTAAAATCAAAGGATCCACATTTAAACTCTGGTTGCAAAAAAGCCTGTGAAATGTATCTTTCTGTAAAACGTGCTCTTAGAAGAACAGAGAGCAGGGACACCCACAAGCCAGCGCAGATGACATTATGTAAGTCAAAGCCAGAACCCGTTCTTCAACTGGCTGACTGACACATTAAGGCACAGGGTCCCAACTTCAGAAACTAAAAGCACTTTTTGAAAACAATATGCCCTTTTTTTTTTTTTTTTTGCATGCTTTCAAGGTCTGTTTAGCTGCACTGTACGCAAGTTTAACATTTATTGAAGACCTAGGCAGTATATCTTCATGACAGTCCACTTAATCCCCATTCTACTGGTAAGGACGTAGAAACTCAGCAAGGTTTGTGGTTAAGATATTCGGGCCCAGCATTAAACCTAGTTTAGAGAACGTGACAGAGGCAAAGTGACCACAATATAAATTAGAAATGAGCCTTCTCACTGGAAAACAAGCACATCACAAGGTCTCAAAGTTTGTACGTAACTCTGCCTATTTTTTTCTTCCATCCACATGCGGAAAAGGAAGAAAATAAAAGCGAAGTTGGTCTCTGAATGAAAAAAACATTTTTTTCTAGTAGGAGCTCTAAGAGCAGAGTATTCCTCTAGGCAAACCAACACCTAACTGTGTTTGACTAAAGTGGAAACCTTGTCTCCTCAATAACGGTAATGGTAATAGAGCAGTCAACACTTAGAAAACACTTTCTGTGGGCTTTACATGTACTCTCTCATTTAATCCCCAAAACAACCTGGCACTTCGTTACTTTAATTATCGCCACCTCACAAATAGTAAGTGGCAGAGGTGGGGATTCAAACGGACTAGCTTACTCACTGGATGATTCTGTCTACTCTTTCCCTCACTTAGCATACTGCCCAGCAAGAGGCAGGTGAAAGTTAAGTGTTTATGCTAAATTTGCCTTACAATTCAAATCCAAGGAGCCAAGACCAGACTCCAGAATAAGCATCTAGACTCAGGGTAAGCTGCGGGAGGTTTCTTCCAGCCTAAGTAATATAAGCAAACAAATACATACTTATGATCAGCAAGTATTAGTGAAACGGGCAAAGGTCAGTGAGGAAAGGACAGAACTTTAGCAAGATGTTTGCATTTGTTAAACTCCTGCTCTAATTTCATGTCTCTTTACAAACACCGGCAATTAGTAATCCTGCCTCAACTTTAAAATTTACAGTTTTAGGAAGAGAAAAAAACAGGGACATGAAGGCCAAATTTTTGAAACATACTGGCAAAAGGTAATGAAGACACGCAAGAAAAAATTTGTCTGAATGGCCCACGAAGGGCAGGATGTGGAGGCTGAAGCTTAAACTGATCCGCTGTATGTGAGCAGCTGAGGAGGGACAGAAAGAACTGGATCAAGAAAAAGAAGAGGAATAAAAAGACAAAAGGAAGCAAAAACTACACCATGAAAACAAAAGGAGAATTCATTTGAGGGGGGGGGGCGGGGAATCATGAAGAAATGCAAAAACAAAAGCAAAGTCTAGGTAAGTCTGAGTCAGAGATGCACACAGAGGAATGAAGATAACAGATGCTGGAAGACAGACACAGGACAGATGGCTCTAAGATCAGAGCCAATCGAAAGAAGGGGAAAGGAAAATACTTAGGTTCCCTCTTAAAAAGGCAAGTGGCATCTACTACAATCTTTGCAAGACCCATTACCTCTCTCTATGTGAAAACTCACAGGAAATATACATGCATTTCTATTGCATAAATTTACAAATGTAGTCTGCATTCCATAAATAAAATGCTGGCTCTTAAATCTTCATTGAAAGGCTTAAATAAATGTACAAAAACCTCACACACACACACACACACACACACACACAACCTCAATCATCTCTGCACACTGGAGTCAGTCCAATAAAATACATGGTTGCTTGGAAGCTGTATAATCAATTTATTGTACCACGTGCATACACCTATCACTACAGTAGTAAGTAAAATAAGGATGAAAGAAGTGGTCCTATTCACGTATATACCCATTGGAAGTAACAAGGAGAAAGAAAGATGCAAAGGTACTACCCGCTGTATTAGTGGGACAGGATGATGCTTCTGTTTTCCATACTTGCCCTTGTATTAAATACGTACACACACATATACAGGAGACACATACTCATAAACACACATACTCATGTATTCATATACCCCTTTGCTTATAAGATGCTAAAAATACTCACAAATGTAAAAAATAACTTCTACTTAGCCACAGAAAACCAAGGCCCATGCATCATCCTTCTCTTTATTTATTCAATACTTCTCCCCTCACACTCTCTACGGAACATCTTTTTTGCCCATTCTATGATCTATGCTTGAAATTAAAAGCCCCAGTGGGCTGGGAGAGCTATAACCTTCTATTTGCTGTATCTTAAATGCTAAGAACCTAAAGAGAAGCCTCAAAATGAAAGTGAAGGAGGAGTCGCCCAAAATATAAAGTGCCACCTCGTACATCTCTAGCTGGTCCTTCAATTAACATTTGCTATTTCAGAAGTAAAAAGCCCATGATTTAAACACTTCATTATCTTTCAGTTCAAGCCATTATCATTCAAACAACTAAACCCTGAAATCCTAAATCCTAAAAAGGTTATTACTCTGAGTAGAACGATGCACAGCAAATGAACAGAGAAGTGTGTGGGCATAAAGAACCACTGACATACTTTACACATAATCAAGCTTCCAGAAACACTAAAAATTTATTTTTGCTTCATCTAATGATGATGTGCAGTAAGATGTTTGCAAACAGGAAGTTTATTTCTCCTAATCCATTGCCTATAGTACTTCTTAATTATTCCTCATAGCGACACTATAATCTAACACTTTCAGAAGGGCTGCGATTTTTCTGACATGGATTTAGGTCCTCCGGTGAAGACAAGCTGTGAAAAATCGGGTAGGAGAAAAGGAGAAAGGTGCCGTTTACACATTTATCTGCTCGGCTCACACCTTCCGTAGAACATCACCAGCCAGTTAAACATTCAGTGCTGCAATAATTTTGTCTCCATCCTTTTGACAATTTCTTTCACGCCTCATTTGCTAGGAAGAGTTAAAACATTTTAGTCAACCTTCAGAAAGCAGTTCGATTTTTTTCCAGGCAAAATGCATAACCTATTCCAGCTACCAAGCCACTGGTTAAAGTTCAAACTGTGGCACAGACAGCAATCCAGGACTTGCCTTCAAACGTTTCAGAAGGACAAACAAAAACAAAAACAAAAACAAAAAAGCCCCCACTACCCAGTCTGGCGATCCTTTCCGGTGGACATAAAACAAAAGCAAGGAAGACAGCCTTCCACATGCTCAGTTCCCGCCTACGAAAACCAGCCGGCCACACGGCTGCCCGCTCTGCTCCTACAATCCTCAGGTGACGACGGCAGAAGAGCCTGGACAGAACACTCCAAGATGGAGAAAGAAATCTTTTCTCGCGACAGGCCGTTACTGGCTTTGGCCGTGCATTTTTCATTTGGGATCGGTACGGCACACCTCTGTACTGCGGCCACTGCGGCCACCGCGGACTACTTTCCAGATCGAGGCCGTGTCCTGCGTACGGCCACCCGAACTCGCGAGCAGCTCCCGCCGTGCGCTCGCCGAGGGCAGCGCCCAGTAATCCTATGTTTCGGTCGTGCTAAAAACCACACGATGCGCCCAGTGCCGAGAGCAGCACTGCCCACTAACGCTTTCCGCAGCCGTGGAACGTTCCATCCTGGGCCGCATGTGTGCTTTCGGGCACTTAACATGTGGCCAGTACACGGCCCGAGCGCATCTTTCATTTTATCTAACTGTAATTCATCTTAACTAGCCACATGTGGCGAACGGCTACCGCACTGGCTAGAGCGGGGGCAGAGGGCCATTTAACGCTAAAAAAGCTTTCTGCTGGGAAAACATTCTTCGGTCACGTTATGTATCAGGATGCTGAGTTTCCCCTTTAGGAAAGTGGAACAGTAATAAAAAGTAAACCGAAAGTACTAAAAAGATCCCCTTCACGTTCCCGTCGAAACAGAAATGCATCTCATTCAAACCGGCTTCCTAACAGGTGGGGCAGAAGGGACACGTGTAACAGAGACGTGCGTCCTGAGAAGAAGGGGCGTCCCGGTGCTCGCCTTAGGGCCACATCTCCTAGGACAGACAGGAGAAGAAAAGGACGCTTCCTCCCGCTCCCCTGAGGCTGACGGGTGTACACACACCGTGTGGCTTCTTGGAAGATTCTATCTTCCGTGTCTAACCAAATGACAACCCGGCCACGGGAAGGGGATATCTTTCTTCAGCAACTTTTCCAATGTCCTCACAGAATAGCAAATGATGCGAATGGAAGCAAGCAAGAAAAAACAAAACACAACATGATTACAATGACAGCTTCCACAAAGGAAATGCAGACCACTCATCTAACTCCGCTCACACCGGGCACTGTTGGGAGGAAATACAGCGTAATATCTGAGAAGGCAGGGGCGTCAGAACGCCTGGGTGCACACAGAGTCTATGCCACTTCCTAGCTATGTCGCTCAGGCTTATCGAGGCTGTGCCTTCATTCACTCATCTGTAAAATGGGTATAATCGCAGTACCTGCTTCATAGGTAAGGTTATACGGTTCTTAGCTCTGCTTGACACCTAGTAACTGTTCGATAAATTATTCAAAACTTCTCATTACTAAAAACTTAGTATTTCAGTACAGTGGAAAAACAGGTGATTTTCCTTCGAGGTACATGTAGCGAGTTGTCATTAAAGAATGATTTAATGACACAGGAAAAAATGCTCCACATCCCTCATCATCAGGGAAATACAAATCAAAACCACAGTGAGATACCACCTCACACCTGTCAGAATGGCTAAAATGAACAACTCGGGCGACAACAGATTTTGGCAAGGAAGCGGAGAAAGAGGAACCCTTTTGCACTGTTGGTGGGAATGCAAACTGGTGCAGTCACTCTGGAAAACAGTATGGAGGTTCCTTAAAAAATTACAAAGAGAACTACCCTGTGGCCCAGCAATTGCACTACCAGGTATTTATCCAAAGGATACAGAAGCGCTGATTCAAAGGGGCACATGCACCCCAATGTTTACAGAAGTGCTACCGACAATAGCCAAAGTATGGAAAGAGCCCAAGTGTCCATCGACAGATAAATGGACACACACACACACACACACACACACACACACACACACACAAAATGGATGGAATATTACTTGGAGATCAAAAAAGAATGAAATCTTGCCATATGCAATAACGTGGATAGAACTAGAATGTATTATGCTCAGCAAAATAAGTCAGAGAGACAAATCTATGATTTCACTCATCTGTGGAATTTAAGATACAAAACAGATGAACATAAGGGAACAGAAACAAACATATAAAAACAGAGAGGGAGACAAACCATAAGAGACTCTTAAACACAGAAAACAAACTGAGGGTTGCTGGTGGGGTGTTGGATGGGGGGATGGGCTAAATGGGTGACGGGTATTAAGGAAGGCACTTGGTGGGCTGAGCCCTGGGTGTTGTATGTAAGTGATGAATCACTAAATTCTATTCCTGAAGTCATTATTACACTACATGTTAACTAACTTGGATTTAAATTTAAAAAAATGGAAAATGAAAAAATTTTTAAAAAGAAAAAAGGGTTTCATACATACATGTCTAACAAGGTTACCACCAAAGAATAACTTACACACAGAGCAAACAGTTTCAGAACTTTTAGTGGCTAATTCTGAATACCAGCTCCCAAACCGAAGTTTTCAGAGAGGATAATGCAAAAATGTGTAACAACAACTTGTACTCCTACTGACCACTAGCTCAGCCTAAGATTACTGGCACAGAAGTGGCAATAACCAAAGGTAATTCCCCAAATGCAATCATCTCTGCTTCAAGAAGCCTCTCCAGACTCGCACAGATGTCTTTATGAGACCAGCTGACTCACTACTTCGTGTTTACAATCCAGTTTACTAAAGGTATCGAAAGCACCCAAAATATATTGATATATTACAAAACTTATTTTTATTTTCTGGAAACATTTCTAAACAAGCTTTATAAAATGTGACTCTAGGCGCACGTGGGTGGCTCAGTGGCTTAAGCATCCGACTTCCACTCAGGTCATGATCTCACAGTTTGTGGGTTCAAGCCCCGCATGGGGCTCTGTGCTGACAGCTCAGAGCCTGGAGCCTGCTTCGGATTCTGTGTCTCCCTCTCTCTCTGCCCTTCCCCTGCTCACACTCTGTCTCTCCCTCTCTCTCAAAAATAAATAAACATTAAAAAAAAATTTAAAAACAAAAACAAAGAAACACCCCACTCCTCCTCCTGCTGTCTGGAAGCTTCTTTCTCATTTCCTATTCGCTGTGCAGCCTGTCGCAGCTCAGCTCCTCCTGACTATTCTCCCAAAGGTCTTCCGTGACCAAATGGCAAGACGTTGGCTACCTACTCTTACCCGACCATTCCTCTGAGCCTGCCACAGCTATGCGTGTCTTCTCTCCAAAACCCTCGTTCCTCCATGGCTTCTGTGGAGCTCTCCCATGCTTTCCGTCTCCTTTTCTGGCTCTCCGGCTGCCTCCCTTTCCACTCCTCCAATGTCAGCGCTCCCTAAACCCCTTCAGCACCCCTCTCTTCTCCGCACCCACGCTCCCCTGGGCAACCCGGTGAACCCCATTTCAGCAGCACACCGCGCTGAAAGGGTGGGCCCAAGTCACCCTCCTGCACTGTCTGTCTAAGGGCATGTCCAGTCAGCTCTTTGGAACACATCTCAAACCCAACATGTCCCAAACCGCGCCTGCTCACTAAACACAGGATGATTCTGAAGCGGACGCCTTCAAAGAGTTACAATACCATCTGATTTCTCTCTAGGGAGTCAGATCGAGCGCTCTGTGTTTACGCCACTCCTGCCCCGGCCTGGAGGAAACGAAGGTGGTGCTGGGCTGCCGTCTGCCATTTCAACCACTGCCAGTAAAAATGCTACGTTTCCTCGCTGTCCGCTGACACGAGAGGTGCGCGCTGAGCATCTCTGGGACTACGGAAATAGAACCCTGACAGTTCCTTCGCGAGTTGGTTTTTGTGACATATTCCTATATTGCCTCATTAATCAATAAGCAGTTTTTGAAAGTGTTCAATGCTCTTGAATCCCCCTGTGCTGCTATTCGTTCCCACTCTAAAGGCCGCCACCCGCATGCGGACAGGTGCTTCTGCAATCTCTAGGATTAAATTTCACCGGAAGGTGAGCCTTATGAAAGCAGGGCCTGCGTTTTATTCACTGCCGTGGCCCCAGCACCTAGAGCACGACCTGCCACACAGCAGGTGAACAGACTAGACCCCAAGAGCTATTTCTCGAGTGGGTCAAGAATGTACACAAAGTAGCACAGTATCTGGCCGTCGACTCAGAAGTCTCCCACCGACCCTCAACCCCGGCTCCCCGTTCTGCTTTCCCAAGGTTTTGGGGGGTATGGAAGATATCCCTCAAAATGCCTCCCCCCCCCCAAATGGTTTTTCACTCAGTGTTTTCCCTACCGGACGGGTGTCCAAGGCTCTCAAAGACAGCCAGGTGTGTGAGGCTTGCCCTGCTTCTCACCTGATTCCCTGGGAAGGTCACGAGGGACAAGCTAGCACGGCTGGTTTCCTCCCTGCGGTCGGCAGAACCTGCCACATCTCCTGCGCCTGCTTCCACGTGCCCCCCACTTCTAACCTGCTGCCCACAGCTGCTCACCTAACTCCTCCACTCTGTACTGATAATGTGGCAAAAAAGGAAGTCACCATGGAGAACCAAATAACTATCATCCTGAAAAGGGAGGGAGGGAATGGCTTTATTCTTGTCTGGCGGAGTCGGGTTCGGGAGCCTTGTGACAGCTATTTTCTTAGGGCTGTCTCAGCTGTTTCAGAACGCTAAGATTGCACTGATGGAAACCACAGCACTGGACGCATGATACATCACTACAGGCATGTCCCGAAAGTTCGAACGCAGGCAGACACGTGTTCGCTTTCTAGGCAAAAGACAGGTATCTCTCATCGTAACAAATGAGACTGAAACGTGACTAACACACTGAAGATGCTCATTCCCTGCATAAGCTGGAAGAGCCAAACAAAATGAAAGGTCCGGTCTCCGAGAAAAGGACATGCCGGTGACAAACAGCAACGGCCTAAATAAAACACAGGTTACCAGTTTGTTTGGGTTGCTTTCTTCCTGCGGGTTCTTAAAGACAGACTGTTAACTCATTTGCTTGAGATGGCTTAGGTGTCCTCAGCATTAACTTCAGACACTATGCATCCATGATTACTCTAGTAGCCATATATTACTGCAAATAATGAAACAAAATCACATGTTATTAGAAAATAGGGAACAAGAGACAGGAAAGCCTTCATTTCATTTTAAGCTAAAAAGAGCACTTTGGAGGCACGTCATTCAAGAATATTCTCAACCTCAAATTGAGCAGCAATCGGGAGGTGAGGAAAACACGAGCTGAAGACCCAGGAAACCTGAACACAGCCAGTCCCATGGTCTCTCCCGCTGCACAGATGTTTGAGCAGAGTACTGGTTAAATGGAATGTCACTTCCACCGCTGTCTAAGACAAGGTTATGGGCCAAACTCATTTTCTTTAAAGTTGTGAGATTTAATTTTTTTTGACAAGTTTCAAAAGAGAGGAATAGTTGGGGACGTACAGGGGAAACTTCCCAGTATTATATCATCCTATTAGACATAATTAGGGAGAGAAAGACTGAAAGAGTCTCAGGACACATCTCAATACCCTTTGGCCTGGCCAGCCAAGAAGTTCGCCAGTAAGTAACAAAGGAAACAGGGATTCGACTGGGTCCATTGATGGAGTGCTTTTACTATTCTCCCAATATCACGGACTCTGGTTCCAGAATGGCCATGAGGCAACAGCAAAGACAGAAATACTCAGGACTGCATGGCATGAAATGACCTCACCAAAGAACTGGGAGGATTTTTCTGCCTTATATTTGTTCTCGTAACTATGCATCAGCGTCTTGATTATTTTAAGATCTGCCAATTTGGTGGGGGGGGGGGGGGGTCCTGCAAATTTCACCACTAAGTAGTTCACTCAGGGCATTAAATTTGTGTGTTGGTTTTTCACTCTAAAATTCTCTTTTCCAGCTGCCTGTATTCTCCCTTCTCTCCAATCTTCTGGTCCCTGACGGTCACCTGCCCTCCATGGTCATTCCCATAGTCATTCTCCCTTCATACATTCTTGGATTTAAGATCTCTGGCCTCATAAACACGCCTAACTTGTGACCCTGAGACGCTGTCCAGTCCATTCATCCATTCTCCCATCCAAAACTGTTCTAGAGGCTGGTCCATGGCCTCCCCACCCCAGAAACTTCAGTCACAGCCACGTGTAAATAACTCACAACAGAACCTGTGCTCCTCTTTAAACATCAACAGACTATTTCATAGCCTCCCTTGATAACTCATAGCAATGACCCAGATCCTAGCATACGGTTTCTTCTCACAGGCGGATGTACATTAATGTCCAGTAATATTATCAGAAAAAATCCAATAGCCACCTTCACAGCCTTGAAGCACACATTCTTTCTTCTCTTTGCCCAGTAGGACTACGGGGCCAAAATACATTCAAAGCTCAATTATGAGAATGTAATGCCACATGTCTTAACAACAATAAAAAAAAAGTCTACTTAAATTCTACCAATAAATAAATTCCGTCAATAACCTCTGCGGGAAGAGAAGGGTGGGCATGCGGGCCATTCCACAACCCGAGAACAGCAGAACCGCTGGAGGAAGAACTTAGACGCCTGTCTGCCTCCCTGGGGGATTCGGATGCACAGCCAGGTTTCAGAGCCACTCCTTTAGTAGAGAGAATATACAGGCTGTAGCACCGGACATCCCTGGAGACTGAACAAATTTCTTAATTCTACGAGTTTACTTGTTCACAAATGGGGAGACTGCCTTGCAAGACTGTTGAAAAGCCTACAATCAACATGTGCAATGTGTGTAAGTATACTTACACAGGTAAGTATTCAGTAACAGGAGCTATTATTACTGTTACCGCTTTCTCGTATCACTATTACCCAGGGCTCTTGTAAAACTTTTTCTCTGAACCTGCATTTCTTTGAGAAGAACAGAAAGCAGTGTGTTTGTAATAGTTCTACCAATGACACCTGGCTAGAAGGAGAGACAGATTTCCCGTGTCCCCACCTAAAAGTCTCATACAGGCCACTGTTTACAAGGAAACAAGAAAACCCCTCAAGGAGTGGCTGCTGACTCACCACCATCTTTTCTGCTCGTCCCGTCCACACCCAGGCGCCCGCTCTCCTGGGAGGGTCACTCAGCACCTGTCCCCACGGTTTCTGTGTTCTCGGTGGGGCCCCCCGCCCCCCCCCACAACCCCAGCCTGGCATTCATCGTCCCCGCTGCACCATCTTCGCAGCTGCACAGAAACAAGCTGGTTAAGACCCGAGTCCTGCCATCTGTGGACCATCGCTCTCGTGCCTGCATGTTAGCAGAAGTCCACGGAAGACCCCGTGCTCTGCAGGATCACGACCAGATACTTGTCCCTATTTTTCTCAATAGTCCTCATATGGAAAGAAACCAGGCTTCTTCAGGTCAAGGGATAACTGTGTTCCTCTTAGTCCACTGTACCCAGTAAGCACATTACCCATACAGACGTCCTTTTCTGCACCCCATAGAACGGGCTGGATATCAACAACACCTCCCCCAGAGCCGGTAGGCGAGCCTCTGACCCATAATATTTCACAAGCCCTAACGTACCCAGGGAAGGCTCGGCTCGGAAAGCCATACCAAAGCACTCATAAATTTCAGACTGCCCTAATCATCCCCTCCTTTTGCTAAGAAACCAGTTGGAGTACCACTTCAGACCCATTATTCTTATAATGAGAACTTTCCTTCGCAATCCTCTGTCATATCAACCTAATCAAGTGTCATGACTATTATTTATACCGAATTTTACTTTAATTTCAAGTATGTTTACTAACAAAGCAAAGGTGAACATTCTTTAAAACTGGTTGTCTAATAAAAATACAAAAATTCATTAGTTATTTTTGTTCCTTATTTTTATTAATCATGACGAAACTCAGTAAGAACTCTCACGTGAGTAAAACTATCTCTTTAAGTATCATTTCAAAATTTTAGAGCGTCGAGACAAAGAAACATGCCGATTCTTCTAGATACAGGTGACACATTCATCTCTCCAACTTTCTAACGACTTCCACTTTTGAAAGACTCATCTAGCTTCAACATATTTAAGCCCACGCTCGCCCCCGATATTAGTATTATTTAATTCTCAAGTAGGGTTTAGAAATTTTTACAAATTCGAAAAAGACTTCAAAAACTTAGGTTAGAAAGGAAGAGAAAGAGTAGAGTCAGAACTAATTAGAAAGGCCCATCATGGCAATTTCCTTTTTTAAAGGCCATTGTTCCAAAGTGCCTACATCTATCTATCTCCCTCTGTATCTGTTGCTTTTCAGATCCTTTGCATCAGCACATTATCTATACCGCGGGATATTTTCATCCTCGACAAGGTAGAAAGCTTGTCTGCCTCCCTGTGTTATCTGTCCGCGTTCCATTTGAATCCAATTTCCTTGCATTACCTCTGCCCAGGTCAGGGATGAATGGCTGTCAAATTCCCAGTGGAATAAAAAGAAAAACCCTTTCTTCCTGAGGCAGCAAGTTTCAATTCACAGAGCACATGGCTAATCTACATATGTGAAGGTCACGGCACTTCAGTCAAAGAGGTTAAGAATGGAACAGCTCACGTAAGGGGTTGTCTTAAACATCTTGGCATGATGCCCAACAAGTAAGATTGTTGAAAAGCAATAGATAGCTTCTGGCAGCGGTAAGGGGAAAAATATTTTGATCATGTGATGCCGCACACACTACCTAGTTTATTTCATGTGTGAAACTTGCGCGTCCCTAAAAAATACCACGCATGCAAATCAAACCCAGATTTCTGCCTCCCCAGTTTAGCCATGCTAGTACACCTTCCTCTTCATAAAATACATTCATATGAAGTTTCTAGACGCACCAAGAATAAAACGTCCACATATTAACAACCAGTTGGCGCAAATAATCTTAAGAGCTGATTACAACTTCTTTACATTAGTTTTTCAAAGAACCATGAAACACCAGGAAAGCGTAGTTAGACTAAAAAAGCACATTCCTTTGAGTTACCCGAATATAACTGTCTTAAATAAAATTCACCTTCTCCCTCCATTCTTCTCTCCCTCCTCATTAATAATACAGCAATACGGAAAACTACAGGAACTTAATGCACAATAAAAGACAAAACACAAAATTGCTTTTCACATCCTATCTTCACTAATTAATTGCTGAATAAAAGTAAAACATTACTGTTTTAAAGTGTTCATACTTCTGACAAATGTCTCAATGGAGGAGGAAAAACAAAGTCTCGCCCCACATAATGGACAGCAGGGGAGAAACCAAGACCTTCACAAGGCACGCCTCTGCCTGCTGTAGCATGGCACCTTCTGGAGTGTTCTCTCTACTCAGCCAAATGAAACTGAAAGGGAGCTGGCACCAACAGTCGGGAAAGGGAAGACTTTCAAACCCAGCAAAACCATAACAAATGGAACTATAATTTTTTTAAACTTTTCAACAGTTAACAATAATAAACTATTTCTTTAGCACATGGAGAAAATTAATTAAAAGCAAAAGATCCATCTCACCAATCTGCAAGCTGTCTGCCTACCACCAATTTCCTTCCATTCAAAATTTACACTGCTTATGAGGCCTGAGTTATTCAATCCATAGTTCTAATTACATGGGATAGGAAGTAAGATGAAAACATTCCACAAACCGTCTTCTTTATTTTAATCACCAATATTCACTTTATAACCTAAGGATATCCTACGCATGTTCTTCTACGCTAACCAACGAGCACCACGATGTTTAACAATTTTTCAATATTCCCCGGATATCTTTTCATCTGGTACAGTGTCCCGACACCAAGGTCACTAAATATTTGTTGATGATGGTGAAATTAAATGCTCCAATTATCGATCTTCTGAATTTATTTTTCCTTACCAGTTAAAAAACCAGGACTGTAAGAAAAGACTGGAAAACTACAGCAGACATTTTGGAAATGTGATCGACTGCCCCAGCACTCACTCTTCCCAAACACATGGCAAGGGACAGACACATGAGGCAATAAAAAACGAACTGTCTGGATTAGAAATAGGCTTCAAATGCTAACCTACTTGTTCCGAGAGGAAAGACTAACAGGCTGTTAAATTAACTTGTCAAATTAACTAATACCGAACCACATCTAACTCATTTTAATTCCTTATCCATGAGAACATACAATCCTTTGTTACTTTTTGAAAGCATCCCCTTCCTTGCCAGGCAGTGTACCAGAACTTTATCAAGTGTCCTTCTGAAAACAATTCCATGGGTTAAGTCTTCCTTCCCATCTCCTTAGACCAGAGGGAACTTCAAACGTCAGGGAGTAAAGAGGCTAGCCCAAGGTCACGCAGGTGGTGAATGTCCAATCTTGCAGGTTCTCTAACCTGCACACCTTTGGCTCTTGCCCTCGCCCCTCCTGCTTCCATTCCCAAGCCTCTTCACTAATGTAACTTCTCGCTGACCAGCTCTCAGCTTATTAGACTTTATTTGGCGCAGCGCCTTCTTACCCCTACCCCGACCCCAGTCTAGTCTGTGTGAGATGAGACACTAACATCAAGACTTCTCCCACCAAACCATTTACACTGTATTGTGTAGCACTAAGGTTACTGGTCCTTAGGCCCTGCATTGTCATTTTACCAAGGTCCACCATCCAGTACAGTACCAGGCACACATACGAGGTCGTCCACAAACATCTGCCCGATACCCTGGTTCTTGCTATGATGACACAAATCTCTAGTCCCAAAGCCCTGACGACACACAGGAGATTGTTCAATACGGTGAAGGTAAATGAACTGATTTCTAAATCCTTCATGCTAATGACACTATAAAGCCATCTCTTTAGCTGAAAATTCACCTTATGATGCCCAAACAAAAACCCAAATTAAGATCGCTTTCTCATCAATATCACAGCACCTAAGAACAAACTCCAAGTATACTGACCTTCCACATAAAACCCTGAAGCAGTAACTGAACAGATTTTCTTGCAACGGATGTTGGAAATGTACAATACACGCATCAGGAAATTTTCAGTTTGGATACATTATCAACTATTCAAATAGTTCTTAGATGATGCACTTTGAGGGATATAGTCTTTCTGCAGAAGAATAATGTAGCCATTCATTTTAATTTCCACTTTGTAAAACACCAGGAGTCCATGACAATTCACCAGGGAAAATTATGGATTATATGTTATATTTACTCTTTGTATCTTAAGCACCAAGTGGTGCTCAGTAAGATTTGTTCATAATAGAATTAAAGTTTGTCCCTGATACTTTTATAAATCTCAGCATTAACAGAAGAAAGAAAGAAAGAAAGAAAGAAAGAAAGAAAGAAAGAAAGAAAGAAAGAAGAAAAGAAAAGAAAAGAAAAGAAAAGAAAAGAAAAGAAAGAAGAGAAACCATTCCTCTCTACATATCCAAGGCAGGCCCTTGGCATTCATTCTCAGCTTTGACATTCCCTACTTTGACTGAGAGCAGCACCACCCTTGGTGATACGTAGAGTAAATGATAATCTTGCTAAGGACCAAATGTGAACCACAGAGTCAGTAAAATTGAAACAGATACAGAAGTAAGTTACTTAAGCATGAATCAGAGACCAAAGTCCACCATTCAGAATTGCAAAAAAGCCTAGTTTTAATTTTTTGAAACTTTGTTCCTTTGCAGAAAGCACTTCCCCTAAAAAAGCTAGTCAATTTCATAGATCATGAAAGTGGAAAGGACAAAGACCTAGAAGATAGGAATAATTCTCAGAATCTACTAATTAACATTAACGACGGAATACCGTGAGGCAGCACCTGAGATCCAATGACGCCAATCCATCACAGTTCTATTGATCAACCAAAACCAATTCATCCAATTGTTCACAAGAGTCCCAATCAGTACAAAACTACATTTTGTGAGGGAAATTGCCGTGGTATTCACAAAATCTGTATATTTGCATAGACCTCAGTTTATATTCACTGAACATGTCTGGGACCCAGTATAGTTTAATAAGATGTTCAGTGGTGCATTGCTGATTAGGCACCATATTTTTTAAAATTCAGAGCAGCAGAGAATTTTGCAGCTGGGAGGGACTGGGGTCACCTAATTGATGGAGGCAGGGGCTTATCTGCGACCACACCCCTGAACCGCATCAGGGCCAGGCAGAGAACAAGAACTCAGGGCTCACTACACAGTGGGAAGGCAGGTGGGAAGAAAAGAGACACCAAGGAACAATGCCACCGATTTACAGAGATGACCTCAGCGGCGGCCCCGCCCAGCAGCCAACATTCCACATCAGGAAACTGAGCCTCTGCCATATCTCAGAGAAAATGGGCACTCAAGCCTACAAATGAATCAAAGTCTGACCAACTCCAAGCCCAAGATCTTTCCATTACATCAGGATGCCTCGTAACATATTCGCATTCTCTCATAAATCCTCATAATGACAGAAATAAACTAATATACAACAAACATACCAGTTCCCTTAGAAATATGTCTGCTTCTTCAGACAGACTCGTGCTCAGCAGTAGCAATGTTTTACGTTTCTGTTTCCAAGGTCATTTATAATTCATTGGGTAAAGTGAATTTATTATAAAAAAATATGAGCTGAAAGCAGAAAATTTAAAGGATATTAGAATGGGGTTACAGCTTGATATATATAAATATATGGTCACGGAAACTTCAAATTTGCTTCTTAAGTTTTCATAAATTAGATGCCAAACTCTAGACAAATTTTAAAATTACCAGTCATTTCAAAATAAGGTTACGAAGTGCGGTGAGTGGTTTAACTTCTAAGATGCTCATCACAAAAAGAAACAGGAGATACTAAGAATTCTGGAACAGCCTCCACTAATCATCAATGCCTCGCTTTCTGAAAGGTTTATTTCAGGACCCAGAAGCAGTAGCTGAATTTACTCCTCAGCCAGCATACATTATCTAAACAGTTACCAAAAATACTCCAGCAATCCAAGTATCTTCCTAAATCTGAGCAGACTGTTTTAACTTTTTTCCAAGAGCCTATGTAATGTAGAAAACTGAGAAAAAGAAAAAGGACCATTCTATACAAATTTCGAACTGATTATATTTTCCTTCTCTTAGTTATTATTCTTTGTAGCGGGATCTTTATTTTGTTCCGGCACAAAGCCAGTAATTGATTGGTAGAAATGGAAAAGAGTCACTAGCTCACATCAACTATATCACAACAATCTACAATTATTTGTTTTGCCAAAATCCACTCCCCCACCCAAAAAAAGCTGGCCAACAGACTGCTGACCCACATGGTTGCTATTTGCATTCTGTTTAAATGAGCCAGTTCTAAGTCAACGATGCCAAAAATGCCATGCCCAGGTTCAGTGGGGAGAGGCTTTGGCACGCTGTCTCTCTGAACTGCACACAGAAGCAAGAGCAATCCCCAGACCCTAGCTACCGTCCGGCAGTGGGCTGATTAGGAAAACGGGTGCTTAATAAATATTTGCCAACCGATCATCTGGAGTAGATACTTGTCCGCCACACACGTCACAGCATGCACAAATGCTAAATGTTTACACCTTAAAAAATTGTTGCTTCCAAGCACACACTCTTAAATCACAGTTCACTCTCTATGTCCTCTGTGGAATCCATGGTTAATATACACAACTGATCGGCTAAAGATGCGACTACATATCAGCATCAATGGCAGCGAAAATACAATTCCAAATTTTACACACGAAAAAGCCTCTTCTGAAGACTAACCAGGATTCAAGAAGCAACCCTTTGCAGCTGCCTCTAAATTTAATTAAAAGACCAATCATCTTAATTTAGGAATTTTTCCACACACAAAGAATTTCTGCAGCTTTACAAAGGACTACAAATTAAAAACATAAGGGGGGAAACACAAACTTGGGGGCACAGAACACTATGAAAAAAGACCCAGCATCACACGGACTGGCTGTTTGCTCAGGCTAGTGGGGGGACTGGGATGGCCCAAAACCTAAAACACAACTGGAAAAAAAATGACCATTGTAAATGACTTTCACCGATAGAAGGATATAACAAGTAATTTAAAAAAGAAGCTAAACATGCAAAAGATAAGAGAAGTAAAGGGAAAAATGATCATGCTAACAGTTCATTTCCACATCCTATCATCTAACCAAGTACCAGGCTTCTCTCAACAAAGTATCCCAAACCTTTCAACAGAAAGGCTTCAAAAAGCTGCTTTTAAACTTTTAATGACCTGACAATGAAACAACGAACCCACACAGGGACACACTTACACACTTCGGAACAGACAAAACCTGGGAAGATCACCCCGAAGTCAGAGCTGGGCAGAAGTAGTGGAACGAACACACACACACACACACACACACACACACACACACACACACACACACCATGAGCACTGCTAGGGAACATGTGAGGAAGGATTTACTAACCAACTACAAAGCAGCAAGATTAATGGCCATGAAAAGATTATTTTCCTTATAATACACATTATAACTAACCATTTGAAAGTCTGACATGAAGGAAGGGAAGGAAAAAATGTACTTTTTTATTTCCGTTTGGGAAGATGAAAAGTTCTGGAAATCAGATGGTGGTCCACAACAATGTGAGCGTACTTAATGTCACTGAACTGCACACCTAAAAATGAGTAAAACGGTAAATTTTATGTTCTGTGTTATTTTACCGCAATAAAAAAAATACGTAGATATAATTTTTTTAGCAACCCATAGTTTTCAAAGCGTGGTCCAGGATTTTCTTCCGGTTTTCATCAAATATGGCTTCCCTTCCAGAGTCACCTAATAAGTAACGACTTGTCTGAGTCTCAAGTTTCATCTTTCATCAAGGCCCAAATGAGACCCTGAGAAGTGCATCCTACAAAAGATGGTGAGCAGAGGCCAAATCTACTTCAATTCAAAAGGTCGGTCTTGCTATGACAGATCTGTTCCAGATTCTACTGCCACCTACCTAAAATAAGAGTGTCTATTGGTAAACCGGATGTGCTGAAGATCTTAGAGCTCTGGTCTCTTTCCTACCAATAAGCATCATCCAAGAAACAAACTAATTTCATCATTAGTTCATCTGTCAAACTCAGTGGCCTTCTAGTATTCTTGGCACTGATCCATTCAGAAGTGGGCTTTTGAAAACTGTCTATTGGATCCTATTCAAATACGTAAATCTAAGGAAATAGTTTTCTCAGAATTATTCCAAGTTAAAGCCTTTGAAAATAGAACATGTTTGCTGAAAACACTGCGGAGACACACATTTTAGTTTGATAAATCCACTCGCTCACTCAATTAGTGTGAATTGTTAAGTTAAAACTACAGTATGCACGTGGCAACAACTCCATTCATTCCAGTGTTAGCGTAAGGCAAAATAAGCGTGTACTTAATGGCACCTGGGTACCGATACCTCTATCATTTTCTTTTCACCAAAATTCTCAGGGGAAAAAGTCACCAACGTATACCAAGTTTTTAGATCAAAGTTATCATTCAACCATCCAATTAAACCAAAAAGAGCCACTTAATCTTGTATAAATAGCCTCCGAACCGTAAAAGCAGTATCGTTTGATAGTTGTACATCTGTGATATATGCGCATCCTCAGTGGGTAAGCAGTTGTGCCCGGTACTTCTCCCCCTCCCTATACACACACACACACACACACACACACACACGGAGAAGCCAAATAGAGAACCCTCAGCCTCCCATACATATACACAGCCAAGTGTGCTCCTTCACATATCCACAGAGAATCTGCACAAATATCCTGATGAAGAAAGGGCACCTCAGGAAAACCCTGTGACCAACAAGTATCCGATTCTAAAAAGGCCTAGCATGTGCAAGTGGCCCGTAAGCATAAACAGCATTAGAAAATGTCATAAAAATTTTGTAACATCCACTTTGAAAATCTAATTATTGCAAGAAAAAAATTAAAGGAATTCGAGTTTTATTAACATTCCTTTTGAGCCTCCATAATTCTGTTGGTTTAAGTGATACATGACAGTTCTTTCAAATGTAAATATAAGCTTCAAACTTCCAAAACTACACACAGGCCAAAATGAAAGTGACACAAGTGAGTTACTAGTTCCTTTTCCTCAATGATGGATCAAGGTACACAGATCCATTAACTGAGCAGTGTCAGTCTAGCATAGTGAGAAAAACCTCTAAATTTAGGACGCTGGGCAAAAAGCTAATATAGTCAGTCCCCAGTGCAATACATCCAAAATTTACATGTCCAAATCAGTCTTCAAAATAAGCAGCAAAATTTCAGAGACCCCAACAAATTTTAAATCGAACCACTCTCATCCTAGGAGAGAACAAGAGTTAAATAAGTGAAATGATCATCTTTTCAGTTTGCCTGTCACATAGGTATTTATCCTATGGAAGTAAGTTCCTATTACATCAGAAGCCATTTTTTTTTTTTAGATGTACTCTGCCCCAAAATATAAAGTAACAAAGTCCATTAATAAGAAATAGAACTGAAAACTCAACCCCATTCTCTTACACCTGTTTTCTTTAAAACGTGTGTCTAATAAAACTACCAAATGAATTTATGAGCCTTCCTCTACACTGTCTTACATTTTCAAAATTGGTCCTCAAACCAGAATTAATACTATTTTGATACCAGCATGAAGATGTTATTCTCTCAATTCTAATGGAATAACATGATATTTAGAGGGAAGGTACATTAGTTTAAGTGTCTAAGAGTGATGTGGATTATTTCCATCTCTACAACACGCTTGTGATATTCTGATACAATATGATGCCGGGGAAAATGGAACAAGCAGAAAAACCCTGCCAAAGATTGATTCCGAAATACAGATAAAAAGCACAACCAAAGTGAAAACGGGAGTTAAGGCTTCTCATTATAGAGCCAAGACAAGAATACGATGCTCCCTAGAACATACTTATCAATGTTATGTTAATATAAACGTAAATTTAAGTGACAGCTGCCTTAAAGAGTACTTATCATCAAAATAAAATGGTCAAAACTAAGCACACAGAAATCAGGATATCCAAAGAAAACAATTTTAAACCACGCACCCTTTCCTCCCAGGTAACCTAGGAAAACAGAAAACTGTAAATATTTTCTATGTATTTTGTTTTGGTTTTTTAAATGCTAGGCCTTTTCTATGAACCACAGCTGCCAATTCCACATTCTCTGACGACACAGCAGCCAGCCAGCCAGCCATATCTCAGCAAATATATTAATTCAGGGCACAACAATTTCTTTACAAGCTTTAAAACATCAGATAGGGTAAAATATCACTGGGAGGGGAAGTGGGGAATGATGTTATGCTATAATGTATCTTATACAAATTTTAAGGTCATCAGGAACCAGTCTGTAACTTCCTGCTTTGTAAGCCAGCTAGTCACTTCTTTGAATGATAAATAAGGCTCTTTTTATTACGTTGTGTTATATTCTGTTAAACTGAAGTTAAAATAGCATTAATGGAATTTGGCACAATTGTGGACATTATAAAATATTACTTACAGGAGCAGACCTCAGTACTCCTTTTGAACTGCTCTATCGAAATACTTTATCTCACAAAAAAACCCAGCAACAAACTGTATCATAAAATGGCTTATTTCACTTTTTAAAAAGACCTTCCCAATACAATATACAGATATATTTTGTTCCCAATTATAAAAACATTTGCTGCCCAATATAAACAATTCCTAAAATCAAAAATGAAACTAAATGTGCTAAAGCCACAAGAAAATTTCATCATTTAACAACGTGATTTAATAGTACTTTATGGCCTATAGTGACATAGTGATTCAATATTTTGGACAAATAACTATGACTTAATATAATGATCGCAACAAATACTAAATAAATACTAGCCTCCCAAAAAGAAAATACATAAAAAAGACACATTTCACACATTACACGGCAAAGTACCTAAGAGAAATCTGTGAATCTAGGTCATATGCCCAGCAGTTTCCTCGCCCCTCAAAAATAAAAAAGCTATTCCCAAGGGTCACACCGAGGACATAATGGATTCACTCTCATTCCAAGAAAACAAAATACTTAAAATGATTAGTACCATTAAGAAATAATACTTTAAAGTAACAAGGACCTACATCTGCCTCCATCATCTCTCCGTTCTAGTTTACCAAGATGGGAATTTTAAACTATCCCTTTAAAAGCAAGCTGACAAAGCAAATCTTTTTAAAATTAATTACGTGGGTTTAGTTACACGAGCCTCCTCTGTGTTTTCACTTGTGTGCATCAAAAAGGAAAATTGATAGTCACAAATTTTCTATCAAGAGCAGGAAAATACATTCTCATTAAAAGTTAAACTCCAGTAACCAGATTTGAAAGCCAGTGGACACTAATGTCCTCGGCCAGGGATTCACAGGATTATCTGTTAAATTCAGTCCTGTGTTCACTCTGACGAGTCTCTCCCCTAAGATATGACTGTTATTAAAATACGCCTTCCTAAAATAAATAAGCTAAGTAGATTACAACCGCTGTTATTCCTTCCTAACAAATGAGGATTTTAAAAACTTTCACAGCATTTAAGATGTCTACAAAAGAAAGATTATTTGGAAGAAACACACCCAGAACAGCTTGCATGAGACAGTTTCCCTAATACATGTGTAAGCACTTCAAATAAGGGTCACACCACCGAACCCAACAAAATAATCAAGAAGAAAATAATGAAATAATTTTCAGTATTTCACAAGATTATCCATGTTTCCCCTTTGATTAATTCTTGTGTACAAAATTATAGTTTCCTCACTTCATGCTTATGTCAATTCAATGGAAACTCCTTATCCACATTTTAAATGATCAGCACCGTTACAACATAAATTACTAGAAATACAGCTTTAATCTTGTTATAAAGCTAATTCGATATCCCTAAAAGAGACCGCTGCATATCAGGATCTTGAAATGTTAAGTTATCATTTTTAATTTTACACTAAACTACGTGTGCTGACAATTCACATTTTTCCCCCACAGTTTAATCTGGAAAGGGCACTTCAATAAACGCTTTGCAAATCCAGAAATTGCTAAAATTTTTGGCTTCATTACATTTCAATTGCCACATCTTCATACTACAATTCAAGTCCGTGATATATGCAGTGTCCACATTAAGACTGTCAAAGATCTGATTTTTGTAAATGCCCAATACTGGACACCAGCATAATGTTTTCAGGATTTAATCCTCTTATTAATAACTATGATTCATAATAACTTAAGCTTTAAATAATATTCAACCTTACATCTGCTTGTAATAGAGCTCAGTTATTATTTGTGGCAAGAATTTTTGTGACTGTACTGCTCAGCACTTCTATTTACATCAGCAGTGCTAAATGCCCAATGGTGAGAGGGGAGCCAATCAGATGGCAGATTAGATGTCAACTCAGAGGCAGCTGTCTGGAGACTATTACAGCCAGTTTACCTCCACAATTCAAATTCCAAACCTTGCAAAGGAGATCAAGTCAGTCTTTAGGCTCAGCCTACGAGCAAGAAACAGCAAGAGTGCAGGACACTTCCTAATAACGCCGTAGGACTTGGGGGACAGCAAATTAAAGAAAATCCAAATAAATCTGATCCAAAAAGATCAATTTTCACTGGCCTGCTATTTTCCTGGACTTGCTGAATAAAATGTATGCCTGTTCCATGATCAGAATAAGTTCAACTTAACCGGGATGTGTCCCTTTAACGTAGCCTATCTGTTGAAGGTGACTCCTTTCCAGCAGCCTGTAAGCCAAATAATGGATTTCCTGGCTATTCTCAGGAAGGAATCGATTTATTTTAGAATATTTTACCTCCACGTCGTTGTAAATTGGGGCATTCTTTTTGCTACGAAACATCCAAACTCAAAGCTCGCATCGAGTATCTCTGAATGGCCGGGCAGAACTACGAAAAACACACTGGGTTTGCCACAAAGCTAACCTATTTTTCCTGCCTTCACCTTGCAGGCTAAGAGGGAACGCGGTGTGGCTGGAGGTAGGACAAAGTTCCTCATTCTTTTCCCAGTTAAAGCTTATTGTTGGCGCTAACCGAGAAGACGGGGTCAATATTCCTCCCCGCACCGTACCGGCCGGGAGCGCCTATTTTGTTACAAAAGCCGCCCGAGCCGTCCCCGGCGCCCACGCCGCTGCCTCGCCGCGCGGTCCCCGGCTCCGGACGCGCGGCTCCGCGCCCGGGGTGGGGTGGCGAGGCGGGGGTGCTCGGCGGCCGGCCATCGCAGCGCGCGTCCCGGCCCTCGGCGAGACCCTCTTCCCCCAGGCCCCCGGGGCCCGGGCCGCGCAGTCGGGCGCCGCGCGCTCCCCAGCCTCCGAGGGAGGCAGCCGCGAGTTAAAATGGCTTTGGGCGCCTCGCCCCCGCCTCCCCCCCGGCAGAAGACGCAGAAAAAGTACGCGGAGAGAAAGAAACTAGGGCTCGAGGCGCGCGGCGAGGCCGCCGCGGCGGAAGCAGGCCCGGCCGGCGCGGGGGTTACCTGGGATCTGCCCATGGTCGGGCCGGGGGTGCCGGGGCTCATCGCCGGGTGGCTCCTTTGTTGCGCGGCCGCCCAGGCCGGGCTGGCAGCGGCGTACTGGGCGCCCATGTCCTTGCCCAAGCCCATGCCCGCGGCCGCCTGCTGGCCGCCCGCCGCCGCCCCCGCCGCCGCCGCCGCCTGGGACTGGGGCTGCGACGGCGGCGGCGGCGGCGGCGCGCTGGGGCTGCTGTAGTCGGGGTAGCTGCCGCCGTAGCTCCTCATCATGGGGCTGGGCGAGGTGAGCAGCTGGTTGAGGGTCGGGGTGGCCCCCGACGGGTGCTGGTTCTGCCCGGCGAAGCGCTGGAAGCCCCCCGCCGCCGCGCCGGCGGCCGCCTTGCTGAGGCTCGCGGCCCCGCCGCCCCCGGGGCCCATCATCATGCCGCCGCCCTGCTGCCGGGGGGAGCTCAGCACCCCGTACCCCGAGGACGAGCCCCCATAGCCGCCGCCGCCGCCTCCTGCTGCTGCCGCCGCCGCCGCGGCCGCCGCCGCCACAGCTCCCGCTCCTGCTCCTCCTCCTCCTCCTCCTCCTCCTCCGCTGCCGCCGCCTCCTCCTCCTCCTCCTCCTCCTCCTCCTCCTCCTCCTCCTCCACCGCCGCCGCCGCCGCCGCCGCCGCCCGCGCTGGGCCGGCTGTAGCCCGGATAATGGTTGTACTGGCTGTTGGGGTACCCTTCGTGGGAGTTCTGCAGGGGGTCCATGCTGTTGGGGGCTCCGGCGGCGGCTGAGGCGGAGTGCATCATCCCCATCCCGGGGCTTTGTTGTCCGCCATGTTGATCAAAGCAAGGCCCAGTGCGGCCGCCGGGGCCGCCGCTAGCAGGGGCAGCGCTGCCATAGTAATTATTAAACTCCGAGACGGCCGCCGGGCCGCCGCCGCCGCCACCGCCGCCGCCGCCCCCGGGCACGGCGACCGGCGGCTGCTGCGCGCCCAGGGCGCCCAGGCCAGGGTGCTCGAACCGGCCGCCCGCCGGCTCCCCCATCTTGGGCGGTGCGTCGTCCTCGTCGCCCGGCTTGCTCAGCAGAGGCTGGCCCGGGGGGTCGGCCTGGCTGCCCGCGGCACTGTCCTTGGCGCCTCCATGTTGCGGCTGCTCCATGTCGGGACCGGGCTGAGCGGCGCCGCCGCCCGCGCCGCCGAGGCTGTTGTTGGAAATGGGATGTTGCTGCTGCTGCTGCTGCTGCTGCTGTTGCTGTTGCTGCTGCTGCTGCTGCTGCTGCTGGAACTGGTTTAGCTGCTGCTGTAGTGCGTGGTGGTGGTGGTGGAGGTGGTGGGCATGGTGGTGGTGGTGGTGGGCATGGTGGTGGTGGTGGTGGTGCTGCTGGTGGGGCGGTGCGGCGGGGGCTTCGCCAACGGTTTTCAGTTTGTGGTTGGGGAGCAGCCCCGTCTCCATGGCCGAGCCCGGGCCCGACGAGGAGGAAGAGGAGGACGCCGCCGCCGCCGCCGCCGCCGCCGCGGAGGAGGAGGAGGACAGCGCGGCGGCGCTTCCACCCTCCTTGAGAGCCGCCTCGGAGCCGCCGCTCTTGGCGCTGTTAGTGCTGGCGGCGGCGGCCGCCGTGCTCGCGTTATGGGCCATGTTCAGTTCGTGACGGGGGTGCAGGGGGTGGTGGTGCACATTATTCAGGCCGCCGCCGTCGCCGCCGCCCCCCAGCATGGGTCCCGGTGCCGCCGCCGCCGCGCCGCGCGCCCCCGCCTCCAGGTCCCGGGCCCCGGGCGCCGGCCGCGGCCCGGGGGGCGCCCGCCGCTCGCCGCTGCCCGCCCGCGCCCGCGCCGCCGCCGCCGCCGCCGCTGCTGCCCGCGCGGCCATGATCGCCGCGGCGTGGCGAGGCCGGGCGGGGGGCGGGGGGAGACAATAAAACCCACTTTTTAGTCAGCGGCCCCTCCTGTGCGCATCCACACGCCCCGACGGGAATCGAGCGAGCCCCCTCCCCCTCCACAGGCCCCGCCGGAGCCGAACCGGGAGTCACGCCTTACGGTCTGGGCCTGTTCCCGCTGTGTGATTTCATGGTGAAAGTTTTTAGTTCAGGTTTAAATGAAACTTTTCTCTTTTCCTCTCTAACCCGGATATGGGTAAATACACGACTGACTGAGCCTATCGGGCCCAGCAGGCATGAGAGGGAGCCGAGCGAGCCCGAGCAACTATTATCCACTTCTCTCTGATTACTCGTGTGCACTCGCAAAACGCGGACTGGACTCTGCGCGGGCCGCCGCCGCCCGCCGGTCCCTGCGCCCGCCGCCGCCGCCGCCGCTGCTCGCCCGCCCGCCCGCCCGCCGGGGCGCAGCCTCGCGGGCACCCGGCGGCCCCGGGCCCGGGGCTCGGGCCGGCTCCGCAGGCGCCCGGAGCGCGGCGGCGTGGGGCGACGCGAGGCTGCACTTTCCCCTCGTGCCTCGTCTCCTTGCCAACCGGCCGTTCGCGTGTTTGTTTTCACGTCTAAAAGGAACGATACAAAGGTGGAAAACGAGTCTGACGAGCAGACAAAAGAGGGAGAAGGGCTGGGGAACAAAGTTGTCTGTTGGCCTCCAAGGTTTGGAGGAGCCGACGGAGCAAGAAAATACTTGTGCAATCTGTGCAAAAGCACTGCCTCTCCCAGGAGTTATGTAATTTTTCAGAACGTTAGCCTCGCTGCCTTGATTTGGGGCCATCAGCGTAATTCCCACCAACTTCTTCAAGCTGCGAAATTAGGGAAGAGTTTAAGGGAAGGTTGGCCGCATTCAAGGAGAGCTGTGCCCTGTACACAGCAAGTACTCAATAAGTGCTGAGACTGCACCTGCCCCGAAGATAATGTTTATATAACTATTTTTTAAGGCACTATATATATATATATACACACACATACATATATATATGCACATATATATGTATGTGTATATATATATATATATATATATATATATATATATATATATACACATATATATATGCATGTAGGCTTATCAGTGAAAACTCAAAGTATTCCCAAAGGGGCATTTTTCTTGTGATGCACTTGGCTGTCCTCTCTCTAAAGGGAAAGTCTTCAAATAGGTACACTGGTGTGTCATGCTCCAACGTGCACATGGAAATTTAACTATTGGTGCCATAATAGTGACAGCTCAAGTTTAGCTCCTATCTTCATAAATCTATATGATGCCTCTCATCATATTTCAGAGGTTAAGGTGCACAGTTAACCTTCAATATATTTCTAAGCAATGTGAAACAAAACCAAAATAAATGCATATTATATTTAATAAATATAAGATCATATATTTAATTAACATATATTTAATAAATATGAGTTGGCCAGACCTAATCCTAGAACAGAAGTGTTTCAGACTTCATTTTTTTTTAAATACTCTTATCCCTTTATGATGTTTTAAATGTTTTCATTTCTGTTAATTTATCACTTAGTAACCTTTTGAATATCTTCAGGCGGGTCTTCTTAACTGAAGCCATGCCTCCCTTATACTAGTGTGGACCTCGTTTTCATGGAGAGAAAGCATTTGAGAGTGGAACTTTGAAGAGGTCACACTAGCTGCAATAGTGTATATGATTTTGGTAGAACATAGTTTTCTAAAATCATTTCATTCTTCAGCTTTTTACAAAGATTATTTTAGTTTATTTCAACTGCAGTAGTTATTTTTATTTGCTTGAGCAAGTGCAAATATGTTAATGACTAAGTAGAAAAGGATAGGTGGGAAAAACTGGTGACTAATGGGGGGGGGGGGGGGAATCAGGTGCACACCCAAGGGTCATTATAGAGTGTACAAACAACAAATTGCAATTCTATGCAAACAACTGGAAAACAGGGGTTATATCATTGTGTGTAAGAGAGAATAACAGAACTGTAAGATGAATTCATGCCAAATCATTCATCAGTTTTTGCCAAGAGAATACTACATCTTTGTTAGTGGGCCTTTTTGACATTTTCTCCTGGATTTTCTCCCTTTATATATTCAAATACATACTAAATATACACAGTACACCACAAAAGCTGAATTTTTAAAGTTTTTCATGTACAAATATAAATAATATGTCTGTTTTGTGTGCATATATACATATATTCTACAATCAAGTACATATTTATGCTCTTAGACATTGAGACTCAAACTAAATACATACATATAATCATAAAAGTGCATTTTTCAAACTGATAAAATATGTCAAAGTCCATGTCAACAAGCGTAACTATGTTTTGTGGCTTATTTTCACAACTGATCCTAAAAGGGAAAATGAGTCACCAAGTTCAGCTCTGGCCCTTTTCCTAAAATATTTTTTCATATAGAAAAATCACGGAACTAAAAAGAAAAATAAATAATGTATGTAATTCAAAATTTCTTTTAATTCTATTTGTTTCAGCAAGCCAACTAGAAGATTGCAACCAAGAGGCTATGAAATAGAGGCCCCAGCACAATGAAATCAGCCTGCTATAAAAGGCGACACATGCCAGTTTCTCCTCCCCGACGGCAGATGCCACACCCTGAAGCAGACAGAAGGCACTGCAGTCTGTAAGAGAAGCACAACACAAAGCCAGCAGGACTTGGTTTTGTCTTTTAAACCACAGAGAATGCTAAAATACCTTCTTAAAGCATTCTTGCTGAAGATGATGGTGGGCTCCTAATCCATTCAGCTTCTAGTTTTGAAACCCACCTTGTCAAGAAAACAAAACAAAAGCCTCTTAGAGTTTCATTTAAAAATCCATGACTTAAGAGACAAAACAGCAATTGTCAGGGGTCTGTAAGAAAGCGATGAAATAGGTTCACATTTCACAAACGCACAATTGGAACTATAGATGGTAACCCATCATATCACTTGCCTCAATCACCCTGTATGGCACCCCCACATTATTGTTTCCTTTTGGTGAAAAAAAGGTACTAGAAATTGCCAGGTACATTTTTCCTAATGAAGTCCTGATTTTTGTACACCTCTTGCCCAATTTCAAACAATAGTGACAACTTTAATAAGTTACTCGAACCACAGAAGGCTCCGGGGGTGACGGCCCGAAAGCTGCCGGGTGGCCACAGTGTACCTGCAACGAACTTCCCACCCACAGGTCGCCCTGTGCCCTCCTGTTGAGCCAGAAGATTACCCATCGTTTTTTTTAAACATTCCTTTTTCGCTACAAAAAAGTTTGGGGTTTTTTGTTGTTGTTGTTGGGGGTGGGGTGGTTTTTTTGTTTTTGTTTTTACTATATGAAAATATGGCTCCTTTTGAATAAGTTTTAGGCGCTGAATAAAAGACTCTTCAATTTGCCCACTTAAAGAGGATTGAGCCAGATAGTAGTTGAAGAATGCCACAGCTCTGTTCTTTTTGCCTCATCGCAGCCCATCATTCTGTTTGCTTTCAGATTAGTCCCCTTTTACTATTCTGGTTATTTATTCAATAACTGAAACTATCACGATTCACTAACCATCATATTTCTCAGCATTCTTTATGTAATTTGGAAGCAATTTAGAATAAAGCCCTGTCAAGGTTTTACAAATAAGAACTATTAAAGAATAAGGCTTTGGATACTTGCTTTCCTTTTAGATTTATGAGAAATGCGATGAATGGAGCTAATGGGATTTCCCTACTGATCTTGGGCAGGGACTTTAAAAAGCACTAAACAATTGTCCTTTTCACTTCTCTGATTTAGACGTTAGCAATGAATAACTTGAGTAAATGCAAGATCTGGGATATAGCATTTGAAACAACTATGCAAATTAACAGTGGTCCGTAAGTTTAGGAGGCAACCAACTAGGTAGGATTTGAAAAAGTCTAGGCAAAAATAATTTAAAGAAATCTGGGGACTCTGACAAACAGGAGCAGTATTGTACTTAGTAAGAATATGATCGCATGGATAATAAACCCGGATGGGGATAAAGTACACTTATTTATCCAACAAATGTATCTCAAGCTTGCTTTGAGACTAAAAAGAGAAACATCTTGGTTCTGTCCTCAATAGGGGAGATAAACAATTACCTTAAAACATGCCCTGAAACGTCATACAGGATTCGGCCAATAAGGAAGCAAGCTCAGACTTCCCCACCCAACAGCCTTCCCTGCAGCTGTGCTTGCTGGCGGCCATCAGCCAAAGCCCCTCACCCTAATCGTCAATCAGGCACAGCTCGGACCTGACGCTGGGAACCCGCCACTGTTGGGGCTAGACTTCCAGAACCTTAAGTCAAATTTACCATTGGGCGCCTACGATTCCCCTCCCCCTCCCCCCCCCCCCCCCCCCGGGGTCCCTGGAAACATAGTAACATCAGTGAAATCTAGGAAGAAACACCTGATTACATTTTAGAACATTGTACTTTTTATCTTTTACTTGATTATCCACATTTTGAATGGTGTGTCACATTTTTCACTGCAGCCTACTTTAGAAATTTTCTGTAACTTTTCTTTAGACAAATGTGTGTTTGGTGGCATTTCTTTCATTTTTATGCCCAGTATTGTCCTCATTCATGTTGCCGTCATCAAAATCTTATTGGGCACTTACCAGCGCATTTCAATATTCTCTCTTTCCATGATTATATCATGGCATATAATCATCGATATGACTTCTATCACTGATAATCTGCTGTGTGGATAAAGGCACAACAGATAACGCCACTCTAGTTCCTCCTAAGTAAAAACTGGGAAGTAAACATACTTGAGGTCATGTATAATAATCAAGAATACAAAGGTAAGTCATTTGGAGGGGTAATCACTTCAATTTTCTGGAAAGATTTTAGTGACTTATCTGAGGGCCTTCTGGGTCTTCCTTGTATGTGATTAATTACTTCAAAGTACACATAAACTTCTAAAATGAAACTACTCCTCACGTACAATAAATTCCAAACAACTCATGTGCATTACTGTAGTGCATGTGTGATTTCTATTTCGCCCTGCTTAAATTCAATCGCTTTGTCCCTAAGCCATCAAGAGACTCGGTGGGCACCTTTAAAGGTAAATTATTGACAGTTGCCTGATCTGGTAAGGGACAGGATTTGGTGATCTACTTTTTTACACAAAATGAAAATTTCTTTGACAAATTTGCTTGTCAGTGCATCCCTCTAAAAGCATCCAAGTTGTTAAACATAAATCTTTTTTTTCCCCCTCTACCTAACTTTAAGGAAATATCCACATTGTGGTATGTCACTATATAGGCCTTAAAACACAGTGGGCTAACCCTGGCATCTTCTCTGACCCTCAGATGTCTCTTCTCAAGCTGCCCCTTCTTTCTGGTGCTGGTGACCTGCTTTCTCAAGGACCGTGTGTGTGTTAAAAGTTTTCCCTCCCAAAGCATAGCCCACAAGGAGCAGCTGGGAAGGTGGCCTCTTGGCTCAGCCCCATTCATTCAGCAAATAACCGCTGACAGACTACTCTGCACGGGCCCAGTGCTAGACTCTGCAGCCGTGGTAATGGGGTAGGGTGCGGGGACAGGGAGGCGGGATTTACCACTGGGAGTGCACCTGCCAGACAATCCAATGATCACACTAATGAATGTATAATTGTGCAGAGACAACATGCTCTGAAGGAAGAATGCAGGGTTCTGGGAGGGCAGTAAATGGAGAAACTGACATCGGCAGGGGAGGGTGGCTTGGGCTGAGAGCTGCAAAGTGGGAGAAATCACCCAGAGAAAGGAAAGGGCCTCCCAGACAGCAGGAGGCCAGTGCGGTGGAGGGGAGAGTGGGGCAGGCCTGCCAGAGGTGGGAGCCTCCAGGCTGGTTCCAGGAGCCCAATTCGATCAGGGCTTATATTCCAAGAGCAATGCTACCTAGCTGCAGCTTGTAAGCAGGGGGCTGACACGATCGCATCTGGGTTGTCTGTCACACAGCCCACTGGCTGCTGGGATAGAGCTGGAGCCAGAGCAGATGGGAGGTAGAATGGGGGACTGTCCCAGCGGTCCAGGCTCATCTCACAGGCCAGGGAGACCTGACCACCTTCAGTTATGGAGGCTCCCACTGAATTATGGTAGCAAGAAATACTAAGAGGACCATTAAAACTTAGTTTATATTAATGCTTACATTTTTTTTAAGTTTATTTATTTTTTTGGAGAGAGAACGAGTGGGGGAAGGACAGATGGGGGTGGGGGGTGGGGCAGAGGATCCGAAGCAGACTCTGTGCCGACAACAGAGAGCCTGATACAGGGCTCGAGTTCCCGAACCGTGAGATCATGATCTGAGCCAAAGTTGGATGCCTAACGGACTGAGCCACCCAGGTGCCTCAATGCTTACATTTTTTTTTTTTAATGTAATATGTTCAGCCTCAAAAATACGATGCAATCTAGGTGTGCTTTTCACACTTAGAAGAAGTCTAGGACTTCTTTTTAATTAATTCATAGTGCCCTACAGCTGTGTGGTCTGTAATAGATCACAAGTTTAAAAACAATATGCTGAAAATCTTTTCGTCTAGTCACTGTATCTCTGGGACCAAATGCATACCCTTACTTGCTGACAACACTAGAGGCTAAGTCAGAGACTGTAAATGGCTCCCTGGATTATCTGTTATGATGAAGCATCATCCAAGTGAGGAGAGTTGGTGAAGTTGGATGGGGGCAAGAGGCATCATGGGGATGGAGATAAGTGAACTGACCCCGAAGAGTCCCGCACTTAAGAATGTGTGGATTGTTCACTGCTCAAGGGCAACCAGCCAGGGAGATGAGTGGGGGCTGCGATCCAGATCCAGCCAGAGCCTTACTTATCGCTCATTGAGCCGTGGCGCAGGACTGAGTCCACTGGAGGATGGATGTCTTTTTCCAATTTACACGAAGCCTGGTGCATGCTTGCAGTGGCCCTCCATAGGGCAGATGGTGAGAAGATGGAATGAGAAGACTTGGTAATGGACGAGATATACGCACATGAAGCAATGGATGATCAGGCCTTACCTCTCACTTATTTTTCCTCCCCCACCCCTTCCTGGCCCAATGTATGAAGCAGCTGGAAACTCCAGCTCGAATCCCCACCATCCAGTCCACCCCACCTGCCCATCTATCCCACCAAGCTTTGTCTATACTGGTTCCCTGGCCCCCTACTACTTTGCTCGTCATAGACTCTCAGACCTAAAGACAGCTGAGAAGTTTTAAGAAGCTCCTCAGATCCATCCTGGGCAAACATCTTGTGACCTCAGAGCCTTCTCTCATATCTAGGAATTTGTGAGATCGAGATGATCCATGGAAAACTCTTTGAAACAAATGAACGAAGTGAGTCAAGACATCAGCCCCCCTTCCCCGGGCCCCCTGTTTGCACAGCATCAGGGGGGTACCACACTCATTGTCATTGATTTAAAGGATGCCTCTCTGCAGTATGACTGCTTGTCCCCTGGAATTATGCAGTGTGGCTCTCCTGATCCCTCCCCATTTGCCAAAGGCCAGGGCTGGCATTTGTATTCTCTGAAAGGGGACATAGGAAGAAAGGAGAATCCTAATTTAGGAAATGCCATGGCCCAGGCACCATCCTTGTTTTGTGATTTGGCTTTCTGCCACCTTTCGACAGCTGCCAACCTTGGGGCAAACCACCTCGCATATCCGGAGGAGGAAAGGAGAGGCAAGCCCTGGGGTCAGGGCAGCGTTTGGAACACCTAGTATGCCTTCCCTGCTCACTCACACCCCTGTCTAGAGACAGGGCGTCGATCTAGAAAAGGGAAAACTTCAGGCAGAAATAGTTGTATTTAAATTAACAAACCAGGCCATTTCTAGGTTGCTTTGAGGGTTTTTTTTTTTTAAGTTTATTTATTTTGAGGGAGGGAGAGAGAGAAAATGCAAGTGGGGAAGAGGCAGAGAGAGAGAAAGGGAGATAGAGAGTCCCGATCAGGCTTACCACCACCAATGCAGAGCCCAATGGGGGGCTTGAACTCACCGCAAGATCGTGATGTGAACTGGTCAGATGCTTAGCCAACTGAGCCACCCAGGTGTCCCTAGTCTGCTTTGAGTTTTATAGCTATTATTACTGAACATTTATTGGGTCTATCCTGTGCCCCAAACTTCACATATATATGGCAGAGAAGCAAGTTGCCTAACCCAGCATTGGTTCTGGTTCCCCTTAATAGTTGAAGCCCCAATTTTTAACTGGGCACATGACCACCTATTTAAAAAAAAAAAAAAAAAGAGTCTACATTTCCCAGATCCCTTGGAGATAAGCATGTCGATGTGCTTAAGGGGTGCCAAGGCCCTGGCTCAGTTACTACCTGCCTGCAGACCTGGTTTATGAGTGAGAAAAACAAACTTCTATCTTGTTCAAAAAACTGATATTTTTTGCTTGGTTTGGGTTTTTCCTCTTTCTTCTTCTTCTTTGTTAGTAAGAAACAAAATCTAAAGCTGATATAGCGCACATGGTTTCTCATATCATTCTCACAACACTTCCAGAGTTCAGTAAACCTGTTCAGTAAAACAGGTTTTGTTCAGTAAAACAAAAACAGGAGCCTTGATTTTGTCCCAGAAAACAGAGAAACCAATAGTATCTACTTCACCGGGCTGCTGGGGGTTAAATCAAATAATCCCTGCAAAGCCCTGAGCACAGCGCCTGGCACAAGGGAAGGGTGTGACGTTATTCTTTATTTTATTAAGCCCCTTATGTCTCTCCACCTGCGTGGGGCTCTGTGCCGACATCGTGTGGCCTCTTGGGATTCTCTCTGCCACCAACGCGCCCCCCCCCCCGCCGTCCCCTCCTCACTGTCTCTCTCAAAATAAATAAATAAACTTTAATATAAATAGATACAATAACGACAGGACTCCTAACTTGTTTTTTATTTGCTTCAAAGGTGTAAGAAATTTTTCTTAAAAGGTCAGCTCAACCTCGTATGTTGCTATAGGTTGTTACCTCTATTCAGAGAGCTACCACTCTGAGAAACTGATTTCCCACCTTCCTCTCCAGGTAAGACCTCATTATCTTCGCAGGCTAAAGGAGTGTCGTGTGAGCATGAGCTCTGTAACCGGAGAGGGTGGCTTTGAATACGTTTAATGCTCAAGCCCATCACAGTTAAGTCTCAGTCTGTACTAGGTTAGCATGGCACTTGCTTATAAACAACGTGATTATCCGTGCCGATTCTACGAGATTGGTTGCCCACTGACCTCAACGGAAACAGTGCAAATAGGGGCCCTCGGCTGGCTCAGTTGGTTAAGCGTCCGACTTCGGCTCAGGTCATGATCTCACGTTTAGTGTGTTCGAGCCCCGCATCCTGGAGCCTGCTTCAGATTCCGTGTCTCCCTCTTTCTCTACCTCTCTCTCTCTCTCTCTCTCTCTCACACACACACACACAAAATAAACATTTAAAAAATTTTAAAAAAGAAACAAGGTAAATATTCCCCCCATTTTTAAGGCATAGTAAAACTTCTGTGTTTTTTTAAGTTTATTTATTTCTATCGAGAGAGACAGAGACCGCACGTGAGCAGGAAAGGGTCAGAGAGAGAGAATCCCAAGCAGGCTCCATGCTGTCAGCACAGAGCCAGATGTGGGGCTTGAACTCATGAGACTGAGACATGACCTGAGCCGAAACCCAGAGTGGCACGCTTGACCGCCTGAGCCACCCGGGTGCCCCTTAACTCCTGTGGTGTTTGAAACCAGACCAAGAATACATGTAGAAAAGCCCAAGGATTATTTTAAGGGAACTTCTTTTTTAATCTCATTAACTTTTCACCATATGCTGTTCATTTTTTATATCCTGCATAGGCTGAAAAATGAAAATAGACCAGGCCAGTATGCTTCATTTGGGGCACATCGTTACGAGAATGACATACACAAACTGGGAAGTTCAGAGAAAAAACACAGACAATTAAGAGGACTTTTTAAGATGACTTAAGAGGTTTTTAAAGCTCTGTATGTTAGTTAAGCTCTGCTTAACTAAGCAGCACAGGAGGCAAGCAAGAAAACTGCTTCCCACCACATGAAGAGTGTTACCTCTGGTGGCTTCCCGATCTGTAGAAAGAAGTTGGATTCACATCCTAGTTCCACATTTATGGGCTGTGCAAGTTTGGGTAATTTACTTAACTTTTTGGGTAGCAGAATGTACATGAAACACTGAATACCTTGCCTATTTTGGGGGGGGGGGAAGGGGTGGTTGGAGTAAAAATTAAATGAAAAACATATATACGTAAAGTATTTAACATATTGCCTGGAATTAAATAGATAAGTAGGGTGTGGGCGGGGGTGTGCACGGGTGTGCATTTAATTTCTAAGTAGAATAAACATCTGTCATGCGATTTCAGGAAAACCAGGTATACTCCACTCAATCCCAAACATTTCTCCTGCTACCTAATTAAAATTTCTCCATTAAAGACGGATGGATTTGTTCCTTTCTTTAAAGGCTCTGAGCCCTATCAAAATACCAACGTGCTTCTACTGAGTAATACCTTAAGCTTTTATCAGTCACTCACACCTTATTATGAATATATGTCGGATCCATTCCTGAAGGCCTGCTTGGATGCAGAAGAGGAGAAAGAGGCTACAGGACCAGAGAGGATGCAATGAAGCCCGATGGAGTGCAGTGGATAGGGGCACTGCGATGCTGGGGATAAATTCTGTTCACTGCACTCATAAACAGCCCCACCTATTCCCCAGCTGAAAGTGTGGAAAGGAAAACATACCTACACGTTGAAGAGGTTGTCTTTCTATCCTGACAGTTCAGGCCTGTGGGTCCTCAACCCGCTTCCTAAATGCTGGAACCCCGGGATTTGTCATTGCTAACCTGTTACAGTTGATCTTTGGTAGATGAAGCTAGACGGGGACTGGGAGAGGGAGGGGGAGGGGGAGGGGCATGCAGGCTGGGGGTGCTTTTTCAGCCCAGTCATTCCATGATTCTGTGGCTAGATAGGGCAGTGGATGGTGTGAAGCATTTTTACTTTGGAGGTGATAAGGAAGCACAGCGAACCTCTCCACCAGCTAAGAAGAATGTTGGTACTAAGGCTGGAGGGAGAGGAGAAGTGAAGGGGGCTGCTGGCCTCCAGCACCCCCCTGCATGTGGGGCCCATGGGAACCTTTGGTTGCAACTACAAGGAATGGGGGATAGGCAGGGTAGAGAACCAACCATCCAGGGTGGTTGCAGGGGAGGAAAAGACAAAGAAGAAAGAAACTGTGGCAGAAGGGAAAGAGGGATGAGAACCGTAGGGAGACTTCTAGAGACAGCCAGACATCCTGTTACTAGAAACCTCACTGGGTCTGGAAAAAACAATGTTGCAAATTGTAATGTATCCTCTGACACATTTATCATTAACTAGGCTAGACCATCTTACTAACATGAGATAATTCATGGAAGGAAAATTCATAAAAATTTTAGGTTCAAGGTTAACACTTGAGAACAGTCTTCCTCGCTGACTTTCTATGGACAAACTCCCTGGACACTTGATCCACCTGCCTCCACTGTATTTCATAGTTCCTGCCATATTCTCATTTCTTTTTTTTTTTTTTAATTTTTACAAACATTTATTTTATTTTTGAGAGAGAGACATCACACAACTTGGGGAGGGGCAGAGAGAGGGGAAGACACAGAATCCGAAGCAGGCTCCAAGCTGTCAGCACAGAGCCGGAGGCGGGGCTCCAACTCACAAACCATGAGATCATGGCCTGAGCCGAAGTCGGACGCTTCACCGACCGAGCCACCCAGGCGCCCCTATATTCTGATTTCTAATGTCACCTGGCCACTGGAAAAGTTCACCTATGATCTCTGATGACCTTTTTTCTTCTAGGAAAACCCATGAGTTTTTTGGTTGGCTTTCCTCTGCTTCAGTCTTTTGGAAATAATTTCACCAAGAAATCTGAAGCACGGTGTTCTGTGATTTTCATTCTACGCCTATTTATTAAAGCAGGGTGAGAGGCCTATGTAGATCATCTAAACTCTTCTGAGTACCAAGCAGGAATGAAAGGCCCTCAGGGGTGTGGGGCGGGATGGGAGTTTCACGGACACGTGACAGAGTCTTTGACACCCCAAGCAGCACATGTGGGCAGAGACTTCAACTTCCTTCTTTACAAAAGGAGACAAGTGAACCACTTAGTTGGTGGCTACTCTGATGGCTCTTCAGGTCTCAAAATGAGCTCTCTCGGGGCGCCTGGGTGACTCAGTCGGTTAAGCGGCCGACTTCGGCTCAGGTCATGATCTCGCGGTCCGTGAGTTCGAGCCCCGCGTCGGGCTCTGTGCTGACAGCTCAGAGCCTGGAGCCTGTTTCAGATTCTGTGTCTCCCTCTCTCTCTGACCCTCCCCCATTCATGCTCTGTCTCTCTCTGTCTCAAAAATAAATAAACGTTAAAAAAAAAAATTCAAAAAAAAAAAAAATGAGCTCTCTCTTCCTCTGACTGCCCTAAGACCATCCTAGCCCAAACCTCCTCCATGTTCTTTTTCCTTCACCAGTTTTTCTCCCTCCTCACCAACAGCCACCCCCCACCCCCCACCCCCAGGATGGTCCTGCTCCTCTTCAGGGCCCATTTCTTGTGGCCAGCCAGCTCATCATGGTGACCCTAGGGACAGCCCTGCCTGGTCACAATGGTGTCCTCTCTGCCCTGACCCACTTTCGCTGGTCCCCCGCGCTGTGCCTTTGTGTGGCCATTCCTTCAATGCTGAGCCACTTCCTCCAGCGTCTGGCCCTCCTTTTCTAATTCCCCGCCCCACCAGGCTGTCTCCTTCCTCTCTGCCTTCGCATTTGCTCTTTCTGTGCTTTTCCCCACTACTTCGTCAAAAGCTACTGTCTTTCAAACTGCAGCTCGATGTCACTCCCTTTGCGAAGCCTTCCTGACCCGAGTTTTGGTACTGGAATACACCCTGGAATAGTCACCTCTGGGCTATGAAACCGACTCGTGGACCTCACGTCTTCAGCCCTTGTCAGCTTGTAAATATTTGTGAATGTTCACGTCTGCACGCCTAGACCGAGTGCTCCAGGAGGGCACCCCACAGTTTTGTACATCCAGGGCATGACATAAGACCTGGTCCTGCATTAGCGTTCCTCGAATGAATGAATGACCTCTGCCACCAGTCGGAGTGACAATAGGGCAACGTCCCCTTCCCCAAGAAGACTGATACATTCGAGCTTTGCTGACGCTCCCTGAACTGCCACAAGGTCCCTGTGCATGAGTAATCAAGGAAGTATCCTTAGTATTCTGAGGAAATCAAGCAGAATCCTTTTCATGGTAGGACACAGGCAGCAATTTCAGAAGGTCGCCTGAGAGAACCACTGAGATGAGCCACTCTGCTCATCTGAATGCCCTTCGTGATGGTTCGTACAGAAATGAGGAAGTGAGACAGTCTCCCTCCTGTAACGAGACAGAGCATCAACATGCTGCTCTTGGCGCCAAGACACCATCCCCTCAGCATGACCTCCTCAGGGTCCCTACTTAACAAATGGGGAATTTTGTCTCCAGATGTTACAAAAGTTCTCCGCTCCGATAACAAGACTCAGAGACCTGGCAACAGCCATCATGGATGCTTCAGTGATTTTCAGCTATCGGTGTTGGGATGTCTGGAATGGCATGGGGGAAAATATTATTTTTTTGGAGAGGAATATACATATGATTGTAAACTAGCATGAAAAAAGATTTTGTGGCCATCCTATAGACTTCAGATTTTTTAATTTTTTTTTCAATATTTATTTATTTTTGAGAGACAGAGTTCAAGCAGGGGAGGGGCAAAGAGAAAGGGAGAACCAGAATCCGAAGCAGGCTCCAGGCTCCCAGCTGTCAGCACAGAGCCCGACGCGGGGCTCGAACCCACGAACCGCGAGATCATGACCTGAGCCTGAGTTGGACGCTTAACCGACTGAAACGCTCAACAGTATATTTTTGTTATAGCATCTTTAAAAAGATCATAAGGCTAGGGGCGCCTGGGTGCCTCAGCTGGTTGAGCGTCCGACTTTGGCTCAGGTCATGATCTCGCGGTTCGTGGGTTCGAGCCCCGCGTCGGGCTCTGTGCTGACAGCTGGGAGCCTGGAGCCTGCTTCGGATTCTGGGTCTCCCTCTCTCTGCCCCTCCCCCACTCATGCTCTGTCTCTGTCTCTCAAAAATGAATAAACATTAAAAATTTTTTTTAATATACTGTTGCAAAATCTTTCTTACTATACTTTCAAAGCACTTGAGATTATTAAGATACAGTTACTCACTATTCCTTTGTACTACAAACAAACAAAAAAATTAGCATGACTGACACAAAACTAGGCTAACCATAGCTGAGTTGAGATGGATTTTCCAGATACTTTGCTTTAACCTCTCAATTTTTTTCACTCAAGAATAAGTTGCTAACTATTATGTGGTGCGCGGTAATACTCTTGTATGATTCTGTCAGGATCTAATTTAATGTCTTTGTTTTAAAAAGTTTTAAAGTTAAAAATTTTGGAATATATGCATTTCATCTTCTCAGAAATGTGTCCCTTTGGCTTCTGGCCACCTCCATTTGAAAATTCTACGGTGAAAGCAGCTAAAAGTTGAGCAGCAGGAGCCTTGCAGGGAAGAGGAACACTCTCTCCAGCACAGAGACGGGAGTCCCGGGCACCCGGGACAGTGCTGTCATCTCTTGCAGTCGTGAGCACCAAGAATGTCCTCTGTGTTCACAGAAACACTTCACGCTTCTCCAGTGGCTTACTCAAAGCCATTTTTCGTGACCCGCGTACCCATGAAAAAGATGTGTCCCTCTCTATCAACACTTAATGAAAACAAACCTTACTGAAAACAACTGAGCCGCTCCCACCGACCTGAGGCACTCTGGCTGGGGCCTCTGGGTAACAGCGTCACGGCTACTCCTTGCTGGCTGTACTTCACGCAAGTCCTTCAAGTTTTTTCCGTGGCATCCCACGTGCCTCAGGTAATAATGGAGGGCAGGGAGCGGGCAGGGAGATGTTGAGTCAAGGCCAGGAGGTCAACCTGATGTCAGGCGGAGCCCGGCACACGTTGGTGTGCAGAATCTGGAGGGGGCTCTGGAGCCTGGATGTCAGTCAGGATTCCAAATTCTTCATCTTACCTACCCTGGCCAGTGGGATCCATTATATCCAGAATGCTCCAGGTTTTGGAATCCAAAACTAAGGTTTTGGAATCCATAACTTATATATATAAGCCTATATAACTAAACACGAAACATTTGGACCTATGGTGTTTAACGGAAAAAAGAAGGAAGGAAGAAGGAACATTCCAAATAATAAAGCATTACCACGTACAAGTCACCTTTCGTTCGACTTCAAAATTATAACCTCCCCGCCAGCTTGATAACAATCGAAAAGTCTGATGACGTGCTCTGCTGGTGAGGCTGAGGGGGAAGAGGAATTCTCAGATATTCGCTAGTGTTCGCAAAAAATGGAAGTTTTTTGGGAAAGATTTGACGATAATGAACAAAATCATCAGTGAACTTACCCTTTGACCAGCCACCACACTCCTCAGCGTCTATGCTATCGATGCCTTGTAAAAGTACAGGCCACATCTGTCCGGGATCAGGCCTTGTGACATAGTTTCCAAGAGCAAACGATTAGAAACAACCCGAATGTTCAGCACTAATAGGGCCTTTGTTCAAAGTAACTCGGTGCATCCACACAGCAGAGTACCATGCGGCCATAAAAGAGGACAACGAGGGGTGCCTGGGTGGCTCATTCAGTTAAGTGTCCAACTTCAGCTTAGGTCATGATCTCACGGTTCGTGGGTTTGAGCCCCATGTTGGGCTCTGTGCTGACAGCTCGTAGCCTGGAGCCTGCTTCGGATTCTGTGTCTCCCTCTCTCTCTGTTCCTCCCCTGCTCTCACTCTGTCTCTCTCTGTCTCTCAAAAATAAATAAAGATTTTTAAAAAAATTAAAAAAAAAAAGGGCAACGATTTCCATCTTTTGGGGTAGAGAAATCTACAAGACATATTGTGAAGTTAAGAAAACTATATATGGGTGTGTGTATACTTTCTTTTGTGTGCTTTCTTTTGTATAACAAGCAGGGTTAGAGCAAGCAAGTAAGAATATGTATACATAGTTGTTTCTATCTGTGAAAACAAACACTGAAAGGATACCTGTCTGTAGGGGGTAGTCATCTGTAGGGGGCAGAAGAAGAAGAACAGAAATGACGTGGAAACAAGAATTCCTGTGTATACCTGTCCATATGGTTTTGATTTTTGAATCAAAAATGTACGTCCAAAAATAAGTAGGGGCATTTGGGTGCCTCCTACTTATTAAGTGTCTGACTCTTGATCTTGGCTCAGGTCACGATCTCATGGTTTGTGAGATGGAGCCCCGGGTTGGGCTCTGCGCTGACAGCAAGGAGCCTGTTTGGGATTCTCTCTTTCCTTCTCTCTGCCCCTCCCCTGCTCACACATGCTCCCTCTGTCACTCTCTGTCACAAAAAATAAAAACAAAAACAACCTAAAGAAAAATAAGTAAAGCTAAAGCTGAGAAAATTGCATTAATCTTCCTCATCGGGCATGGCTCCCTCTGGCTCAAGGACCAGTCATCAGCTCACGGGGGTGGGGTCGGTGGGTATGGTAGAAGAGCTACCGCCCGGTGCTTTAGACCGGCCATCGATTCCCCCTTGCTGCTGGTCCTCCAGGTCGATGTTGGGCCTTGGAGCTGAGATCAGTCGGCATTTTGCCCGCCACATGCTCATCTTGTTTTCCTGGGATTGGGTCTCGGCCGCTGAATCCCGCCTATTATTCTATCCTTCTGAGTTGGGGGCTCCAATGTGCTCAGTTGTATCCTTCACCCTCGCTTGGCCCCGGGGTCTGTTCCCACAAGTCTTGGCTGACTGCTCTGGCCTTGGTATCCACTGGTATTTGATGTTGCCTGCCTGTCTGCTTTGCCAAATGTGAGCTCCCTTCTTACTGAACACCCCCGACACCTAGCACCTCGCACCCACCGGCAGTACTAGAGTGACTGTAAAAATCCAAAGTCTCTAGCTGGTCCACGTGTCGGGGAAGGCCCGTGACCGGTGGCCGTGCTCTCCAGAGCCTGTGTGGAACCAGATGGGTTCTGTAGCTTCTGCCCAACTCAACAGATGGGTCAAATTCCAGGGCTGGACACTGCCGGGCTGTTCTAGTTCGCTGCAGTTAGCCCTTCCATGCATACCTAAGCCATAACGACGGAGCCATTTCCTTCCTTCTCCCAGCACAGGACTACCAATAATTTGGAAGGGGAAATGCCAGGCTTATATTAAAAAAAAAAAAAAAAAAAAAAACATTATTTGTATTTGGTTAGACTTTATTAGGTTCTTTTTTTTCCCTCCATTTCTTTCGTTCTTTCATTTTATAAGTAAAACTTTAAAAACATTTCTCTTTTTAAAAAAAAATGTTTTGAAGTTATTTATTTTGAGAGAGAGCGCAAGAGGGGTAGGGGCGGGGCGGGGGGAGAGTGAGGATTCCAAGGAGGCTCTGCACTGTCAGCACAGATTGTGAGATCATGAGCTGAGCTGAAATCTAGAGTCAGACGCTTAATCAGCTGAGCCACCCAGGAGCCCCTTAAAAAACATTTCTAACGTCTTTGGAAAGTTGTAACATTTATAAAAGATGTTTATATTCCATTGAAAGTCCATTTGGAGAAATTGTCTTCTGCATTTTGTTCCACTGGCAATCTTCTATGCAGAGTTATTTTTATTTTTATTTTCATTGTTTAATAAAAGGTTTTATTGTTAAGTAATCTCAACACCCAACGTGGGGCTTGAACCCACAACCCCGAGATCAAGAGTTGTATGCTCTACCAACTGAGCCAGCCAGGCATCCCCAGAATTTGCTTCAATAAAATTTACTGGAAAGGCTTTCTGAAGAAAGAAGGGGCCATGAGGAAAATGTTCAGATAATATACTGGGTGATTTTTTATGTGACATTTGTGGAGAATAATTTAGATTTTTAAAAACCCTCAAATTAAAAAGATTTCAGTACGTTCGTATTGGCAAATCATTTAGAGAAAAACATTATTTAAGCCTCAATAATTTAAAATTAATTATCATTTGAATAGGAACGAGATTAAAAGTAAATGTATTCAGTGAAAGAGTAAAAATGAACCAAAAAGCATCAGACACAGACACATCACGCCCCCACCAGTCTCCCTCAAATACACATACGCACCCTCACGCCCCAAGACACATCCCACACCCCCAGTTATACCCAGAAACAGACATACATAAATATCATTAGGAAACTGAAACCGTAGACATTTAAAAAGTTATCAGTCCAACAATCTCAAGGATACCTGAACTTAATAGTAACGAGTAAATACAAGGATTGAGGAGTAGAGACAAGAGTGGGAAATATCTTCCTATTCAGAAGCATAAAATAACTAGTATTTATTTATTATAGAACACAGGACCTTTCCTGACACCATCTGTTGTTCCATTTATTGCATTTACTCGAAGAAATAAAACAGCATTAAAAATATTCTAGCGTTAGGGGCACCTGGCTGACTCAGTCAGGAGAGCATGAGACTCTTGATCTCGGGGTTGTGAGTTCAAACCCCATGCTGAATATAGAGTTTAGTTACAAATAAAATCATTTAAAAAATATTCAAGCTTTAGACTAATTTAGATTCATTTTCCTCATTTAATCTGAATTGGTGATGTTTTATTGTAATGCATGCTAAAGTCAAATGTAAAATAATTTAAAAAAATTTTTTTAACATTTATTCATTTTTGAGAGACAGAGAAAGAGCACAAGCAGGAGAGGGGCAGAGAGAGAGAGAGACAGAATCTGAAGCAGGCTCCAGGCTCTGAGCTGTCAGCACAGAGCCTGATGCAGGGCTCAAACCCATGAATGGTGAGATCATGACCCAAGCCAAAGTTGGATGCCCAATCAACTGAGCCACTCAGGCACTCCTAAAATAATTTTAGAGCTTTGTGTGACCTCTCCACCTGGTTAACATAGATAAGAGTAAAATTATTTTTGAACTGTATGGTAATATGATACCACAACCCACTTTTCATTTCAAAATTAACATTATTTTATAGTAGGGGCGCCTGGGTGGCTCAGTCGGTTAAGTGTCTGACTTCGGCTCAGGTCACGATCTCACAGTTTGCGAGTTTGAGCCCCGCATCAGGCTCTGTGCTGACAGTTCAGAGCCTGAAGCCTTCTTTGGATTCTGTGTCTCCCCCTCTCTCTGCCCCTCTCCAGCTCATACTCTGTCTCTCTCTCTCTCAAAAATGAATACAAAAAATAAAAAAAAAGAAATTATTTTATAATATTTTCAGATATTAAATGTATTGCATAGTCATTGAATGAGGTCCAGGCAAAAAAAAGTAAGGCTTTACTAGAAAATCAAAATCACCTGTAATCCCACTCCATGGAGAGTATTTATTTAAATGAGGATGTAAACTTGGGTAGATCAAGACTTCTACTACTTCTGGTTCTGGCAACATGAAGGGCTGATGTGACACTCTCTTGCAATAAACACATAGGTATTTTGGATAAAATATAATAAACACAATAAATTACTGCTACACAAATAAATTGAGTGTTTTTAGAAGTAGATAACTGAGGGGTGGCTCAGTCAGTTAAGTTTGGTTCAGGTCATGATCTCACGGTTCGTGAGTTTGAGCCCCGTATCAGGCCGCATGCTGATGACTCAGAACCTGCAGCCTGCTTCGGATTCTGTGTCCCTGTATCTCTGCCCCTCCCCCTACTCACGCTGACTCTCTCCCTCTCCCTCTCTCTCAAAAATAAACATGAAAAAAAATGTAATAAAAGTAGATAACTGAGCCAACAGGGAAGAAAGGGAAATCTTCTGGTAGCTGGAGTTATAAGGTTGGGCAGGAAGAACCAGCACCTAGAGAATGGGGGTTGTGGAGCAAACCTCACACGGAGACAAAATACGTGGCCTTGGGTCCACTCCAGATGAATATCTGGAATTAAGATATCGAATTAAGGAAAAGCTCCTGCAAAGTTGCTTAGTCCACAAAAATGGCACTAACAAGATCTCCAACAAGAAAAAGAGCACAGCATCTTGTAATCCTCAAGGCATTGAGTGTGAAGGAAAAAGAAACATCTCTTCCAAGAAATTAAACCAAGCCTGAGTGTAGGATCGAATTTTTTTTAACATTTATTTATTTTTGAGAGAGAGAGAGGCAGAGAGAGAGAGGAGGGACAAAGGATCCAAAGTGCGCTCTGTGCTGACAGCAGAGAGCCCGATGAGGGGCTCGAGCAAGATCATGTGAGATCATGACCCGAGCCGAAGTTGGACACTTAACCGACTGAACCACCCATGCATCCCCACCTTTTTTTTTTTTTTTTAAATAGGATTGAATTTTGTACTAGTTTTATAGAACAAGAATTCTCAACTGACATGCTAACAAAATGTTGGGCAAGAAAAAAAATTTGCTCAAGGCCTGTGAAAACTCTGAGATTCTTGCATAATCAAAAATAAATCCACATTATGGAGGCAAATCCTTAATCCAGAGTACCCAGGACTCCCACAGAAAAGACCATCACTGCTTCAGATGAGCTCACAATAAAAAATTACAAACCATGTGAGGAAATGAAGATGAATCAAAAGACTCAACAATCAGGGCACCTGGCTAAGTCTATTAAGCATCAATTCTTGATTTTGGCTCAGGTCATGATCTCACGGTCATGGGATTGAGCCCTGAGTCAGGCTCTGCATTCTCTCCCTGTCTCTCTCCCTCTGCCCTTTCCCTGCAGGTGTACGCACTCCCTCTCACTCTCTCTCTCTCTCTCTCTCTCAAAAAAAAAAAAAAGGCTCAATAATCCGCAAAATTAGTACTCATAGAACTATAGATAATTGAACACTCTGAAAGGGACTATAAACATTACTATGTCTAAAATGATTAAAGAGGTGGGGCACCTGGTTGGTTCAGTTGGTTGAACCTCCGACTCGATTTCAGTTCAGGTCATGAGCTCACGATTCCTGAGTTCAAGCCCCAGAGTCGGACTCTGCATTAACTGTGTGGAGACTGCTTTGGATTCTTTCCCTCTCCCTCTCTTCCTGTCTCTCCCCTGCTCATGCTCTCTCTCAAAATAAATAAATAAACATTTTTTAAAAGGTAAAATGATTAAAGAGGTAAAAGAAGGAATTGAAATAATGGAACAAAAGGACAATATGAACAGAGAATAAGCAGATTTCAACCAGGACCAAAGTGTACCCCTGGAAATGAAAGATTTATTTCTTCAAATTAAAAACTCAGTGAATAAATCATCATGTAAAATGGTCAACTGAAAAACAGATCTGAATAAACCACCTGTAATGCAGCACAGAGATAACAAGATGAAAATATAAAAGAGAATTTATGAGATGTGGAAGACAGAATGAGAAGTACTAATATATACTTCTTTTTTTGTCAAAATTTTATTTAAATTCTAGTTAATTAACATATAGTGTGACATTTCAGGAGGAGCATTTAGTGATTCGTCACTTACATATAACACCGAATGCTCATCCCAACAAGTGCCCTCCTTAATACCCATCACCCATCTAGCCTGTCCCCCACCCACATCCCTCCACCAACCCTCAGTTTGTTCTCTAACGTTAAAGAGTCTCTTGTGGTTTGTTTCCCCTCTCTCTTTTTTCCCCCTTTCCCTTATGTTCATGTTTTGTTTCTTAAATTCCCCATATGAGTGAAATCATATGGTATTTGTCTTTCTCTGACTGACTTATTTGGCTTAGCATAATACACTCTAGCTCCATCCATGTCATTGCAAATGGCAAGATTTCATTCTTCTTGATGGCTGAGTAATATTCCATCGTGTATTTGTATCTGTGTCACACACACGCCACATCTTCTTTATCTATTTATCAGTCGGTGGACATTTGGGCTCTTTCCATAGTTTGGCTATTGTTGATGCTGCTGCCATAAACATTGGGATGCATGTACCCCTTCAAATCCCTATTTTTGTGTCCTTTGGTTAAATACCCAGGAGTACAATTGCAGAGTCACAGGATAGTTCTATTTTTAAATTTTTGAGGAATCTCCATACTGTTTTCCAGAGTGGCTGTACCAGTTTGCATTCCCACCAACGGTGTAAGAGGGTTCCCCTTTCTCCACATCCTCACCAACATCTGTCATTTCCTAACAAGTTCTTATACTTCTAAGCCACAGTCCAGAAAGAAATTTGTAGAGACATTCAAAGAGATAATGGCAGAAGAAAAATACTGCTACAATCTGCATGTTGTATAGTTTTTTTTTTTAATGTAGAGAACCCAGAATTATCCACACAGAAATTATTAGCATTGAGGAGAGAGTTTAGCAATATAAATGCAAAATCAATACAAATTTTTCTGGATATTTGCATATTTTCTTTTACATTTCAATTTTTTATATACATTTTTTTTAATGTTTATTTATTTTTGAGAGAGACAGAGACAGATTGTGAGTGGGTTGGGGCAGAGAGAGAGGGAGGCACAGAATCTGAAGCAGGCTCCAGGCTCCGAGCTGTCAGGACAGAGCCCGACGCGGGGCTCGAACTCACAAGCCGTGAGATCATGACCTGAGCCGAAGTTGGATGCTCAACCGACTGAGCCACCCAGGCGCCCCGTACATTTCAATTTAATCAGCATAAAGTTAATTAAAAGTATCTGCTTATCTTTTTGTTACCTCTGTTGCACCTAAACTTATGACAACTTTATCAATTTAGTGACGTTTATCTGTGCCTTTTCCCTTTTTTCTTGAGTAGTCACACCAGAGTTTATCTATTTTGTTAATCTTTTTAAAGAACAAAATTTTGGCTTCCTTGAGCCTATTATTTAATACAATTACTGTTTAATTGATTTATCATTTGTATGATGATTATTTAATTGGTTTCTGCTCTTGGTAGAATAGTGTTTTTTATTCTACTTCCTTTGTGGGTTTTGTTTTTTTCTGTTATTCTTTCTTTAACTTTCAAACTTGGAAACATAGCTGCTTAGTTTTCAACCTTTAAGTATTTTCTCAGAGTACCATTTTCCTGTTTCCCACAATATATCCCCTTCATCATATCATATACAAAAATCAACTCTAGATGAATTAATGGACTATATATAAAATATAATATTTTTAAAAATTTAGAAGTCAATATGGGAGAATACTTTTATGATCTCAGGGACACATTTTTTCAAACAAGAAACTAAAACTGAAAACCACAGAGAAAAATTGACAAGGCTAAATTAAAAATAACAATATCCATTTCATCAAAAGCTATCATGAGAATGAAGTGATTGGCCAGACTGGAAGGAGATTTACTAAATATATTTTTATATGTAATATATACTTGCTAAATATGTAGTTGTCAAGGGATTAGTGTCCTGAATATGTAAAGAATTCTTATAAATCAGTAAGAAAAAGATAAATCATTTACTTTAATAAGGCCCAAAGGTTTACGGAAGCATTTTATAAAAAATATAAATGGGGGCGCCTGGGTGGCTCAGTCGGTTGGGCGTCCGACTTCGGCTCAGGTCATGATCTTGCGGTCTGTGAGTTCGAGCTCCGCGTCGGGCTCTGTGCTGACGGCTCAGAGCCTGGAGCCTGCTTCCGATTCTGTGTCTCCCTCTCTCTCTGCTCCTCCCCCATTCATGCTCTGTCTCTCTCTGTCTCAAAAATAAATAAAACGTTAAAAAAAAATTAAAAAATAAAAAAAATATAAATGGCCAATAAACATATAAAATGTCCCTTGGTTTCATTACCAATCAGAAAAATACAAATTAATTCTATAATGAAGAACCATTACATATCCACAAAACTGGCAAATATTCAAGCCTAAAACTACCAGGCATTGGCAGCAATGTGGAGAGCAAGGCAATTTGTCATATGGTACTGGTGGGAATGTAAATTAGAACAATGATTTTGGGAACCAGTTTTGCTTTATGAAGATGTCCGTACTCTTTGACCTAGAAATTCCACTCCTAAGTATAAACTCTAGGGAAACCATCCATTTCCAGGAGGCATTTATGAAAAGGCTTAAAGTAGCACTATACCTACTACTGGTAAAAAACTAGAAATAAGCCAATGTCGATAGACAGTAAAATGGATAAAACATGGGTGATGGAATCCAATACGGTAGTGATTAGGAATAAGTTACAGCTGTACTCAACAACACAGTAGACTCTCAGGAACATAATTTTTTTTTTTCTAATTTGAGAGAGAAAGACAGAGGGTGCCAGTGGGGGCGAGGGGCAGAGAGAGAGAATCTCATGCAGGCTCCATGCTCATTGCAGAGCCCGACTTGGAGCTCGCTCCCACAACCCTGGGATCATGACCTGAGCCAAAATCAAGAGTTGGACACTCAACCGACTGAGCCATCCAGGCACCTCAGGAACATAATTTTGAGTGGAAAAAACAAGTTGACAAACATATACACCGTTAGTCCGCTGATATAAAAAATTTAAAACATGTGTAACAACGAATTTTTTCCTGTTAAGCTACAAAGAAATAATACATAGTCAAGGTAGGATAATAGTGGCCTCTGAAGGGAGAGGAAATAAGTAGGGTCAGCGACAGAGCTCCACCGGAAGAATAACTAAAAGATGGAATTGAACAAGATGTGAGAAACGAGGAAGAGAGGTAAGCAGAGAAACTGGCCAACCTTTTTGTAAAGCTAAACAAACCCAAAACAAACAGAGGTGGATCTGTGTTTTGTGGGGCCTAGAGCCTGCATAATTTGGGGACCCCATTTTAAGAAAAAAATACGAGCCGCGGCCGCTCTCTCTTGAGCGGGCCGCTCTCACATCTCCAGAGCGTACTTTCACTTTAATACATGTCCCTGCTTCCACTGCTCATCCATCGTGTCTTGAATTCTTTCTTGCAATGAGACCAAGAGTCTCCAGGGACGTCTTTAGAATGGGCTGGGTGGAGGCGTCTGGGCCCGGGTCTCCCCAGTCCACCAGGCAACATCTTTTTTGGCCAGCCAGCCAGGAGGCGGTAACAGCATATTGAGAGACTCCCTTCATAGGAGTCAACTAATGGAGTTTCCACCTCCATCCCCAAAGACTTCCCTCTGGGGTGTATTTTGAGACACTAGATCAGCTCTTATTAGACAGTCTAAATAGAGACACTTGGGTGGCCCAGTCAGTTAACCGTCTGGCTCTTGATTTTGGCTCGGTTCATGATCTCACGGTTCGTGGGATCAGTCCCTGAGTCAGGCTCTGTGCCGACAGCATGGAGCCTGCTTGGGATTCTCTCACCCCCCTCCCTCCCTCTCTCTCTCTCTCTCTCTCAAAATAAATAGATAACTTAAAAAAATAATATGCTAAAGTATTAATAGAAAATTAGGTACAAAAGTTTAGATTTCTGGACGCCTCGCTGGCTCCGTGACTTCATCTCAGGATTCTGAGTTCCAGCCCCACTTTGGGCGTACAGTTTACTTAAGATAAGGTATTTTTTTTTACAAGTTTACATTTACTTAGGATGAGAACAGAAATCACAACAAATAAAAGTTTAAATAGCAGAACATAGGCGAAAAACAAGAGAGGCAAACCATGAAACAGACTCTTAACTATAGAGAACAAACTGAGGCTTGCTGGAGAGGAGGTGGGTGGGGGATGGGTGTGAAGGAGGGCACTTGTGATGAGCACTGGGTGTCAACGCAAGTGATGAATCACTAAATTCTATGCCCGAAACATTACACTGTATATTAACGAACTGGAATTTAAATAAAAACTTGAAACTAACTAAATAATAAATTGCAGCTAAATGCTACAAAAGCTCAGAATGTAATACAATCTTTAATTATTTTTATAACTTCACCTCCTCTAGAATACATTTTTATTCCCTACATTTTCTGAGTGCATACTCTTTGCTCATCTCTTAATGTGATGACGACTTCCAAATATTGTCCTATAAAAGAAGTAGAATGAAGCATCAGTCCTCTCACACAGTGGGTCAAAATTTGGGCATACAGTTGAAAATGAACCATTCATTGTTTAGAAAAATTTATTGTAGCTTTACATTCACCATTGGTAGTGGAGGGAGGCTTCAGATGACTCCAGCCCTTTGATCTCACTGTGCCAGCAACCTGTTCTGGTCTTCTGGATTTCACCACACCTCGTAGGAGTAGTATCCCTCGCACCCCTACCTTGCCAGGGCAGTTCTCAGCAGTGGGGCGTGCCAAGTCACATGGCCCTCAAGCTAAGAGCGGAGCAGTGTCTCAGTCAGATTCTTCTCTTTGAGGAAGATGCTGACGCTCCATGGAATCCATGGGGTGCAGGGGACTGTTGCCCAGTGCCCACCCCCTGTCCTGAAGCTCCAAGGCCACCACCAGGGTGAGAAAAATGACCTCCGGGCCAGCAGGACTCCATTCCTCCAACTATCGTAGGGTGCTGCTTCCTCCTGGTTTCAGAGTCTGGGGAGGGTCCGTCAAGTTGAGGATGCTGAAGCTAAAATCTCAGCTCCACGGTAAATCAGCATGTAGCAGGAGCTACAGAAAATAATACTACCAAGAACAGCAATGATAGTAATAATCGTCAGAGGAACAATTGCTTCCCACTCCTATATCCATCGAAAGGAGAGAAGTTCTACGAACCCATGCAAGTGATAATATAAAAACACTCATAGCTTTGTTCTGCATCCTTAACCATCCCACCCAAAGGCAGGAGAATGGGAATGTTTAGGAGGAACACCTCAACATGCTTGGCTCGGCCCTGCTATTCTCTCTCCTCCCGATCCGCCTGCCTCCACAGAAGGAACATTCTGGTCTGCCTGGGTCCAGGTGGTGAATAACCAGCCTTATTAGGGAGACCTGCTGTTGTCTCACTGTGCCATCGGGGGCTAAGTCCATCTAATTCAGGAATAAAGTATCAGCAGGCCCATCTGGCCACAGATCTAAAATCACTTTCTCCCACCAGCTTTACCTGAAATAAAGCTAATATTGTATTTTGATTCTCCGCCTCTAATTCCTGCCTTTGTCCCCCTCTTCTTTCTCCATATTGGTTCTGAATTTCAGAGAGGAAGAGAAGTGCTATGTGTAGCATACCCTACAACCCTAATAGTAAAGGTTAATTTGGGGACACTTTTAAAAACAGGTGAAACTAACAAACTAGACAACAATAACACCAGAGAAGAGAGAACAGAACAATTGTTTAAATGTTGGCTTTCTTAAGTCGATGGCCGTATATTCAGAATTTAAGGGAAACCTCTAAAAGAAATAGAATATAGATCTTCCAAAACATTGAAGAAGGAAAAAGGGAATAAAATCAATCCAATAGGAATCAGAAAAAAAAAAAAAAAAAAAAAACCAAATACTAAGAAAAAAATGGTAAACACATGAGATGGTTGAAATAAATCCAACTATCACCAATCCTAATAAATACAAACATTAAATTCACCTGTTAAGAAGCGGAAATTAGCTGAATTGAGACACAAATTCTATCTGTATGCCTTTTGCAAGCATAAAAGACAACAAAATTTGGGGCGCCTGGGTGGCGCAGTCGGTTAAGCGTCCGACTTCAGCCAGGTCACGATCTCGCGGTCCGTGAGTTCGAGCCCCGCGTCAGGCTCTGGGCTGATGGCTCGGAGCCTGGAGCCTGTTTCCGATTCTGTGTCTCCCTCTCTCTCTGCCCCTCCCCCGTTCATGCTCTGTCTCTCTCTGTCCCAAAAATAAATAAAAAATGTTGAAAAAAAAAAAAAAAATTTAAAGACAACAAAATTTGAAGTAAAATTATGGAAAAAACATGTCATGTAAATATTAAACAAACGGAGGTAGAAAAGCAGTATTAACCAGAAAAAATAGAATTTAAGGCAATAGGGGCCCTGGCTGGCTCAGTCAGTCAGGAGAGCATACAACTCTTGATCTCAGGGTTGTGAGTTCAAGCCCCCTGTTGGGAATGGAGCCTACTTAAAAGAAAAGGGGGGGGGGCTATCATTTAACAGCAATAGAAACAATTACCAAAAAAACCTATAATAATCCCGAACTTGCATGCACCCAAAAATATAGCCTTAAAATATATATAAAGGTAAATAATGAGGGGTGCCTGGGTGGCTCAGTTGGTTAAACGGCCGACTTCAGCTCAGGTCATGATCTCACGGTCTGTGAGTTCAAGCCCCAAGTCAGGCTCTGTGCTGATGGCTCCGAGCCTGGAGCCTGTTTCAGATTCTGTGTCTCCCTCTCTCTCTGCCCCTCCCCCACTCATGCTGTCTTTCTCTCTGTCTCTCAAAAAATGAATAAAAATGTTAAAAAAAATTTTTAAAAAGGTCAATAATGGTATATATATTAAAGAAATGATTAAATGCCTTCATCATGGTAGGTATTTTTACCACACATCTCTCAGAAACTGATATAGAAAGCCTTACAAATAATTAGGAAATATGAAGTGTCTTGAACAACACAATTAATAAGCTTGCTCTAATGAATGTATACAGAATCCTGCCCCCAATAATTAGGGAAAACAGATAATTACTAGAGAGTGACACAATCCAGTCACAACAAATACCAAAGTATTCATTTCATACATAGCACATTTCATATCACAATGCAGTATAGTCAGAAATTTAAAACCCAACAAAGTAGTTTAGAAATTCTATCATTTTAAAAACTAAAAAGCACTTTAAGATAGATTGATCAATCAATAGACAAAATAGAGGAAAAGGCAACTAGATAAGAAATGATACTATAAAAACTGTACTATCAAAACAGTTTGATGGGGCGCCTGGGTGGCTCAGTTGGTTGAGCATCTGACTTTTGAGTTTTGGCTCAGGTCATGATGTCGCATTTGGTGGGTTCAAGTCCTGTGTCAGGCTCCATTCTGATGGCATGGAGCCTACTTGGGATTCTCTCTCTCTCTCTCTCTCTCTCTCTCTCTCTCTCTCTCTCCCCCCCCCCTTTCTGCCCCACCCCCAGTCAGCTCTCTCTCTCTCTCTCTCTCTCAAAATATAAATAAACTTAAAAAAAACTATTTCATGAACTGCTTTTGTCATTTAATAATACATTGGGCATCTCTTTTCATGTTAATAACAATAGATCCATAACATCATTTTAACAATAACATAGTATTTCACTGTCTGAATGAACCAGAGCTTATCTGTTGTTGAACCATTTATGAGTCAACATTTTTGGTTATGTGGCAGAGACTACAGATTGTCCCCTAATGCCCCATCTTCTCTTCTTCCTTAGTAACATGACTCCAGTTTTTAGCTGGCAGGTGCTGTCTGGAATTAAGGCTTATTTCCCAGTTTGCCTTGCAGTCAGGTGTGGCCATATGTTCATCTCCCAGGACGTATCTTTAAAGAGAAGACCTGTGCCTTTCTAACTTCGTATCTTCCCAGCGTATCTTCATACACTACTTCCTGTGTAAATGGATGAGATGTCTGGAGATCGAGTAGCTATCTTGGATCACAAGGTAGAATCCTCATGTTAATGGGATTGTAGGCACAAGACAGAATAAACCTGCATCACTGTTAATCATGGAGTTGCAATATCAACTATGGATTGCTTATCTCAAGATTTCATTTACATGGCTAGAAAGTACATTTCTAACTTATTGAAGCTTTTGGGATTTGCCTGGATACCACCCCACCTTTTCCCAAATATTTTGCTGTAATGATCAGTGGCTATAAGCATTTCTTTATGCATATGTTTCCCTACTTCTACTAATGGAAGGTAGAAGTCATGGGATAGATCCTTTTAAAGTCTTTTCGGAGGTGTTACCAAATTTCTCTCATTTGCACTTTGCCGATCAGATGGGTCAAAATATGATTGCACTTTTTGGGTTACTAGGATCGTTGAACATTTTTACAAAATTATTTGCCATTTGTGTTTATTCTTTTATATGTCACTTTTTTAAGTTTCTTACTCATTTTTCTATCAAAACATTATTTTTCTGACTGATTTTAGAAGACTATAGATTGAGTATTTAACCCTTTGTCTTATATACTCTAAATATTTTTTTCAGTCAGTTCATTGTTATTAAACATTGGTTATGATTTTTTTATGTAGAATTTTTAAGGTTTATCAGGACTTCCCTTCCTTTTTAATTTCTGTCTTTGGTATCATTTTTAGAAAGTTCTCTCTTCTTACAGACTATAGAAATACTTAATTATGATATCCACTAACACTTTTATGTATTGTTTTGTTTTTATTTGACTTACTTAGGAATTGTTAATCTACGTGGTATTTATGTTGTTATATTGTAGGTATCCAAATTTTAATTTTCCCAAGTGATCAACCAAATATTTCAACCTTTGTTTAATAAGTCCTACTTTATCCCCTGATACAAAATGCCATTTCTGGGAAAAACTAAATTCTCCTTACGTACAAGGATCACTTTTGAGCTTTCAGTTATGTTCTATTAATCTGTATATCTATTTCTTTACCAGTGCCATACTTTAATTATTCTAGCTTTTAAGTATTTGTATAATAATTGATATGGTATATCCTCCTTAATATATTTTTAAAAAATTCTCAAAGTGATTTTTACTCCTTAAAATTTTTTAAAAATTAATCTCTACACCCAACGTGGGGCTTGAACTCGAGATCAAGAGTCGCATACTCTAGGACTAAGCCAGCCACGCATCCCTATGCTTTTTTTAATGTTCCAGCGAAACAACAAAAAACAAACACTAAAATTGGGACTTATATTTGAATTTCATTACAGTTTTAGATTGACTTACAAATATTTGACCCTTTTTCACTATTGACTCGTCAATATGCTATTGATATGACCAAACCATATGATGTTTTTTTAATTTTCAAAGGAAGTCACGTTGATCTTTTTCTGAGAGGTTACCAGGCCCTTGAAATTAACTAGGTCACGAAGGTTCCTGTATGTAGTCAACATTTTGGTGAGAGTAAGAAAATTGTCAAAGCAGCCTTTACCTCCAACGTGCTAATATTCCACTAAAGATCATTAAGCTTGCATTGAATTGACATGAAGTCATGTAAAACAGAACTAAAACTCTCCATAGCTTTATTATTATAAGTACACTGCTCCATACTTCTACCCCGCGAGGCTGGCTAGAATAACAAACGACGTGAAGAGCAGAGTGAGACTGACCTGGAACGGTAGGAAAAGCGTGAAAGCATTGCGGATGGCAAAAGTAGCATTTGGACTGGGCAAGGCAGATTATGAGGCAGATTCACATGTGTTCTAGGGGAGCAAAGATAATACAAATGTGCAATAACTTTTAAAGAGGGAAATTAGGGAGAAGGGACCAATTGTTAGAAAACCTTTCAACATGCATCAGCAATATGGATTTTACAGGAGGAAAAAAAATTTAAAAAAAAGTTTTAATGTTTATTTTTGAGAGAGAGAGAGAGAGACAGAGCGTGAATGGGAAAAGGAAACAATCTGAAGTAGGCTCCAGGCTCTGAGCTGACAGAGCCTGACGCGGGGCTCGAACTCATGAACGGTGAGATCATGACCTGAGCTGATATCAGACGCTTAGACTGAGCCACCCAGGAACCCAAGGAGCAAAATTTTTGACTTATTATAGTTTCTGAAAATGGAGCTGAAAAATCAAAATGGTGCCTAAGAAAGATCATGCTTGCTGCAATGAACACACGAGTGTGCAGTAAGGTGGCGATTAATAGACTGTGAAGGGAATTGGTGCAATAATTTATTTGGGAATTTCATTTATATACTCAACGATTTTTATAGAGTCTTACTCATTATGTGCCTAGCATTGCGTTGGCATTAAAATGACTTTGTTTGCATCCCAACATCTATTTTTACAAGGTCTTCATGACAGATGTCTAATACCACCACAAACGAAGAGGGAGACATTCCCCAGGTATTTCTGTACTCTGTTCAACAGAAATTTAACTGCCCAAGTGGATGTGTGATTGATGTTATTCAATGATTAATGCAGCAAACTCCGTACTTTCTCCTCTGCAGCAGAAATCTCCATTTAACCCCTTGGGATATGTAAGTGCCTCATTTCTTAAGAAACTACAGTGAGATTAGGGAGAAGAGAAAGCTTCACAAAGCAATTAGGGTGGGGGCAGTTGACTTCAGCCTCCTCCTTATTGAAAAGCAGCTTCAACCAAGGTACTGCCTCCTAAAATAAACTTTAACCTCCAAGGGAGTTTGCAAGAAAATTTGATAGGAATGTAAGAGGACTAAATAAAACAGCCTTCAGGACAACCTATTTCTCTTCTGTTTTGTTTTTTTTTCTTTCAGTGCTTTGAGTCCAATGGCAGAAAATCTCCCTGAAATAAGCATTTCTGAGTGCATCCCAGTTGCTCTCCAGTCTGCAAAAGCCACTTTCCCGTAGCATGAATATTTAATTTTTTTCTCATCATGTAACTGACATCTACATGATGTGAAGCACAATACTTCTGGTTCTTGTTGTCACTGCTCTTTACAACTGGAAAAGTTATCTGGAATCGGATCCATCCTACAAGAGAGCTTCAGAATATTTGCTTCATCTTGTGTCTTCCATTCCTGTCCACTTAAATCTTAATCAACAGCAGCTAAGCGAGACGGTATGAGAAAGGATGAAAAAGTGCTGCATGGAAGTATAGGGTGTTTTCATGAAAAATATTTATTTATTTTAGACAAATGGGATTATGATATAGATGTTCTCTAACTTGCTTTTTTTCTTGCACAAAACAGTTTATCTTGGATTTTTTTCCAGTAGCATATATAGCTGTTTCCTTCCTATGAACATTTGCATGTGGGCACAAATTGTGCCCTAACATATAAAAGAACCAGATTCTTATGGATGGCTCTTCAGCGGGTTTTTGGCTATTTAAAAATAATATGGCAATGTTTATTCTGTTTCACGTGTAAAACACTATAAATGTCTAAATGGAGTTGGAAAATCAAAAGGTGTGTTATTTACATTAAAAAAAGTGAAACTTACAAGGATGCCCGGCGGGGCTCATTCAGTGGAGCCTCTGACTCTTGATATGGGCTCAGGTCGTGATCTCGCAGGGGTGGGATCAAGTCCCGCATCGATCGATCGAGCCTGGGATTCTTTCTCTCTCTCTCTCTCTCAAAATAAATAAATTAACATTCAAAAAAGGTTAAAATTTACACGTTAAAATTTAGTACATCCTGACAAATCACTCTCGAAAAAGGCTGTATCAATTTACATTCCTACTGATGGTACCTGGGAGAACAAATCTCCCACGCCCAAAACAAATATTTTCATCTCTGGCAATAAGAAAGAAAAAAATTCACTTCTCAGTTTTAGAAGTTTTTATTTCTTCAATTATAATTGAGCTTGAACTTTGTATATATTTATCAATCAGTTTTTTCACTGCAAATAAACTTTTTTTTTTTCCTATTAAATTGACTTATTTACTTTTGTATCGATATGTAAGAACATTGAACATTAGGGCAATTAACACCTTGTCAAATGTACTAAAATGTTTTTCCCAGACTGTGTAATAAACATTCTACTTTAAACTTTTTTAAATTATTTATGTTTTGAGAGAGAGAGAGAGAGAGAGAGAGTGGGGAGGGGCAGAGAGAGAGGGAGACATAGAACCTGAAGCAGGCTCCAGGCTCCGAGCTGTCAGCACAAAGCCTGACGTGGGGCTCAAACCCATGAACTGTGAGATCATGACCTGAGCCGAAGTCAGACACTTAACTGACTGAGCCACCCAGGTGCCCTATAAACATTCTACTTTAAAAGGATATTCCAGGTTTTACAAGCAGATCCCTTATCCAGGGAGAAGGTGATTTAACATTATTTCTGTTTTACTCTCCCACTAGGGAACCTGGATTTAATCAATTTTTCCAAAGTGCATTCTCCTATTTGATTTAATCTTAAAATAGTTGTCCAATGTAACTTTAATACGTAGCCATACCTCAAAGATAGATTTATGTTTCAGAAAGAAGCAAAAATTAGGAAAGAACAATGGAAAGTCAAAGAATAAAGATGATCATCTTCATGTCTCATGAAATCTTTAGATAAAGGAAATTAGGAACATAAGGCATAGGGGCATCTGGGTGGCTCGGCCGGTTGAGTATCTGACCTCGGCTCCGGTCATGATCTCCTGGTTTGGGGGTTCAAGCCCCACACAGGGCTCACTGCTGTAGGCGGAGAGCCTGCTTCAGATCCTCTGCTCTGCTTTCTCTGCCCCTCCCCTCACTGCACTCTCTCAAAAATGAATAAAACATTTAAAAAACAAAAAGAATATAAGGCATAGAACATTCATAAGGATTTCAGGCCTTGCTGGAAACCCTGTCCTTACTTACTTTGCCAAAGTTTTTCCGTATCATTCTATTGCAATTCTGTTTGGAAGATGTATTCCAGAATTGCTCTTTATCTGTGCCTCCTCTCTTTCCAAATCGTCACACATATCCTCAGGAATGTTATGTTTTTTGAGGGAAATAAGGCCTGACTTAAAAGTTAATCACTGTTAGGGGGTGCCTGGGTGGCTCAGTCAGTTGAGCATCTGACTTAGGCTCAGGTCATGATCTCACAGTTCGTGAGTTCTAGCCCCACATCCAGCTCTCTGGTGTCAGCACAGAACTTGCTTTGGATCCTCTGTCCCCCTCTCTTTCTGCCCCTCCCCTCCCCTCTCTCTTTTAATAAACATTAATATCTATATATCTATATGTCTATATATATCTTTCTGCCCCTCCCCTGCTTGCACACGTGTGCACATGTGCTCTTTCTCAAAATAAATAAACTTAAAAAAATATAAATATATATATAAATAAAATATATACATACTATATACAAAAAATAATATATATACATGTAATATATACATACTATAATGTAATATATTACATACATGTAATATATAAATAAAATATATACATACTATATATAAAAATTATATATATATACATGTAATCACTGTTAGATTCCATAGACAATTTTACAGGAAGGTCATTTCCAAGACGTGGATAACCAGCCATGCAGTTTATCAGCAGCAGTGTTTTCACCTTACTTGACTTAACTAACTCTCATCAAAGCGTTATCTCTAGAAATTTTGGTATAATGATGCTGGATGAAGCAGTCTAAACACTAAAGGCTAATTTATGTAAAATGAAATTCTCTAATTTTTCTCAATTTCTGAGAATCATATCACTCTCTGATTGAACCCCTAATTTCTACAAACTAATGATTCTAGGATTTTATACGGAGAGAACTATTTACCTATGTGTACGAACCACAAAGTTCCAAATACTTTTTGGCGCTCAGTTGTTTGTTTTTTAGTCAATTGACTAACTTTAAGAAATAAATGATTCCTTGGACAAAACAGTCTGTTCAATTGCAACCATTGTAATGAAGTGACTAAATTAAAATCCGATAAAATTAAAGGGAGATAGAGAAAACAATATGCTGGAGGCTAACTTTTTAAAAAACTTTTTTAAACGTTTATTAATTATTTTTTGAGAGGCAGAGGGCGTATGAGCAGGAGAGGGGCAGAGACAGAAAGGGAGAGAGAGAATCCCAAGCAGGCTCAGCACTGTTAGCACAGAGCCCAACTTGAGGCTCAAATTCAGAAACTGTCAGGTGGTAACCTGAGCTGAGATCAAGAATTGGACACTCAACTGACCGAGCCACCCAGGCGCCCTGACATTTTAATTTATTCATAAGACAAAGGAGGTTTTGGGAGAAAAATATCAGTACTGCTAGTTTAATAAAGCATTTACTTTTATACGTAAGAGAATTATTGATTGTAACCCGCTTTGCTCTCTGAGGATAAATTCTTGCAGCTGGAGAGCTACCAGTTTACAGGGTGCTGGCATAAGCTAGGGAACTTGGGCTTGGTGACTGAATCACCCTGCGTGATAGGCAAGGTGGGTGGCAAACAGGATTACTTTAGGGAACATCCTGGGGGAAGGTATATCAACGGAGTCTCCAGCTGAGGCTGTGTTACAGAGGGCATCCTTGTAGGTGACTCCTGATAGCTGGGAACTGGGGAGCAAGGGTGATGTAAGAGATGTTGAATGGGATTGTGGGGTGGAACTTTGCAAAGTGTGGGACACAACCTTTTAGGATGCCACCACAAGTCTTCTTTAAGGATTTTGGATTGATTGTATTTCTTTCTTTTTTTTCAATGTTTATTTACTTACAGAGAACAAGAGGAGGGGCCGAGAGAGAGGGAGAGAGAGAATCCAAGCAGGCTCTGTGCTGTCAGCACAGATCCCAACTCAGGGCTCGATCCTACGAACCGAGAGATCATGACCTGAGCCGGAATCAAGAGTTGGACACTCAACTGACTGAGCCACCCAAGGGTCCCTGGACTGACTGTTTTCTTGTGGAAGGCAGTGAATATAGAGAATTGATGTCAAGATTGGCTCCAGGTAAAAACAAAGAAATAGAAATGAAAAGGAGAAGAGACACCTCAGTAACATATACCAAAAAATAAAAATAAAAAAAGGGAGAATTATATGTCAAATGCTTTGCCATTTGGTTGTGCCTGGAGTTGCTACTGGGCCCATGCAACACTCCCCAAGGCACATTGGCCTGCCTGCCCTATTTGGAATAGCAACCAGAATTCTCTAGAAACACATTCGGGGATTAAATCTTTCCAAAGCAGACCTCTATGGGTGGTTTATTAAAGAATTTACATGCACGTAATCCTCAACAGAATTTTAAGTCTTAGGGGAGCCCGAAGGCAACGTTATCATGTTTTTTAAAGTCAATCGAGAAATTTTTTTTCTTTTGCAAAACACATTATAAATTCTTAAAAGCCTATTTAATTTTCGTAGTCAGATTTTAAGGGAAAAATAAGTTTTTCTATCGATGCAGTCTCTGCCCCATCATCACATATTTCAGGCCATTCTCTTCTAATCATTTTAACAATGAATCCATTAATACATGTATCTAATACTTAATACTGGTGAGAGAATACTGTCCTCAAGCTCCTCAGTCCTTAAGGTCAGTAACTTTCCTCTGTAAGGCTGTGCTCACTGGGAAAGCCCAGAGGAAGTCTCTATATGCTGTGGAAGAAAGCAGAATCGGTTGGCAAGAAATTTCTGACTCCAGCAGTACTTATCTTGCACATATTGGTAAGAGATTTGCACGCTAGTCAAGGATGTCGCAAATGCCTCTCTGATTTATATCACCAAGAGGGAGAAATTAGACGATGACAGAATGTATGTGAAAGCTCTTTGTAAAGTACCAACAAAATATGGTTCTCTGGTATCACAGCCAGACACAGCTAACAAAACAGTCTCAGAAACAGCCATGAGGCAAAGGAAAAGGATGTCTTTATGAAACCGGAATTATAAATAATGAGGTACCACATACCGTAAAGATGCACTTTCTTGTATATATTGATATAACTTTAAAAGATTCAATGCATCTGTTGATACAGTTTGTGTCATTCAGACCCTTTTTATTGACATGATGGTCATTTTTCATTTTCCTAGCAGCTATTGTTGGTTATTAATTTCTAATTTCACTGCCTTATGATCAAAGGATATGTTTTATAGGAAACCAATTTTTTTGCTATTTATTGAGATGTCTTTTGTGGGAAATGTTGGAATTGTTGGATTTTTCTCAAACTAGATGTACACTTGTTTTTGTTTTTCCTACTTGGGAATCAGTATATTTCTTCAATTTTTAGATTCTAATATTTCACTATAGAACATTTTCATTAACTTTCTGTTTGACTATTGTTTGCCTCCCATTTTCTCCTCTCTCCCTGTGTGTCCCTGAGACATAGTAGGTGTATGTTGGACCTTCTCATTCTGTCTTGCACATCTATAATCACTCCGTCATCTCCTCTTTTTCACTCAAGGTGGTTTCCTCAAATATATCTTCCAATTGGCTAATTTTCTCTTTAGATGTGTCTAATACGCTAATTTACCTGATCCGATGAGATTGCAATGAGTGTAATTTCCATTGCTAGACATTCCATTTGTTTCTTTCCAAATTTGCCTATCCTTTAGGCATCCTCTTGTGTCGTTATGTTTTCGATTCTTTTTTAAGAACTTTTTGCTTGCTCATTCTATTTGTTTCAGAGTGTCTGATTTTTGTTCTGCCATCTGCAGTTGTTTTGGTGCTGAGTCTCTTGATAACTCTCTGATGACTCTCCTATAAGGTGGCACTCCTTGTGTACGTTGTAACATTTTGTTGTGACGGTTGTGAATTCATCTTCCACGGTTCCGTTGCTTTTCTGAGAGGCTTCTGTTACGAACTAAACTGTGTTTCCCACCTAAACTCATACATTGTAGCCCTAAACCCCCACGTGGCTGTATTTAGACAGATGACCTTTAAAGAAGTGATTAACATTAAACAAGGTCATAAGGGTAATCCGCGATGACCAATGATGGCCTTTTGAGAAGTGGAAGAGACGCCACGGATGTGTGCACACAGAGGAAAGGCCACGTGAAGACACAGCAGGAAGGCAAGTGAAGCAGAGAGGCCTCAGGAGAAAGCAAACCCGCTAATGTCTTCATCTTGGACTTCCAGCCTCCACGAATGGGAGGAAATTCTGTTGCTTAAGCGACCCAGTCTGTGGCACTTTGTTAGGATAGCCCCAGCGGACTAACCAGCTTCTGACCCATAGGTTGTGAAAGTGATCTCATAGAATGCTCTGCTTCTGTCAGATTCCTAGGGGTCTCAAGGCTCTGGGTGTATTTTTGTGTTAATTGATTGGCTGAGAGAGTGCATTCTAAGGAAATGGACTTAGAGTTAGCTTTCTAAGCAAACAGTATAAATTCAGGCCTCTTAGGAAGAGGCCCAGGGCTGGTATCAGTTTCTCTCAGATGATGTCCCTTCCCTGGCCTGTGCCCACTCTCAGCCTCAATAACAGAAAACCTCTGGCTCCTTCCATAGGCCGATGAGTGGAGTGCTACTAGCTCTGCTCAGTCTCCAGGTTTTCTGCAGGAGACTGGCTCCAGCCCCCCTGCCCAATGAGTCTCAGGCCTCATCTTCTGTCCCTAGCTCTTCCTCCTCCCCAGTCCCTCCTCATCCCAACGGCCTTTACCCAGGGCTGAAACCCCCAGAGGTCTTGTGCTTTTTGCTTTAACTTTGGTTTCTTGCTTTATGACATCTGGGCAGTTTGTTGTTCCATTTTCTCCATCACTTCCATGAATTTGTACCAGTGAGTGAGTCTTTCTTTTTTAAAAAATCTTTTAAGTTTATTTATTTTGAGAGAGATAGAGACAGTGTGAGTGGGGGAGGGGCAGAGAGAGAGGGAGAGAGAGAATCTCAAGCAGGCTCCACGCTGCCAGTGCAGAGCCCGACACGGGGCTGGAACTCACGAAACCCTGAGATCATGGCCTGAGCCGAAACCAAGAGCCGGACATTTAACCTACTGAGCCACCCAGGCTCCCCAGCAAGCGAATCTTTCTACGTCACATTTGTCTGCCATGTTGGCTTTCTAGTGTGTACTAGAAAGTATAGATATTTTTTCTAACATGTAAATTTGTCTTTGTGACGTAGGACTAAATTTGTCTTTGTAGAGAGTTAAGATTATGGGAGTTAGTCAATAAATACATGATAACAATTTTTTAAAAGGTTATACTGTGGGTAGGGGAATAAATTACTTTTAGAACAAGCAGCCTTCAATAATGTGATGACTCTAACATCAGGGACCTTATTTCCAGACTTGACATCAGTATGATGTATACACTTATACTTGTGGATTTAGAGACAACAAATATAAAAAGCATATAATAAGTTGAAAAGCAAGAAAACAGTATTCATCTTTGTGCTTGTATTATAATTACAAAGTCACCACCGTCTCATCAGGCTTTATTGCACTGCTATTAACTGAATTGTGGCCCCCCCAAATTCACATGTTGAAGCCCTATCCCGATGTGATGGTATTTGGAGATGGGGCATTAGGAAGATGCTTAGGGCTAGATGAGGTAGGGCATCATGAGGTTAAGACCCTCAGAATGAAATCAGTAGCTTTACAAGAAGAGGAAGACAGAGAGATGGCTCTCTCTCTCTCTGTCTCTCTCTCTCTCAGCCACTCGAAGGCACAAGAGGAAGCTTGCCTGCAAACCAGGCAGAAGGCCCTTCCTTACCAGGAACTGAATCAGCTGGCACCTGGGTCTTGGAGTTCCCAGCCTCCAGAACTGAGAAATCAATGTCTGTCGTTTAAGCCACCAAGGCCACGGTATTATGTTATGGCAACCAGAGCAGACTGATGCACCCACATACTGTCCGTAAAGTTGGAATGCCCTTTCCTACCATCTCTTTATGCTGTCCCTACATACTAACCTGATAAGTAGTAAATGAGAGTCTGTGATTACCCCAAATTCAGAATATTTAACATGCGCTCAAGGGTCCAAAACCCATTTCCCCCATTTAAAGCTCTTCTGACTCCAATGCCTCCGTAATCATTCAAAGTTCTCCCTCTTATTCAGCTATCCGCGGTTTGATTAAGATTAATGCATTCGAGAGCCCACAACACCAGACTTTATGCTGAGGGGTGTCAGATGATCTTACCACTATGCAGCCACCAATAAACAGCATGTGCTGGGCAGAGGCCGAACGGGTGAAACGTACATGCTGTGAGGTGCTTGCAGCGTTAAGCTTTCTCTTCACAACTTTGTGGGACGATGAAGGAGAAGCACAATGCTCTCTCTTACTCAGGCATCATGAAATCGGGTTGTGGAGTCTATTGTGTGAACAGAATGTGTCCATGTTTCCTGTAGCCATCTGATAACTATGACCACAGGAAGAGAGGTATTGAAGGAGGCTATGCATGAAGCTCCAGAAGGAACCAGGAGACTTTCTTCCTGTCTGCCTGTTCCATGACAGCTTCACCCTTAACAGTAATCCCAGTTGTCCTTCAACGTGTCTTTGGGGCGCCTGGCTGGCTCAGTTGGTAGAGCATGCAGCTTTTGATCTCAGGGTCATGAGTTCGAGCCCCACACTGGGTATGGAGATTACTTTTAAAAAGTCATAAAGGGAGGGCGCCTGGGGGGCTCAGTCAGTTAAGCATCTGACTTCAGCCCAGGTCATGATCTCGTGGTTCGTGAGATCGAGCCCCATGTAAGGCTCTGTGCTGACAGCTCAGATCCTAGAGCCTGCTTCAGATTCTGTGTCTCCCTCTCTCACTGCCCCTCCCCTGCTTGTGGTCTCTCTCTCTCTCTCTCTCTCAAAAAATAAATAACAAACATTAAAAAAAATTTTTTTTAAATGTAAAGGAGTCCTTGAAGCTTTAAATGGACTCATTTTCTCCACTTCCATTTGCAAAGCAAGTGGTTTGGTTTTGTTATCCCGATGCCATTCAACTCCCCGAAATGGCGACAAAGCAAGTTACACCATAATTGTGTGGATTTCTTCGTAAAGTAGTTCCCTGCAGCCTGCCTTCTCCAAGAGGGGTCCTGAATCAGCAGCCTGGGCATCTCCTGGGGGCCTCTCCAATGCAGCAACTCAGGCCCCACCTAGGAGCTACTGAATCAGGATCCACAATTTATCCAGATCCCAGGAGGATGGATATGGACACTTGAGTTTGCGGAGCACTGGTTTAGAGTATCGTTCTCTCCACCTAACATAAAGTTCCCTTTTTTGACTCGTTAATAATACCTGCGGAACAGGATGAAAGTTCCCCTAGAAACCTACCTAACATAGCATTTTGATATTCAATTAACAATTAGGAATCACAGTAGGGTCTCTCTTTCCATATATAAGAAAACCTAATATTTAAGTCTATAAATGACTCAGAAAAATCGTTTCCATTTTGATCCGGTATGAATGAGGTCTTGCTCACCACTGCTAAATTGGAGGCAAAGAACTGTTTCCTTTCGGGTTAATGGGTTTCCCCTCATCAAGCTGTCCTTCTTTCATGTAATGTAGACTTGCCTCCACTTATTTATTTTGTTATAACTGTTCTCCTTTTTAATAGGATTATTCATCCTCCCAATATTAACAGCAATTAGACTCACCTCACGGTGTTTCATGCCAACTCAATCTGCGGCTGTCGGAACAGGATGATCGGACTCTTGTCTCAGTAACAAACTCTGACAACCAAAACAAAGCGGCAGGCCAAATACATGAAGAGAATTAACAATAAAGGATCACAAATGACAAGAACTTCTCACCCACGACGGTTGCCTCCGTCCGTTCTGGCCACGTGGAAATAAGGGCGCTCAGTCAGCTACGACTCAGGACACCGTGACGTGGTCTGAAACTGTCTTTTTCAGAAAAGTTTGTAGAGAAGGCTCTTCCAAAAAAAATAAAGAAGACTCTTTAAAAGCCTTAGAAACATTAACATTCTCTTTCTAAATCTAATCTATTTAATTTTATTGGAAAACATTTACATAGCTCATCAGCAGCCTCGCCGGTATTGAGTAATATTTAGCATGCTGTAATCACAGGAAGGAGAGATTTAGATTAAATGCTGCTTTTTATTACTATTCAATCATCATAAGTTGTTCTACTTTTTATCTTTTTAGTCAACAGATTTCAAAGGTGGGAAAATATCTTCATTTGCAGGCATACCTGTATTTATCTCCTATTATATTTTCCATTAGTGTCTGCATGAGATTTATTTTCAGTGACTCCCAACAAAGTAAATGTGGATCTTCTAACACCAGATGTTAATAATATAGACAAATGCACCCTATCTCTTAGAGATGTTGTGAGAATAAATCAGATGATATTTACAGGGGAATTTGACCTCACTAGAGATAGTACATGAATGAAATGTGAAGGAAAAAAAAAACAAAACCTTTAAAGAACAAAAAATTCCATTCAATTATAGCCAGATTAACTTCACAATACCAAATTATATTCTGAGTAAAGAAAACAGGCCTATTGATAGTGGTTCTACTGCTTGTGAATAAATGTCAACTATAACAATTCTAGGTCTGGGCTGAAACTTCAGGCATCAGTTTGGATATGTGCAAAATAAGGTCTCTCTTTTTCTCCATTTACTATACTTGGGACACTGGCAAAGCTTTGCCTAGTGGAGTGAATTATCAAAATTATTTTAAACCTCTTTCTACATTTAAGAACATATCAGGATTGTTAATAAAGCATCGATGTAAACAATTGAAGGACCTACATAACACATATACATCTACATAAACTGCTTTTACATTTGCATTACCTAAAACCAAAAAAAGAGCTTTCAGCAGGACAACGGGCAAAGAGGGAATCCTACTTACTATAGATCTAAAGGCCAAAATTTCCCTACAGTCACAGGGAAACTGTCAATTATGTTCTTAGTAGTATTTGTGGGACACAGGAAAGTCCCCCAAACCCACATATTTTTCAAACATCCCACCACGATGCCCCAAATTCTACCATTTTAAATGCTTCTGAGTAAAGGGAAATGGCTCCATATTCATACAAAAAGGCAAGGTTAAACATTGTAGGATGATAAAAACATGCAACGATGTAGTAAACCAACACTTACTATGTGCCTACATACCTACTATGTGCCAGGCACTGTTTACAGTGCTTCATCAGAACTATCTCCTTAATCCCCTCTTCAGCTCTAAGAAATAGAGGCTATTATTATTCCAGTCTTACAGATGTTGAAACAGACACAGAGAGGCTAAGAAGCTCGCCCAAGTTTACACAGGCTACAAATGCATATTGGGACTCCCACTCTGGTAGCCTGACCCTAGGGTCTATGCTGGGAATCGACACGTTTTCCAACAAATGCAGGAGTTAGCTCCATGCAATACACACTGCTTTTACTTTAAATATTTAAGTAATCTCCACACCCCGTGCGGGGCTCAAACTCGCGACCCTGAGACCAAGAGTTGCACGCTCTTCAAACTGAGCTAGCCAGGCACGCCTACATTACTCTTTTAAAATGAAACAAACAATACTTTGCAATAATTGACACAAAGAAAAATGTGAAAGCTGAACGTGTATAGACTGTGTTTGAGCAACTGCTGCATTTTGCCAGGAAAGCCAAAAAAAAATTTTTTTTTTGAGAGAGAGAGAGGGAGAGAGAATCTTAAACAGGCTCTGCACAGTGCAGGGCTTGATCCCACGACCCTAGGATCCTGAATGAGCTGAAATCAAGAGTCAGACGCTTGACCGACTGAACCACTCACGCGTCCCAGGAAAGCCAAACTTTGAATGTTAGTGGGGGGCTTTGCCTTTGCATTTTGAACCGAAGACTCACGAACAGCAGTGTTCATAGCACTACCTGGTGTTGAACCTGTTCACCAAGAACACGGTACCAGGTAACATGCCAAAATGATAGCTCTCTTGTGGCACCAACAGTAGACATTCAGGCAGAATTCAGAAATGCAACACGGAGATGAATTTAGAGGTATACATATCAGAGGAGCTTAGGTAATCAACCGTCATTGACATCTATAACGTTATTACCAAATTCCATAGTAAGAGGCTACCGTGCATCTTTAAATGCATAACAGTTTCTTGACACATACAATGGAAGAAAGGCCTTTAAAATGTTTTCTAATGTCACAAGTATGTGCTGTACGGTTTTGTTTTGTTTTAGGCCATAAAACACAGTTTAAAAAAGGGATGAACTGATATTCCGGTCTTCCTGCTCCTAACAGAACACTGTAATATGGTTAAGTACAAACCTTTCCATAGCAACAGACATTGTGTATCAGACATGAACCCTATGTATCTCCCTTGAAGAAAGCTTTAAGGTTATCACGGACAAATTCAAAGTAAAGCCTATGATCCCATCACCCTGAAACCAGCTTTCCCAATGAGCTCAAGAAAGGATTCATTGACAAATGACTCACCACGACTTCCTATAGCTCATTTCTTTGCCTTCCTTTCTCTTTAAATGGCACTCCAGCCTTAATAGTTACAAAGGTTTCAAGAGAGAGGACTGGCACCACCTGAAAAAGAAAGGCCAAAAAATCCAGTGCAATCGTGGTTTGCAGGAATTGGGCATCGGGCTTCTTGAGGAGCGTTGGGGGGTACCTTGAGACCAAAGGCGTTCATTCTTGCCACCCTTCAGTGCTTTATTTACTGCTGTTTCCACTCTCTGAGCATTATGTGAACAGTGACTGCCTGGTTAGCTATAATTCTAAAATAGATACTCTGCATGAGGGGAAAGGTAACTTGGGGGACGATATCTTGAAAGGTTTTCCTAAATACATATAAAAAAACATGCTAGGAAGCCACCGAGAGTAGTGGCTAAAGAAAGTGCACACTGGGCTTATATGCATATGGTTGCATATGCAAACTATAATTAAATTCCCCAAACACTTGCCCGTGCAGAGTGGGTGCCTGCATTTGCTCACCCCAATTAGGCAGGAGGCACTGCCTAGGGCCGGAGAGTAATCTGCTCACTATTGTTTCAGTGTGGGGAGAAGTGAATGCTCCTCGCAGCTAACATTGTGCTTTGTTTTTAACATGCAGAACTGGGCTTGCAGACGCTATTGATTGTGCTTAGGAGAGAGGAAGTTAATGATATGTTGTGAGTTTATGTACTATATTTCATCCCTATTCAGGTTTAAACAGCATCCTCCTCCCAACAGTCGACTCTAAAGGTTGCATGCTGAAAAGTGAAACAGATGGTCCAGTTTTATATTTCTTCTCCTTTAGAATTTCTTATGCAGCTCAGGGACCTAGGTCTTCTGGGATCTCAAATTATATTTCAGCCCATTATACGTATATCAGTTTTTATACTAAGATGGTACGTAAGAATTATTCAAAATCCACATGGCCGCAGCCTTTGCTGGTTTAGTGTGCCATGTGCTGTTCATTTTAATTGAAAATATTCTAAAAGCAAGATTGATGTGTTTTCTATCCCCCTAAAATAGAAGCAGGTTCTGGGCTCATAATTGAGCACTCATAAGCCCCCTCTCCTTATTAACATGCCCTCTCTAATTTGTGCCTCTGTTTGTACAATATAAATGGCCTTTAACAGCCCTTCACTCATACAATGGTCTCACTAACCCAAAGAAAATTAGTAGCAGGCAAAAGCCTATTTTTACTGACACAGAGACAAAAATGCTAATTACCTTAAAATATTCTCAAGTGTGTATCTTTGGCATCCTTCCAGGCAAGACTCAAAAGTTTTTTTTTTCCCCTGTTATTTACTAGTTATGGGGAAAGTTGTTTTTGTTTTATATTCAGGCATATACATAAGTAAGTTTATATTTATAATTAGAAGTCTTTTCTTTGGGATCCAGAGTGCGGGTGGTGGGTGAAGCACCTGCTTTGCTTTCAACTTTCTCATGAGCACACTTGAGCGAGTTGCCTATGTTGATAATTACGTCTCGTGCTATTTTTGTTAAGACACTCAGAGACATTTGCAGAAAAAAAAATAGTCCCTAAAAATTTGAATTTATTTTAACATGTTAACTACCACAAAATATTAATGTTTCCTCAGAATCGCTTTTTAATCTTTCTCTGATAAATAAATTTAGGTTTACTGTCTGAAGCACTCCTTCCTTTCAAAAACGGTTTTCAGGGGCACCTGGGTGGCTCAGCCGGTTAAGCGTCTGACTTCGGCTCAGGTCATGATCTCACGGTTGGTGAGTTCGAGCCCCGTGTCGGGCTCTGTGCTGACAGCTCAGAGCCTGGAGCCTGCTTTGGATTCTGTGTTTTCTTCTCTCTCTGCACCTCCCCCACGCATGCTGTGTCTCTGTCTCTTTCAAATATAAATAAAAACATTTTAAAAAATTAAAAAAAAAACGGTTTCAACACAAAATGAGTAATAATGCAAGAAAACTAAATGCGACTTACTAAATTACGATACCAGGCGTGCGGATGATATTTACATACAGATGATGAGCTTTCTATCATTTATGTGACAAATATTCATTGGGGTATACTATTTTCAGAATATTTTTACTATTCAGGTCTGGCTTATAAAAAACTAAATAAGGTGAAAGTGCTCTTCTTCTTGAGGAAGTTTAAAAATCAAGTTTGGAGGAAAAAAGTGTGTTCGTACTGAAAAATCAAAGAGCGGTACCGAAGTGTAGTAACGTTGGAAGGTAGCAGAAGAGGAGAGACCGCGTGTCAGTGGAGGGGGAAGTGGTAATTAATGGCAAAAGACAAGCAGGGTCTAGCTCAGTGACAAGCAATCAACCCAGTTTTTAAAAACAGGCACAACATTTGACTAGAGATTTAAAAACTAAGATATATGAATGACAAATAAGCACACGAAAAGACGCTCAACGCGATTAGTCATTAGGGAAACGCAAATCCAAATTGCCATATCACCACACACCCACCAGGCTGGCTATCATCAAAGAGACAATATCAAGTGTTGGCAAGGATATGGAGAAATTGGAACCCCCACACACTGCTGATGGAAATATAAAAGGACAGAGCCACTTCGGATAACAGATTGGCAGTTCCTTAAAACATTAAACATAAACTTTCCATAAAACCCAACAATTCCCTCCTAGGAATCTACCCAAGAGAAATGAAAAAAAAAAATGTCCAAACAAAGACACATATGTGAATGTTCATGGCAGCATTTTTCACAATAGCCAGACACTCGAAACAGCTCCAAAGTCTTTCAGCTGATGAACAAAATGTGGCATACCCACACAATGGAATACTATTCAGCAATAACAAGGAACCAAGTACTGACGTATCTTACAACACAGATGAATTTCAAAAACATAAGCTAAATGAAAGACACCAGGTTCATAAGACTCCACTTCTATGAAATGTCCAGAAAAGGGAAATTTATGGAGACAGTGAGCACATCAGTGATTTTGTGGGGCTGGGGTGAGAAAAGGAATTAACTGCAAATGGGCATCCGGGAACTTCCCGGGGTCATGGAAATGCTCTAAAACTGGGTTCTAGTGATGGCTGCAGGACTATATGTGTTTACTAAAAAATAATCTCTGTGTACTTACAGTGATTGGATTTTATGGCATGTAAACCGTACTTCAGTACAGCTATCAAAGAAAAAACCCGTAAGCGTCCTGTGTTTTCATGTGGAGTGGATAGAAACGGTCATCTGAATTTTTCATCTCTGCTTCCACACTGAAATGTAACACAAATACATATCTGTACCAACGAACGGGAAGAGTTCCTCACGGTTTGCAATGTCCCTTACAATTTTCAAATTTATTTATTCACACCAATCCTGCGAGGTGCGGTAAGCAAGTATTATCCGGTCTACAATAAGCACTTCTCTTTTTCCTTTTAGTTTTGTTCTGAGGAAACCTCAAATACTGTATCAATTAGATATCATTTACAAATCAAGGCCATCCTGAACATAACATAGTCTGAATAAACCAGATAACCGCCATGATCGTCGTCCCAAGGACCCCCAGATGCTTTTACAAAGACAAGTATCTTCCATTTGCCAAACTATATGGAACAACAGCGAAGTCTCCGCCTGGAGACTCATCACGGGATGCTGTGGACAGACTTGCCCCGCCCCCTTGTCCAGCCACCTCCCCGAAGCCTGCTGTGTTTGTTCCCGCTGAAGCATTTGCATCTACAAATATTGAAATGCATGTAACCTAATTGTATATACAATTAGGCACACAACGACTAACATTACAGGAGCTAATATTCCCCGGCAGTAGCAGAAGCTGCCAAAAAAATCAAAAATGGAAACTAGCGCATTGATTTGGTTCACAGCAAATCCTTCTTTAGTATTTCTCTTAAAAGCTCTGAGAGAACGAAAACAAACAAATCCAACTTCGCCTGAAGCAGAGAATAGCATGTTTAAGAAATGCGCCTTATAAATAAAACGTCCAATTATGTAATTTGAAGATGTATGTGGCGTTTGCACAAATATGCTTGACAAGTTAAAACCCACATGAAGCTCTCTTCTTTGGGCGATCCGTATGCAACGCAGGCCAAAGGAGTCGTCCTTTGCATCCAGAGAAACATTAAAAGCTGTCGGAGAGCGTCAGCCTCCGGGATGGCCTCTCCCCACTTGCTACTCAAGGAGTTAAGTGTGAAAGGACCTCTCAGTGTGGAAAAGCATCAGGCTCATTTACACCAAAGTTTCAGCTTTCCCATCTCCGCCTCACATTTGCAATTTCGGTGTGTGTTTTGCAAACCCCCACTTTCCAAAGAACGCATGAGTGCTTGGGAACCGTGGTGTTCTTTGTCTTCCCCTGTGACCTCCCGAAATCCTTTCCCTGTGACACGTGTTGCTTAAGGATGTTTCCACAATCTGCGATCAAACACAAGCTGTGCTTCTTGACTATGACTTAAATCGTGAACCGGACTGGATTAGTCTAAACAAATGCACCAATAATGGATTTCTGTCAATAGTTACATTTTGTTATTTTCAAGGTGTAAAAATTTCGTATTAGTTTATACAGTGCATGACCCACGGTAGTGGAAAAAAAGCATGTGACTTGGGGCCCAGAGACTTGTGCTGGGGCCTGGAATGCACCCCTATAACCTTGGTGATCTCCCTCAACTTCCAGAACCTCAGTATTCTCAACTGAAGACAGATCACCATTATGGGATGAAATAGCCTCTAAAGTTCTAATCATAACCTGACAATCGTTTCTTGCGATGCTACTGTTACTTTACAAAATAGAGCTATGTATCTAAACAACTTCATCGAGGGCACACGTATTGTGGCCCAACATGCCTTCTGGCCTTTTCTGAGCTGCCAGGATGAAAAAACTCAGAATGTGAAACTTACAGACACAGAACCATTTGCACCATCATAAAATGCCGCAGAAGTTGCAGTTTGGGAGTAAGAATGATAAAGACACGAACTACGTATCAGTTGAATGATAATTCACACACACACCTGCACACAAAATATACATACTTACATACAGGTGCAAGGAAGAGCTGTGTCATCTAACAGGGCTTTTATTTATTTTCTTTTTGACGAGTCTTACACCACCACCCTGGCTTTCACACTCCCTCATGCCCTAATGTTTCTCAAAGGTGCTTTTGTGGCCCTTAAGAGGGCTGAAAGGCCTAAAACCTGTTCCTCCATTGCCCCCTCAACACTTCTGTTTTTCTGTTTTATTTCTTTGTCTTCTACTTAATATTTTGTTTGGAAAAGAGTATTTAGAAAAACGTCATTTGAAAACCACCACACTATATGATGTAAAAGATTTTGCCTAAGTGCCGTACTTTTTAAAAAGTGTTTCATGGGGCACCTTGGTGGCTCAGTCAGTTAAGCATCTGACTCTTAGTTTCGGCTCAGGTCATGATCCCAGGGTCATGGGATCGAGCCCCATGTCAGGCTCCAAGTTGAGCATGGAGCCTGCTTAAGATTCTATGTCTCTCGCTCTCGGTCCCTCTCTCCTGCCTGTGCTCTCTCTTTAAAAAAAAATTGTTGGGGCTCCTGGGTGGCTCGGTCGGTTAAGCGTCTGACTTCGACTCAGGTCATGATCTCGCGGTCCATGAGTTCGAGCCCCGTGTCGGGCTCTGTGCTGACAACTCAGAGCCTGGAGCCTGCTTCAGATTCTGTATTTCCCTCTCTCTCTCTCTCTGCCCTTCCCCCACTCACACTCTGTCTCTCAAACAATAAAAAAATTAAATTTAAAAAATTAAAAAAAAATTTAAAGTGTTTCACAATTGTACATACCACTTAAAATATAAGTTACTAGCAAAAACTGAAGGCGAGAAAATAATTTTTCATTTATAGTCTTATAAAAGACTATAAATGACATGCTATATTTAATTTTAGAGTCCCTGTACACATCATTAAATACTTTAACAACTATACAAATATTAATATTTGATACAAGGGATCTTTGAAGTTATGGTACAACCAGAACTCTGGATTGATAGGGTGCTAAATGGGAAAATCCTGTTTAGAGAGTTGTAGGAGAAGAGAGAATGTTTAATGAAACAAGGTTGATAGTCTTACCATCATAAAATCGATAGATATTTGGTGCAATTAAATCTTTGCCAAAAAGAATTTTGAGAAAAGGAACAATCAGGAACTTAGATAGCTTCCTCCCCACCCCCTAGGTCCAGTTCATCCTGCTCTCCTTCTATGAATGGTCCCTTGGTCTGCTGGTTCTAGAAAATTCTTTCTGCACTATGATTTAAGTAATTAAGAGTTGGGTACCCATTATTTTTTAAGGACACATGTCAATGTTGATTTGTAAGGGTGCCCTTAGGATTAAAGCAATAAAGTCAAAACCAACATTCGGCACAAATCTAAGCTGATTCTAAAGAGGGCAATTAATTCTTACTGTTCTCTGTTTCCCTTATCTTTATGTGGAATCACATTTTGTCTCAATTCTCTAATGTTTTTATATTTCCAGCAAAATAGTTGTCCAAGCCCTAAGTAAAAGACTACCCCACTCTGAATATGATTGACTTTTCTCATTTGTCTAACTGACCCAGAGAGCATTAACAAAAGAGTAAAAACAAAATGCAATCTTTGGGTCATTTCCCCATGGTTTTGAATCTACTTACCACCCAGATAGGTTCTTTGTTACTGAGAGACTTTATAAAAAATAAATAATTTCAGCCAAAGGATTTTCTCATTTCAGTTCCCTGAAATTCTGTATTTTCCCCATAATAAGAGATGAATTCAGATTCCTCTGTAAAGTGCTTTGGGAACCACTGTGATATAAAAATGACCACAATTGTGGAATAAAGTAAAAAACAAGGTGCTTTCCTCTTTACAGAGCACCCTCCAGTAAATAACAGGGGGGTTTAGAGGCCGCTGGTGTCCACGAAGTCCTCTGGACAATGTCTTGGAGAATCACGAGGGACGGAGTCATTTCTCAGCTGTTTGCAAACCCCATGGAGCTGACAGCATGATGTGTGCATCAATTTGGGCTTGTATGTCTTCGGGGTCTGACTTCCAGTACATTTGAATTTTCTTTTAATGTTTCTTCACTTTTGAGAGAGAGAGAGAGAGAGTAAGTGTGAGTGGGGGAGGGGCAGAGAGAGAGGGAGACACAGAATCCCAAGCAAGCTCCAGGCTCCGAGCTGTCGGCACAGAGCCCGACGCGGGGCTCGAACTCACCAACCATGAGATCATGGCCTGAGCTGAAGTCGGACACTTAACCGACTGAGCCACCCAGGTGCCTCTGACCTCTGGTGGGTCTAGATCGCTGTACAAAGCGGAGTGGGAAAGATTTCCTTTATCTTTGAAAGGTGGTTCGCTTATCTCCTTTTGTTCTCTTCCTGGTCTTTCTAGGTCCCCGTCTATTCACCAGGCAGGCGTTAATAAACACCAACAAGCTCGTGCTACAGGGAGCCGGTACTTCCAGCTTTGTCTTTGTTATTATGGGAACCTGTTTTGAGAGGGCAGACAGATTTTCCAGGACAGGATTTGGTGTGACTGGGGGGCCATCCCAGGCCTTTAGAGCGAAGCCACCTTAAGTCCCCATCCTTCTGTTGCTCTGACTTCCCATCCTGTCTCTACATACATCTGAGGCCTGGGGGCTCTGAGTTGGCCCTGGGGAAACAGTCCGGCACAACCTGGAAAATCATACCAACGGCATCTCTGCGGCCAGGTTTCAAAGGCATGTTATTTGCTACAGCGGCCAGAGATTTGCAAATCGACAGGCTCGGAGGAAAAAAAACAGGAGTTGCTGACTGTCCCCAACACCGTAATTTTTATGAGTCTTAGAAAGAAACGACTATTCTTCTGGAAATGTAAAAACATTAGAGAGTTGGGACAAAATATGATTCCCCATAAAGATAAGGGAAACAGAACAGTGAGAATTAATTGCTTTCTTTAGGATCAACTTAGATCTGTGCAGAACGTTTGTTTTGACTCTATCCTCTCACGTTAATCCTAAAGACTCCATTCCGATTGGTGACAGAGCTCTGAAGCATTACTTCTCTCTGAACATTAGCTGGCGAGGCTTCTGAAGATGCTGGGGGTGGAGGTAGAGCGGTGGAGTGAGTGAAGAGGTGTCTTCAGCCTGCGGCCCACACTTCACAGTGACCACTTTCCTCCTTGTTCACGGGCCAGCCCGATACTCAGCTGGGAAGCCTTGTGTTCTGCGACTTTCGGAGCGAAGGCAGGTTGACACCACGTGGCTCTAGTGGCAAAGTTGCAGGACTGCTCCAGAAAGACTGGCACATGCCTCAGAGGAGAAGAAGAAGTTCCACAAACAACCCCTGGTTCCCTCCACCCAGGTCTCATTACACCTGATTTCTCAAGAGCATATTGCTTAAGCCAACCTTAATCATCTCCGAGGAACGCTGGGGCAGGAGGCCGGATTCCAACTACCTTTGCCCTAATTTATTGTGGGCTTTAAAAGTAAAAAATAAAACTTTGAACTCAACTCGTCTGAAGCTTTATGATTCAGGTGTACCACTTGCCTTCAGGGGCACCAAAGATCACCGAAGCTGAAGAGACACAAAACCTTCGAGCTGCAGAACAGAAAAGCGTGTCCAGACCCGACCCAGCTGGTTCTCTGACCATATTAATTTGGCAGGAGGAGCATTAAGTCCCAGCTCTGCCCTTGTCCTTTCCTGATGGATAGCATCTCCCTCCCCTTCATTTCTCTTTAATCCTCCCTCCTCTCCAGACTTCCCAGAGTCTAGAAAGAAGTGACCCTGCGGAGAAGGGAGAGAAAGGAAGAGGGAGAGAAATAGGGAAAGAAGGAAATGAAAATAGCTTCTGAGAAGTGGTTGCAGAGAAAACGAAGTCAAGGGTGAAGTCGTTTCCATTGACCTAGTATAGCAAGCTGGGAATTTAAATAGCTGGCCCAGCAAGGAACGAGTCTGTGTGACTTCACATCGACAGCACAGCCTAGGAAGGCCTTTCTGTCGCCTTCCTTCCCCAGCAGATGTTAATAGCAGCCCCAGTTGGGCTGTGTGAGGACACAGGAGCTAATCTTTGTGGACGTGCCCAGTCTGGGGAGCCGTCATGGTAGGAGATGGATTTAATTGTGAAACGAAGATCCCACCATCATTCAGCAGAAAGCAATTTAGTGAAACTGAGAAAAATATTACGCTAGAGGTAGCCCTTTGAGTTACAGGGAAACCCAGGCCCTCGGGAAAGAGTGATTTTTGGCCTAGCCTCAGGTGAGGTGGACTTCTCTCCTTTGCCAAAAGAAAGTCTAAGCTTCCAGGCAGTTCTAGAGGCTGACCTCTCTCTCTCGTCTCCCTGGGGGAGGCCTGGAGCACAGACTGCCTTCAGATCATCCTTTCTGCTGAATTTAGCTGCTGAGCACGTCCTCAGACAGGAGGGGCACCTATTAGCAATTCCAACAGACCCAGGGTGTGAGAGTGTGTGTGTGTGTGTGTGTGTGTGTGTGTGTGAAATTCCAATAGAACCGGGGTGCGTGTGTGTGTTTGTGTGTGTATGTGTGTGTGCACATTCTTACAAACCTGGGATGCAAGAGAGTATGTGTGTGTGTGCAATTTCTACAGACCTGGGGTGTGAAAGTGTGTGGGTGTGTGTGTGTGTGCGCTCAATTCCAACAGAACCGGGGTGCGAGTGTGTGTGTGCGCGTGCAATTCTTACAAATCCAGGGTGTGAGAGCGTGTGTTATTCCTACAAAGCCGGGGTGCGAGAGTGTGTGTGTACAAAATTCCTACAGACCCAGGGTACGAAAGTGTGTGTGTGCGCAATTCCTACAGACCCGGGGTGCGAGTGTGTGTGTGTGTGTGTGTGTGTTGGGGGGGGGCAGGGTTTGGGTTTGGAAATTACCTAAGTTCCTCAGAGGTCCTGATTAGCAATGCAGACAGAGTGCACATATTTGGAGGCCCTCGGACGCGCCGGGCAGATGCCGGCTGTTTTCACAGGCTCACCCGAGTATCGGCCTGCCCTCCTCTGCCAGATCCCGGGGTGGGCTGACCGGAGAACCGGTTTCACTCCTCCCCTGCACCCGCTCGGGCCGGGAGAGCCCCGTGACGGGATGGGCGGGGCTGAGGTGCAGCCGTGGGCGGGGCCTCCCCGGGCCCGGCAGCCCCGCCCCCTCGCAGGCCGGCTCCCTTCCCGGGGAAGCGTCTAGAACGCGGGCAGTGGCTTGCGAACGCAGGACTGCTCTCCCCAGGGGTGTGTGGTGTGTAAACAAAATTGTTGTCAGTCAAGCCGCGTCTGCGAGTTACAGGAACCTCACGGTGGAGTCTTTGGTGGAAGGAAAGTCTTTGCTGGGAACGCGCTTACCCACCCCCACTTCTATCTGTTAATGTCTGGGTTGTGTAACCTTTTCCAGCTTCTCCCTGAGTTTCTTTCTTCAGCCTTCCTTTTTGATGATCCTTTCCGCTCTCGTAACCCTACATTTCCCACCCGCTGGAACTGCTGAGATCCTGTGGGCAGGAGGTAGAATTTCCCAGTTTTAAAAACGAGAGCCTTTAACCCAAAGGTTGTGGGTGCAAAGATGAGAACTTCTCCAGACTTTGAGCCTCCAAGACGGAATGTGGGTCCATTCGATTTACCTGCCTTTTGATTGTGGCTGAGCCGGGTCCTCACCCCAGGGTGTAGCCACTTGGGACAGGTGACCACTTCCTTCTCCCCGAGGAGACGACTGTATTTCACCGGGGATGAAATGATTTACGTGCACAATTTAAATAGTGCTTCGGAGCTCTGAGGCACAGAGAATGCAGCATAACTAGAAGGTACGGTATACTTAAGGGAAAATGTGGAATGCGCCGAATGTTTTCTTTTCCTTCTTTTAAAGCGAGTTGAAATCTTTTTCACTGACGAAACTGTTTCACCATGTGCAAATGTGTCATTCTGCCCTGTGTCAAAGTCGGCCAGGGCTTGGATGATCGGCCTCGGCAAGGCTGGAAGCGGGGTTTAGTCATCCAGGGCCTGCTCTGAGCCACACAATTTCCCCTGAATCCAGAATATGCTGAGAGAATAAAATGCCTATAACTCTACAGATTCAGCCTTTCTTTACCCCCTTCTTTAAATGTGGATGTTTTAGGGGGGGGGGGGGGGTGCATAGGTTTTAATTTTTCTCCGAGTAGAGATAATTTGGGTTTTAAACAAAATTGGATAATAATTATAATCAGATATTCTCATTGAAATCGTTTCTGTTTCTGCAGGAATTAAAATGTTCTGGTTTGGAAATCCTGTTTTGCCAAAATAAAGATGTAAAAATAGTTTTAAAAATTAGTCCAGTTGGATTCCCCACCCCTCACCCCAATCAGTGCCCCCCCCCCACGTAATCAGTCCAAATGTCCATGATTGCACCTCTGATTAATTACATTTCTTTTTTTTTTTAATGTTTATTCATTTTTGAGAGAGAGAGAGCAGGGGAGGGGCAGAGAGAGGGAGATAACGGCTAGCAGGCTCTGCGCTGACAGCCCCAGACGTGGGGCTCGATCTCACCAACCGTGAGATCATGAGCTGAGCCAAAATCAAGAGTCATATGCTTAACATCTGATGAGGCCACCCAGCCCCCCCCCCCCCCATTAATTCCATGGCTAGAGGTAAACTTAATTTAAATTTTTTCTTTCATTATATGAGTACTATTTTATTGTGAGACATTTCAGACACACACACACACACACACACACACACACACACACACACACAGAGAATTATATAACAACAAACACCTGTACTCTACCTCTAGTCCAAGAGATCAAGCGTTACAGCTATCCTGGCAGTCCCTGCCTGCCCCCCACACCCCCATCCATGTGTTCCATTCCCCGCCCCCCCATCCCGTTTCGCTTCCTCACATTCCACAGACAACCTTTGCCTTGCATTTGGTGTTTATCATTCCCGTGTACTAAAAATACTTTTCCTACATATGCATATATACATAAACAATACAGATACACATATAGTTTTATTTTGCTTGTTTTTAATCTTTGTATAAACAGTAGCATAGTCCACCTACATTTCTGCCCTTTTCAGATATATATCACTCCGCATTATATTTTTTTGTGATATGCCCACCTTGCTTGTGGTGCCTCTGTTTCCTTCCTTTTAATCGCTGCCTAGATATCCGTCTAATATCTATACTTCTGGATAGAAGCATAGATGGATGTAGGTTGTTTCTGCTTTTTCTCTATCATGACAGTGTTGCTGTGAACTTTCTGGTACACGTCTCCTTGAGCACAGGTGAGGACTTTCACCCAGGAGTGGAAATGTTTCCAGATTGTAAGTGTGCAGTCCACACCTTTATTAGAGGCTGCCTAATTGCTCTCCAGAGTCACCAGTTTTACATTTTCACTGTGGGAAATATAGATTAGAGATAGGGAAAAAAAGGGAAAGTCATTTTCCATCTCTCCATTCAAAGAAAACCACTTTTAAGTTTTAAAAAAAGGTTTTTGTAGGGGCACCTGACTGGCTCAATGGGTGGAGCACGCGACTCTTGATCTTGGGGCTGTGAATTCAAGCCCCACGTTGGGTGTATTCATTACTTTAAAATAATACCTTCAAGGGGCACCTGGCTGGTTCAGTTGGTAGAGCATGTGACTCCTGATCCTCAGGGTTGTGAATTTGGTCCCCACTTTGGGTGTGGAGCCTACTTAAAAAAAATAAAATAAAACCTTTAAAAAAGAAAAAGTTTTGGGGTGCCTGGGTGGCTCAGTCAGTTGAGCGTCTGACTTTGGCTCAGGTCACCATCTCGCGGTTCGTGAGTTTGAGCCCCGCGTCGGGCTCTGTGCTGATGGCTCGGAGCCTGGAGCCTGCTTGGGATTCTGTGTCTCCCCCTCTCTTTGCCCCTCCCCCACTCACGCTCTGTGTCTCTTTCTCTTTCAAAAGTAAATAAACATTAAAAAATTTTTTTAAAAAAAATTAAAAAGTAAAGTTTTTTTTGATGTATAACTTTCAGGTTTATTCTGTCATGTATATTATTTAAATATAATATATGTATATACACAAATATCTTGTATCATATATACGTATATATGTATACATATATATGTATATACGTATATACATATATATGTATATACATATATGTATATACATATATACATATGTATATATGTATGCATGCAAATATATATGTTTGTATATATTTAAAGTTTGGGAATCCTATATTTTTAAAGTTTATATAGTGAGGATTTCACTATGTCGCTAAATATTCATGTAAAAACATGATTTTAGTAGCTGTAAATTAGTTCATTGTAGGAGGAATTCTTTGGTTTTGTACTGTTTACCTGTTAAATGTTTATTTATTTATTTTTTTTGGTTTATTTATTTCTTTTGAGGGTGGGAAGGGGCGGAGAGAGAGAGGGAGACAGGGAAAGCCAAGCAGGCTCTGCACTCTCAGTGCAGAGCCCGATGTGGGACTTGATCTGTACTTTCTTGCTCTTAACAAAAAGTGCTGTGATGAAATACCAAGTGATTGTAAACCAACATATTTTTTAATTCTTCTTTTATGGTAGTTTTAGTGGCTCAGTCAGTCCTCTTGTTGTTGCACCGGCTAACGTCTTTAAGGATAAAATAAAAGCCTTCCATGCATTTTAAGTTTTTTGGATGCTCTGCATGTGAATCTGTCTTGTTCCTTTCCCTGGCTGTACAGCATCCTGGTATGGAAATGTAACAATATTCAGTGGTCCGTTCTACAACGGATGGGCATTTGTGTTGTTTCCAGTGTTTGCTGTTCTGGGGCTGCTGTGTGGCTGTCTCTGCTGATTAGTGGGAGAGCTTCCCTGCAGCCCCAGCTTCTCTAGCCTCAGCCACCAATAACCAGCGATGTGACGGGACAAGTTACGTCACGCTTCCGAGTCTCAACTTACATCATCTGCAAAATGGAGCCAATTGAGGTAATAACTAACATTGATTGAAGGCTTGTGATGAGGCAGAGGCTACTTTAAGTACTTGATGTAAATTACCGCATTTATCACAGTTCTGTCATGTACACCATTTCACAGATAGTGAAACTGACATAAAGAGAGCTTAAATAAATTAGCCAGATTACCATTAATGAGTATCAGAACTATGATTCAAATTTGCAGCCTCTGCCCCTAGATAGAGCCTGCCCCCTACTTTCGAAAACACATTTTATCATATTTGCTTTTTCTTTTCTCCTTCCCATTTTTTTTTTTTTTTTTTTTTTTTTGCTGAACCATTTTAAAGTTGTAGACATCCCAGGGGTGCCTGGGTGGCTCAGTCGGCTGAGCGCCGACTTCGGCTCAGGTCACGATCTCGCGGTCCGTGAGTTCGAGCACCGCATCGGGCCCCTGTGCTGACAGCTCAGAGCCTGGAGCCTGTTTCGGATTCTGTGTCTCCCTCTCTCTGACCCTCCCCCATTCATGCTCTGTCTCTCTCTGTCTCACAAATAAATAAACGTTAAAAAAAAAAATTTAAAGTTGTAGACATCCTGACATACCACCCCTAAAGACACCTCCCCCCCTTACCAATTTGTATGAGCATCTCTGTACTTTTACATTCTCATCAACACTTGGTATTGTAAGACTACAAATTTTTGCTAATCTGATGGGGTGTGAAATGGTGTCTTATTGTGGTTTTAATGCGCATTTTCCTGATTATTTATGAGGTTGAACTTATGAGACCATTCTTCCCCTCCCCCTTACGTGAAATGCCTATTCATTTCTTTTACTCATTTAAAAAATTGGTTTGTTTGTCTTAAAAGCTTTTCTTTTTAAGATGGAATCTGGCATGACAAATTCTTTCTGTAACCTCTAGTTACTCAATGGCTCAGCATCACAAATAAATGGCCCATGGAGAATGAAGCTGAAAATAGAGGAATGCTCTCCTAAAAGCGATTACTTGGAAATTTGGATTTCAAAGGTAGAAGTGAAGCATACGGCTCCATGCTGAATAGCAAAATATACCAATACTTATGAAATTTCCCAAGATAAGTCACAGAAATAGAAGTGCTATATTTAAGTGAGAGAGATGAGTTGAGTTCCGTGTCCTATTTCCCACCTGTCCTATTTCCAGGCGCTGAAGTCTAAGTTACGAGGATGGTTGGAGGAATGAGTTCCAAGTACGTCTGCCTTTGTACCTGTCCTTTAGACAGTGAGTGGACTTCAGTCATTAGTCCTCAAATCACTCCATTTCACCAGTACTGAGCGCGGAAAATCAATAGTAGGATCGTTTAATAATGCTCCAAAGACTTGAAAAGAGCCTGTTAAGAGAGGTTTAAACCAAAATAAAGGAACTTCAGAGGAAGGTGTTCCTGTATTTGTTGTTATTTTCCTTTGACTTCAAGAGAATTATTTGTAGCTCTGTACCCCTGTTGCTACAATGGAATTCGGCCTGGGCTGTTCATCCAGATTTTTCAGATAGGACAGAAGATAAGGTGTATTGGCTTATTCATGAGGCAGTATAAGAAAATTTGAAAAGAAAATAAAGTATGATTAATCACTTTTCAGCATACAAATTGTTAAGATTTGTGCTTTAAAGTACAAATCACTTTACAGTGATTTATAGCATTTTCTGTTTCTTATCTAAATGACTATGGAAAGTGGAACTATTCTTATAGATGGGGTAAAATATACTATTTACTACCCTGTATCTCATTATCTTCACGTCTCGGATGCTAGTTCTAAGATTGCAAATGCAAGATATTTGGAAATAAAAGCTATCATGTTTCACTGCCATCGGATCTATTCAGATAATAAATTTCCTTAAAGGGCCACTTTATATTGAACCATGACTGGGATGGATGTATAGTTCCACCAACATGATTTGTGTATTTTGTATATCTAAAATTGTATATTTATGTTTGTATAATTATAATTGTATATGCGAAACATGCATGTTTTGTAATACGTAAAATACACCTCAACAAAAAAAGAGAACTGGGGGGAAGTGACATTTCAGAATCCCTCTTTTGACCGGAGTGGCAGAGGTCGTGATGTCTGGTGGTCTCAAAGGATTCACGGGACCCTCCCAGGGTCGGCGCTGGACTGTCCCAAGATGTCATGTCCGGTGGTCTTAGTGTCTGGGTGAAAATCTTTGTCATCTCTGAAAAGGGACAGGAGAGCAGGGGCTGTATTTTAGTCACCACAAACCTAACAACACAGCCTGTGAGCAACTTTTCCTGCTGATACTGTCCCCGTGGCCAGCCTGCATTGAGAGAGAGAGAGAATTATATCCCACTTTCCCTTGTTGTCTGGCCTAGGCGAGGGTGGCCAACTCTCTGGAAAACTGTGGGGAGAGGAAAGGTAGAAAGCTGAAATTGATTCCAGCTCTCTTTGCAACCGATTCTTCACCTTCCCGAGAAACAGGGAACGTGTGGGTAAAGTAAATGGGGGGTTTACGCAGGTTTGCATCTCATATCCCCCTTCTCCTCCTTTCTCTGAGCCCCCCACCCCGAGTTAAGGCAAAGGGCAATGAGTGGAGGAGCCTTCTGAACTTGAGACTTCTTGAATTGGAAACGTCCCAAGGGGCTTTTTACTCCTTGCAGGTTTTCACCCGGATGTTTGCATACCAGCATGTTGGAGAACTAGTTGCATAGTGGACCGTTTTGCCTTCGGAAAGAGATTTTATTGGTCAGATTATCCTTATTTGTAAATATTGTGAGGAAACAGGATCTTCCAAAATATGCCTACTCACCTCTATCAAATATTTAAAAAAATTCTTAGAGTCACGTGACCCTTCCTTCACCTCCTATCAGTCTTTTCCCCGCACAAGTTAAACCCATTTTGTCTCCCAGCAGATTTCTGCAGGTAGAATGTTAACACCGATAATAGTAACTGAGGACACACTGTTATCAAATCATCCTTCACAGGTCTTATTTCCTGCTCATTCGTGCCATATCTGTTTCTCCGTACTTCTTAATTTGTTGAGGGGGCAATATATTTTTTTAAAGTTTTATATTTATTTAAGTAATCTCTACATCCACTGTGGGGCTCGAACTCAAGACCCTGATATCAAGAGTTACATGCTCTTCTGACTTAGCCAGCCAAGCTCCCCAAGGGGACACTTTCTTGTACTGCTTGTGTAGAATTACTCTTGCATTGAATAGCTCCTTCCTTCCTTTTCTTCCTTTTTCTTCCTTCCCTCCTTCCCTTCCCTTTTTTCTTTCTTTCTTTTTTTTATTTTTGGTTTCTTTCACAGTACAGGAAAAAAAAAACACAGGAAGATATATTGAAGTCCCTTTATACTTGTTTTCAGTTCCAATCTCCATCCCTTCTGGAGGTAGCCATTATTCTGAAATTGGTGACCATCTTTCCTATCCTTGTTTTTATATTTTTGTGCATATATCTGTCCATTAACAATATTTTATATTGATCCATGTTTTTGTTTTAAAATATCTATTTACACTTATATAATGTATGTATGTTACTCAACATTATGTTTTTCGATTTTCTGTTTAGAATTTATTTAAAGTTGTATTTCTGGGTTTTTTTCACCCCCATCCCCTCCCTCCTTTCCTGCTTTTTATTGGATCATCAAGTTCTTTTTTTTTTTTTTTTAATGTTTACTTATCTATTTTGATGGAGAGAGAGTGCTCACGTGTGCGAGCAGAGAAGGGACACACAGAGAGAATCCCAAGCAGACTCCACACTGACAGTGTAGACCCCAACATGGGACTCGATCTCACAAACTGCAAGATGATGATCTGAACTGAAACCAAGCATCGGATGCTTAATTGACTGAGCCACCCAGGCGCCCCACCAGTGTTACTTTATTATTAAAATTCTCTCAAACTGATCATCAGTATTTTTTATTTAGAGTGAATCATTATTTAATTTTGACAATATGTTTACCAGTTTTTTAATTCACCCTTAAGTTTGGTCCTTGACTTCTTCCTTCCGGATTCAATTGTTTTTGTTACTGAAGTAAACCCTATAGTAGATCTTTTTTAAAAAAAGAGTCTTTCTTTTGTGGTGATTGTGAGATAAAGTCTCAAACTTTCTTGGTTTGAAATGTCTATTTCACTGTCAGCCTGGAATAAAAGTTTAGCTGGGTATAGAATTTTAGGATGAGAATTATTGTCCCTGTGCAGCAGCAGGATGCAGTTCAGTTCCCACAGAGATCTATGGTGACTGATGACAAATTGCATGATGTTCTAATCGAATAATGAGAGCGTTTGCTTTTTAATGATTTTTTTTTCTTATCGACATTCTGAAATTTCACCATGTGTATTAAATTGTGAATTTAAAAAATTGTAGTGGTAAGGTGTTTGTATGTTTCTGAAATTTGAAGACTCATTTATGTTTTACTTAGTTCTGGCAAATTCTCAGGTGTTATTTTCTTTTTTTAAAAAAATTTTTTTTAATGTTTTATTTATTTTTGAGACAGAGAGAGACAGAGCATGAACGGGGGAGGGGCAGAGAGAGAGGGAGACACAGAATCGGAAGCAGGCTCCAGGCTCTGAGCCATCAGCCCAGAGCCTGACGCGGGGCTCGAACTCACGGACCGCGAGATTGTGACCTGAGCTGAAGTCGGACGCTCAACCGACTGAGCCACCCAGGCGCCCCACAGGTGTTCTTTTCTTAAATATCATCTCTTCTCCCCTTCTTCTGCCCTTTGTTCTGTCTGGCATTTCTATTTGGTATATATGAAGCCTCTTGATCTGTTTTCAGTGGCTCTTAGATATAACTTCATAGTCTCTCTGTCCTACATTCTGAGAAATTTCCTCAAATCTGTCTTCCTTTTTTTTTTTTTTTACTGTTTACTCATTTTTGAGAGAGAGAGAGAGAGAGAGAGAGACAGAGTGCGAGTGGGGGAGGAGCAGAGAGAGACGGAGACACAGAATCTGAAGCGGGCTCCAGGCTCCGAGCTGTCAGCACAGAGCCTGATGTGGGGTTCGAACCTTCAAACTGTGAGAGCGTGACCTGAGCCGAAGTTCGACGCTTAACTGAGCCACCCAAGTGCCCCACCCTAATTTAATTTTTTATTTAACTTAATTTCTCAATTTAGGATTCCTGGGTCAAGCAAGGAGTATACATTCAGACCCCCTGTACACACTTATCTCAGGCCTAGAATTTCCATTTTTCACGGGTGTTTTTCTTCCATTCAAGTTTCCAGACATACAATTTGTCATTTATGGATGCAACCAAACCCTGCTACAGCAGCCTAAGTGGGGAGAGTTTTGTTTTTCTAACATAGCAGGAAGGCTGGAAATAGTTAGAGAAGGGAAGAAATACTTTCAGCCGGGTCTTCTTCCTCAAGCTCCCTGTTTCTTCGGGTCCCTCCACCCTCAAGGAGTGGCTTTTATGCTTCTGCTTATCTCTTGGTGGCAAGTGGGCTCCTCCATTTCCAGCCTCACAGCCATGGTCCTGGGAGGAAAAGGGAGAAGAAACAAGGAGGAAGGGATGATCTATAGATCAGGAAAAACAAGCTTTCCCAGAAATCCCTTGCCTGCTCCTGCTTACATCCTGTTGGCTAGAACTGTATCACGTGGTCACCCAGAGCAGAACACCTTGCCTTCCATGTTTCTCTTCATTTGTGTTCCTTGGAGATTCCCCCTCTTCTTCAACTTGGCTGCTAAAACCCGTTTTTATTGGTTTTAAATCCAGAATTTGTATGCATTTACTTGGGCTGTTGGGTTGCCTAAGGAGTCATTCATCTGTCTACAAGCTATAGGATTCGTTCATTCATCCGCTGAACAGATACTGAGTACCTGAGGTGGGGGACAGATTTGACTTTAGTGGGGCTGCCGGAGTTATACCCACTTTCCCCCTCTGGGTCCAGTTAAAAGTCCAGAGAGTATAGTCTCTTCTCTCTTTCTCCAGCCTCCAATATCCACACCGGGGTTCCTTCCCAGAGAACTGTTGCATTTGGTTTGGAAAGCAATTCTGAGACCTGTAGCCGGGGACACAATGCTCAAAACACATAGGACAGGGAGGGCACAAACTGGCCCAGCTAATTTTTAGCCTTTAATTAATTACCCTGATTATTCGCTCCACTGTCCGTGTAAGCTCTCCATACCTGCTGAGGGTCTCCCTGGGAGGAATGGCTGCCATTTCCACGGCGGCCATCACTGGTGCTGGTTTCAATCTGGTTTCCTTTGGCTTATCCATCAATGGGGGCCCATCTGCTTTCTTGTCTTTAATGAATTTGTAAAGTTTTCTAATTGGCTGTTGGCACCCTTTCTTGTTTAAGCATTATTATGGGAGCATTAGTTTTTGTGTATCATCATTTCAATGGGATTTGGGGAAGTAGGCTAAGTAAATGTTTACGTGTAACTTGCAACCTTGAACCAGAAGTTCCCGATATGTGGTCATGTATCCTATTTGCTCGGTAATAAGCTTGGCACTAGCAAAGACAAGAGAATCCAGCGTAATATCTAGTTCTTCGTACCAGGCCTGTACTGTAGCCAGCTTGCACCGACTCGCAAGACCGATTGTTAAAATTTTAGGAATTTTACGGGTTGGTTGACTTTGCTTTGGTATCTCGAAAGAGATCATCGTAGGAGTGTTTATACCTCTGAAGGCAGCAAACACTGTGGATGGACACTATGAACCAGCTCCCTCTCCTCCTTGAGAGCCGGTTGTTAAACATTTATCAGCACACCCGTAGTCTTCACTCTTGGGCAGCTTGAGATGAGACAGACACTGAAGAAAAAGTGAGTCTGACTAAGATAGCCATCAAGTGTAAACCAGAGGAGTACAGACACTCCAGCTGCTAAGGAAGTCAGATAGCAGAAATCATAGCTGACTGTCATAGTTGAGAAGCTTGGCGACGTGACAGAGCATTGGGCTCTTCGCGAGGTAAGAGGGTGGGCTCCGAAGCAGGAGTCTGAATTTTCGCTCTTTCCACTTGCTGCCGTGTGACCTGGGAGGGTTACAACATCTCTGTAGCTGGCATAATGGCCGTCGGCGTTTATCGAATCCTTATTATGGGTAGGCACTGTGCTGGGTTCTTTCCATAGGCGGACTTAATCCTTCCTTGGATCACATTCAAGCTATTGCCTACCTCTGGGGGCTACGCTGAGCGTTCGAGGAGATGATTCGTGTAAAGAGTGTGGCATAGGAGTACCTGGGTGGCTCAGTCGGTTAAGCGTCAGACTCTTGGTTTCAGCTCAGGCCACGATCTCGTGGTTCCCTCCGTTCCAGTCCCCCCGTCAGGCCCCTCTGCGCTGATGGTGCGGAGCCTGCTTGGGATCCTCTGTCTCCCTCTCCCTCTGCCCCTCCCCCACTTGTGCTGTCTCTGTCTCTCCCAAAATAAATAAACTTAAAAAAATTTTTTTTTCATTAAAAAAAAAAGAGAGTGGTATAGTAAAATCTCCAGAGAATTAGTATTTTTTTTTTTTTTAAGAGAAAGAGTGCACTCGAGCAGGGGATAGGGGCAGAGAGAGAGAGAGAGAGAATCTCAAGCAGGTTCCACTCTCAGTGTGGAGCCTGACACAGGGCTCCATCCCATGACCCTGGGATCATGACCTGAGCCAAAACCAAGAGTCCGATGCTCAACTGATTAAACCTCCCAAGCACCCCAGAGAATTAGTTTTTTTATTGGCAAATTTCTTATAGAAGGTAAGTAATTTCTGCATGTAGATTTTTCCTACAGGGCCTTGAAAGATGGGTGAGATTTGGTTATGTGAAGAGAGTCGCAGAGGGCATATCAGAGAAGTGGATACCAAAGCATGGAGGAAGGGCAAATAGGAGTGTGGGAGCCAGTTCTGACATGGCCTTAAGGCGAGCAGGAGTCATACTTCGGGCAGTAGTTAGAACACTGGAATGAGTCAAATAGGGAGAGATTGTGGAGAGTCTTGTGTTCTAAGTAGACAACTCCGCATTTCATGTGATGGGAAATAGGGAGCCATTGTAAGTTCTTGAAAGGGCAAAGAAATAATTAAACTAGGACTTTAGAAATAGGATTCTGTCAGGCAGGTGCTCATGCAAAATAGATTGGAGAGGGGCAAAGAAGTGGGTGGGTAAGAAAAGGCCAGGTCTGGAACAATTCAAAAGAGGGATTCGTACAACAAAGAATTTTGTGAAAAGGCAGAAGAATCAGATTATTTTATAAGTGAATAAGCTAGAGATACATAGTCAAAGTATTTGTAAGACCAGTCAGAACCAGAAATGAAGAAAAATAAGGGAGAATTTTCTTCATTCCTACCTTCCCCTAACCCCCCAAAACCCACTCTAATTTAAAAGTAAGAATATACATAAATATAGATATATACACTATCAATAGAAAGGTGTGTGTGTGTGTGTGTGTGTTTGTGTGCGCGCGCACGTGCGTTTTGACTGTGGTTTTTGGTACTTTCTCTTAATTAGATTAAATTAATGTGCCTTAACTTTTTGAGAGTCTGTTTAGTTTTATAACTGAATATTGAGGCATCTGTAGTTAATTCTGTTTTCCTAAATACCCACAAAGTGATGTTAAATAATGGTTTTATTATGGTTCAGAGCTATAATTTTTTGCGTAACTTCTGCAGAGGGTGGAGACAGTGGGCAGGACGTGTTACCGTGTGTACACAGGGAGCGTGTTCGTGACTGTCGGTGAGCTCCTGGCAGAAGGACTCGCAAATAAGAGCTTGGTCCTCTTGTGCACGTGTCTTCCGGCAGCACCCAGACTTTGCTTCACTCTTGTCCTTGTGCTATAGCCAGCAGGGACACGGAGAGCTGTGTGTGGCCCCACACCAGCCAGACTTCTGCCTCATCGTTCTGGTAATAACTAGCTTTGGCAAAGGCCTCTGGTGACCTTTATGTTGCTAAACCCAATGGTGATTTTCTTTTCTTTTCTTTTCTCTTTTCTTTTCCTTTTCTTTTTCTTTTCTTTTTAATTTGTTTTGATGTTTATTTATTTTTGAGAGAGAGATAGAGATAGTGTGAGCAGGGGAGGGACAGAGGGAGAGAGGGAGACACAGAACCCAAAGCAGGCTCCAGGCTCTGAGCTGTCAGCACAGAGCCTGACGTGGGGCTCGAACCCATAAACTATGAGATCATGACCTGAGCTGAAGTCAGTGGCTTAACCCAGCGAGCCACCCAGGAGTCCCAATCCAATGGTGGTTTTCTTGAGTTCTGAGCAGCCTGGACACTTAATCACTTCATCTTTTTCGAAAAAGTCTTTTCTTATGGCTTTGGAGACATCATATTCTCCTGATTCTCCTTCCTCCTCTCTGGCCAATTCTTCTTGATAAGGGTAAGTTTGTCCCCAGATGTTAAATTTTGGAGCTTCTAACCATTTAATCTTAGGGGTACCTGGGCGACTCAGTCAGTTAAGCATCTGACTCTTGATCTCAATGTCATGAATTCAACCCACATTGGGCTCCATGCTGGGTGTGGAGGCTACTTAAAATAATAATGATAATAAAATGAAGTTAGGGACATCTGGGTGGCTCAGTTGGTTAAGCGTCCGAGTCTTGATTTTGGCTCAGGTCATGATCTCGTAGTTTGTGGGATCGAGCTCCGATTCAGGCTCTGTGCTGACAGTGCAGAGCCTGCTTGGGATTCTCTATCTCCCTCTATCTCTGCCCTTTCCCTACTTTCTGTCTCTCTCAAAATAAATAAATTAACTTTAAAAAAAAAGTCAAACATTGAATCCTAAAATCAGTCTATCTATCTATCATCTATCTATCTATCTAAATCTTTTTTACTATTTACTCTGTACCTAGCAAACTCACTGCTGCTCATGGTTACCATCCATATACAGTGATTCCTAAGTTTGTCTCTTTAACCTGACCTTTGGGTTCTAGACCTGTGGCCAGTAGCCCACTGAACACTTGTCTGCCTCAAAGGTACTTCAGGTTCAGTGTGTGTGTGTGTGTGTGTGTGTGTGTGTGTGTGTGTGTTTTAATGTCTATTTATTTCTGAGACAATGTGAGAGACAGAGTGCCAGCAGGGGAGGGGCAGAGAGAGAGGGAGACATAGAATCTGAAGCAGGCTCCTGGCTCCGAGCTGTCAGCACGGAGCCCGATGCGGGGCTCGAACTCACGAACTGCGAGATCGTGACCTGAGCCGGAGTTGGACGCTTAACCCACTGAGCCACTCAGGCGCCTCAGGTTCAGTGTGTTCTAAACTAACCTCATGATCTTTTAAGTATTGTTCTCCTCTTCTTTTACCCATTTCTTTATGAGCCATCCGTGTCGATCTGAAACCTAGCCAGAAATTGAGACATCATCTCTGATACCTCTGTTTCTCCGTGCCCCTCTCCCACCAAGGATCCAAACCTATCACTAAGCTCTGAAAATTTTATCTCCTAAATAACTTTGGCTATACCTACATCTTTGTATTTCTGTGTTCACCAATGTCCACTTTATTATCTTCCTTTACTTGGATCAATGTAATAATGACTTAACTTGTTTTCCAGAATCTACTTTGGTTTCCTTCCAGTCTGGTTTCTTAACAGTAGTTACTCATCTTTTCAAAACACAAATTTGGTCATGCCCCGTAAAATCCTTTGTATCTGTCAGAATGAGTTAGGGCATACTGTCATAACAAACAGCCCCAGGAATCTCATTAGCTTTCACCAACAGCAGGTTACTGCTCATTCACAGCACGTCTGTGGCTTTGCTCCACGAAAATTTCACTTTGGAATTCACACTGATGGAGCAGCCTCTGTATGGAACATTGCTGGTCATGGTAGCAATGACATGACTGAAGAGAAAGTGTGATCCACATGCTGGCTCTTAAAGCTTCTGCCTAGAAGGGACACACACCACTTCTGCCCGCATTTCATTGGCCAAAGCAGGACACAAAGTCTCCCCTGAGTTCAGTAGGGAGGGATGCACGGTCTTCCCACAGGACGGAACACTGGAGGAAGTAAAGCCAGAATATTTGGTGACCGGGCACTTGCCACAATTCACCACACCCTTCAGTGGCTTCCTGTTGTTTTGAGGATGAAATCCCAAACCTTTACCAGGCCTGCAAGACTCCTGGTGATGCTCTCTGTCCTGGACTCCCCAGTTTTAACAGTTACCTCTTTATCCCTCATTCTCTGTACTCTACGATACCATTCTTTCCTTCTTTGACCGTGTACTCTCTCTTTCGGGATCCCCGAACATGCCGATCCCTCTGTCTCTTCTTTTGTCTGTCCTTCTCTTCACCCTTTATTCCACTGTTTGTTGAAGCCTCAGCTCAATCACCACTTTCTTGGAGAAACCTTCCCTGGATCCCTGACCGGATCAGGTTCTGCCGTCATCTGCTTGTACAGAATGCCACTCTTTCCTTTCAGAGCACTTAGCTGAGCTTTTAATCATCAATCCATTAGTGTGACTGGATGATGAATGTCTGTCTTCTCTGCCTTGACTCTGAGTTCCAGGAGAACCAGAACAATGTCCGCTTTTGCCCATCATTATACAGACCGTAGGCAGCACAACACTTTAAACTTAGTAGGTCTTCAGTAAAAGCGAATCAGTGAATGAAGAAGAAGGAAGCTGAAACGCCTAGAAGGACCACGGGAAGAATGGAGTAGACTTGATTTGGAGAAGAGAACACTCACGCGGAACAAGCTGAAACATTGCACGCAAAAAGAGGGCTTCCTGGGAAAAGTGGGTAGATTGATCTTTATTCCTTCAGAGAACGTATCTAGGACCAAAGTTTAGAAGTTAGAGGTAATGAATCAAATTTCAGGTCACTATAAGAATGAGCTTCCTGATAATGTGAACGTCAATATTAGAAATGTTATGTCCACTGCGTTTGTTCAAGCAAAGAGCGGATGACCAGGTATAGAAAATGTCAGTAGACATTCTAAGTAGTATTGGTAGTGGGAGAGAGGCAGATATCTGAGCCCTTCAGACTCCAATAGTTCTAACATTTTATTTAAAAACTCAGAGACAGTAAATAAGGAAACAAGAACATACAAGGCATAATTATGAGGTGATATCATTATGTCTCTAGACTGGCACAGCCCATAGGAATAGGTTCCCTACTGCTGTTCCTATCTTGGCATGAGAGTTTTAAGGCTTGTCACGAAGGATCTTTGGTTAGATGATCCCCAGTTAGTGCCTTCATCTATAATTGCTTAAATAAATCGATTATATATGTGTCTCTTTTAGAGGGCCGAGGGTGCAGGCAAAGTAGTTTTTAAACACAAACAGCCTTAGGAAGCTGAAAACTCCCAACATATATATGTAGTGAATAAACTCCAATATATATGTGTCATACACGTAGTATACTTGACAAGAAAAAACTCCCTCTTCTGCATTTTTTTAAAAAAAAATTTAACGTTTATTTATTTTTGAGAGAGAGAGAAAGACAGAGCATCAGCGGGAGAGGGGCAGAGAGAGAGAGGGAGACACGATATCTGAAGCAGGCTGACAGCTCAGAGCCTGATGCAGGGCTCGAACTCATGAACTGTGAGATCATGACCTGAGATGAAGTCAGACACTTAACTGACTGAGCCACCCAGGCACCCCTACATTTTTATGAAAGTAACAGGTTTATTTCACATGGTAAAAAAACAATAGCATGGATGAGATTACAATATAACATTGTAATAATACGTTCAATAGATGTAAATCAACATAATTAATATAAGACAACATTTTTCAAACTATTAGTTCAGAAAGAGAGTCATACAGTGGAATAGTTAAGAGTTTTCTTGAAGGGGGAGCATTTAGAGAAGTTCCTAAAAAAATGGGATAGATTGTAATAGATGAACGGACAGGAAAAAATACAGTGAATACGACCACCTCGTATTCTCCATCTTCTGAAACAGTTTGATTTCAAATATAATGATAGTCCGGCAAGTATGGCCATAAACGCTAGAGCAGGGGCCCTGCTTTGGGGACTGTAATATGGTCGGTGTGGACATGAACAAGTGCCTGGAAACGAAATAGGTGTTGGTGAAGCAATGAGTCCGGTGATCAGGGCGTAATCTGAGCACAGGATGGGGGTGGGTGGATCCCCAAGTGTGCTCGGCCCCCGAGAGCCAATCACTGGCCGTCTTTCCAGTTCTAATGCCCGCCTCCCATAGTAAACCAAGGTGACATCCTGACTTCCCAGCGGGAGAAATATTTGCAACTGTTGGAAATGTGATAGAAGAAGAAACATGCAATCAGTCCGTGCAATTGGCCTCATAGATTGTGAAACAATAGTCATGGTTCCATTTGTTCTGTGACAGGATAAAGATTGCAAATCTTTCATAAGGTAGAAACTCAAGCTGAAGAGAAATAGATCGTGAGCACAGGTTTCCCACAGTATGCTACCAGGTTACATTTTTCAACCCAGTTGTCCTCCCCCTCCTTCTCCTCCCCCCTCTCTGGTCTCCCTTCCCAGCCCCATTTTTTAGTGGGTATTTGCCCGTGGGGCACAGGGCACAGGTGTTGGAGGGTGGAGCATTTTGGTGAGATTTTGCTCAGACACCGTAGGCTTCTGGGTTTTCTTTGCTGTTATAATGGAGAGGCCTTAGAAATAAGGTAGAAAAGGGAGGACAGGACTCAGAGTAGATAGAGCCAAAAGCAAGTAGGATTTTTAATTTTTGTGTTTTCCAGGCTATGAATAAAACGCTTATGAACAAAGAAAAAAGTGCCCATAGAATACGTAAAATGTAACTAACGTTAGTTCATTCAGAGGAAGAATCTCCTAGGATAAGAAAAGCACTTCATGGGTTTTACTTTTCTTGGGTCTTGGGTCCAAGGGTCATCCTAACAGTTAAAAATTGCTATACTTTTGGGGTGCCTGGGTGGCTCCGTCATTTAAGCGTCTGAATTCGGCTCAGGTCATGATCTCACACTTCGTGGGTTTGATCCCCACGTCAGGCTCTGTGCTGACAGCTCAGGGCCTGGAGCCTGCTTCGGATTCCGAGTCTCTCTCTCTCTGCCCCTCCCCTGCCCATGGTCTGCCTCTCTCTCTCTCTCTCAAAAATAAGTAAACATTAAACAAAATTTTTAAAAAAATTGCTGTACTTTTTATACAACAGGAGTCTTCATGAGCAACTCCATAAAAAATTGAATAGTCAGGCAAGATTCATTGTTTAGTCAAAAATTTTTTTTAAATGTTTATTTTTGACAGAGAGAGAGAGAGAGACAGAGGTGTAGTGGGGGAGGAGCAGAGAGAGAAGGAGACACAGAATCCAAAGCAGGCTCAGGCTCTGAGCCGTCAGCACAGAGCCCGACGTGGGGCTCGAACTCACAAACCGCTAGATCATGACCTGAGCTGAAGTTGGATTCTCAACTGACTGAGCCACTCAGGAGCCCCAAGATTCATTGTTTTCATGTTGTTTTCCTTCTTTGGCTGATTCTTACTCAAGCCTCTTTTCTTTTTACTTAATAGGAGTCTTGTCGTAATTAAGAAAATCCAGTGTCTGGCATCTATGTGGTGAAATCAAAAGGCCCAGGAGACAGGACTGTAGGCACAGTGGAGGTTCTGCTTCCTGTTGCCTCATCACACTGGGAAATGCCGTGCACTCACCTTTTGTCAGAAATATGAAGTTTTTGGGGCGCCTGGGTGGCTCGGTCGGTTGAGCATCCGACTTCGGCTCAGGTCACGCTCTCACAGTTCATGAATTTGAGCCCCGCATCGGGGTCTCTGCTGTCAGCCTGGAGCCCGCCAGATCCTCTGTCCCCTTGTCTCTCTGGACCTCCTCGGCTCGTGCTGTCTCTCAAAAATAAAAATAAACGTCAAACAAAATAAATAAATGAATAAAGTTTTCCCCTTGGTAGTGTCTCATCTCACTTGGGCCTCCCATTTACAATTTCCTAGGTTCCTGCATTCCTTCTAAGTCTGCAAGATTATCACTACATCCACACTCAACTAGAATAAACATCCGTGCAAAATAAAGGTAGCTTCCTTTCTTGTCCCCTTTTACCGCAGTTCCTTTCAGTTGATTCAGCTGTCATCTGCGCCCCAGAGCAGCTCGGAGCACGTGGTCATAGACGCATTACTCGGAGCACGTGGTCATGGAACTCATTAGTGTGTAGACAGCACCTGCAGCTCAGTCTTTAGCGCGTTCATTCGGACGTTTCTGGAAGACAGTTAAAAACCAGCTTGTAGCATGGCTCTGTGCTCATGAAGAGATCACCCTGTAGGGGACTAATAAACATAGCTAATGTGTTAATAGATAACTACGCTCATTCAATGTATCTAGTTTTGTTTTGGATTTAGTACCCTCCAAAGTTGTCTTCGAATTGGCGAGACAGTCAGCTTCTCCAGATGGTCGGGAAACGGGAAGAATTTGCGGGTAGGTGGATGATTTTACTTGCGGGGTCTGGTTGAATTCTAGAAGTCAGTGATTCTCCCAGTGACCTCCCCAATTTGACCAGGGAGTCAAATGATATTAAGAAGATGTTATAGCAATGACGCTGGAGAAAATGGTGGACAACATAAATCTAACATGAAGACATGTTAAGGTAAATTGACGTAGCCTAAAAAAGAATCGCCTCATAAAGGCCTAATAAAGAACGTTTGTTATTCCTTTTTAGCTGCATGAAAGACTGCAATCCGGGCAATACGTTTTGATGCATTACCAACTTCACAACTTTTTTTAAGCTTGGTTAATCGAGTTATTGATTCAGAGACGTTTATTGAGTGTCTATAGCATACCAGACTATATGTACTGAGTTAACCTTCTCATTTGATAACACCTCCTCATCCTCCTTTTTCTTCTTTCTCTGACACCTCTGAAATTTTCCTACTCAGATTTGACTTGAATTTTTTCTTTAGTTTTTCTTCATCATATGGATGTGAAAATTTCCCAGAAAGTCTATTTTTTCCCCTGCTTCCTCCCTCTTGGAAAGGAACATTCTTCAACTGGAGAACTGAAAAATATCCACGAGTTTTAAATGTGAAAATAATTATGCAAATATATGACTGTGTTGTTTCCTTAGTTGTTGTGAAATAATGGACTTGGTTGTTGCTTTATTTTGTATGTGTCCTTGCTTTTTTTGGGAGTTTCTGTTCACTTTGAGAACCATCTTTCTTGCATTCCTTACTGAAAGGACCAACAAAGACAAAACAGCTTAGCTAAGAGCAAAATAATTTCAGCAACTATGAAAATCTGCAGGAAAGCGTGGCCAACAGAAAGCCTTCATTCTCTGTGTTTACATTGGTACTGATCTTAACGGCTCGCTGTTAACTCAACATAAAGCTGTGCTTTTTAAAACAATTCAAGTTCAAGGGCATCCAATCATGTTCCAGCCCTGTAAAGTATTTGCAATTACAAGCTCGACTGGCATATATGTTACAGCTCACCCTGGGCAGCTTACATTTACACGATTAGCCTGGGACTTGCTCATCATAGCACTGGAAGCACAACCTCACGATCAAGTGCAGTTCACATCTCACAATTCTAGCAATCGATGTACATGGATACACCGTTATATTATTATTAAATCCAATTGCTTTGCAATTAACCCAATATGACACCTATACAAATGATTCAAATAAAGAGCCTCATGTTTCACAGGAGACAATCGATGAAGTGAAATCACAGCTACTGACAATGCCAGCAATTTGACTTGTTACTATAGCACTACATTTTTCTCAGGTCGAGGCTGCTGTTCCCCCAACTGAATCACAGCTACCGTAACTATCAACTGTTGGCAATGTCCGGGCCTCACTGAAACATAACATCCAAACGTGTTTGGCCATTCCGAGCCCATCTTAGCCCAGTCATGAAAAGTTACAATCAATCTGGGACGTACTAAATCATAAATTCCCCTAATTTCCTCCCAAAATGGAATTAGGACTTTTCCTTCCCCAGGAAAGTTTCCTTAATGGCCAGCAGAGAAAATAGTTGCATTTGTTCTTAGAAACAAACTCATTCTTATTCTTCCTCTTGCACAAATCTTTTGCAAGCAAAACATTTTCTGAAAGCAAAACCAAATTATAATAGCATCTCTCTGTTATTATTATTGCCGTTACTATTATTCTGTAGCTTTATTATCTGCATTTTAATTAAGTAAAAGCACTTCACGGTTAGAAGCCTGATCAAAACCAGCCTTTTGCAAAAACTTTACAGCCCTCTTATTATATCACCCTCTTTTGGCAGTTTCCCAGTGTGTTTGTCAGCCAGACAACTCAGTGTAGAGAATCAATTTCTTGAGAGCGGGGACAGTGAACTTCCTTCCGAGAGCCAATAGAGTTGTGTGTAGACATTCAGAAGGTGTTTATTTACTTTTTTATTTTTAAATTTTTTAAAAAAGTTTGTTTATTTTAAGAGAGAGAGAGGGGGAGAGAGAGAGAGAGAGAGACAGACAGACAGACAGACTGAGAGCACAACCAGGGGTGGGGCAGAGAGAGAGGGAGAGAGAGAATCCCAAGCAGGCTTTGCACTGTCAGCATGGATCCCAACTTGGGGCTCGAACTCATGAACTGTGAGATCAAACCTGAGCTGAAACCGAGAATCAGATGCTTAATCAACAGAGCCCCCCAGGTGCCCCCGGTAGGTGTTTATGGACAACCTTCTTGGGCGCTGCCTTCTTCTTCTTCTTCTTCTTTTTTTTAATATAATTTATTGTCAAATTGGCTTACATACAACACTCGGTACTCATCCCAACAAGGGCACTGCCTTCTTAAGGTCTTGTAACACTTTTATTTTAAGTAGATTGAACTTGACCTTATGGAGCACTTAGGACAGACACTGACCAAAAATGTATCTTTTCCATGTCTCTCCTTGTATTTCCATGTCCTGCCTATATCTGCTTGTTTCCAAACAGAGACCAGTCAAGTCAGGGTATGTTTCCATGAGGCCATTTTTATCTGCTGAAATGGAGGGAAATAGAACATTACATATGCAAACTGTCTCTCTTTTTTAACACACGGTGGAGATGATTGAAAACAATGACTTATTTAATACTCTAAGCAGAGTCTGTTCTCCATGAATCATACTGTACACATAACGGTGATGAAAATGTTCAGTTTGAAATTTCTCCCTGGCCAGGGAGGAAACCATGGGGGTGAATCATACTTTTAGTGATGACTGTCCTAAGCAAGCTAAATTGAGAAGCCACAGGTTAAAAAAGGAGTGGGGAGTGAATCCTTAACAGGAATGCAGCGGTCATAAACTCCCAGCAGGCAACAGATGCCCCCTTCTGCCGCTTCCCCCCCCCCCCCCCCGCCCCACCCGGGCAAGAGCTCTGGGATGTACACCCACAGGAGAGAGATTCTGAAAGCGGAGGCTTCCAAGCACACTATGTGAAGTTACCCATAGCTTGGGAAAAGAAACAGGAGTCCTCATTGAGGGAAAGGAGACAAATGGATGCCTGAAAAGAGGAACACAATGGCCCGCACTCGCTCATGTGAAAGAAATTCATTTAAGAGCAATTGGATTAGAGATGGAGATTTACGTGGACGACTTTAAAGGAGAGGAGCATGTAAGAGTGAAGGTGAACATCAGTCATTTGCTACAAAACCGTAAACAGCACTGGGGACTTCGGGTACGACGTTAAGGGGAAAGAGGGGCCACTAAATTATAATTAAACTAGGATTGCAATTAGGTAAAAATATGTGTGCTCTGGACAAAGACTGAACAGGAATACTGAGAAATTAACATAGTTCCGTGTGAACGTTGATGTGGGGTATTTGTTTTCCACTGTTTAAATCGTGTGCGTGTGAAAATGAGGGCAGGGTGGGGAGAGACTTGTATAGAGGGGGATAGTCCGCCCGCGACACGGGAATCAGGAAGCCAGGTGCTGAAGTTTTACACACCGTGCCCGCTGTGAACTTGGCCTCTCTGAGCCTCAGCGTCCTTATATAGACAGTGGGAATAATAACACCTGTTCTGTACTAACAGGGTAGTGAAAACACTTTGTAAATTCAAAGTATCGTTGGAGATTGTGTGAGGAACTAAGAACAGAGTGCTATATAGACCAGAGATTTAAAAAGCCCAGAACTCAAAAAGGTATTCTGAATCTCTTTTCTCAGCAGTCCCTGAGAGGGCTGGACGGCACACGTCATCTCATCTAATTGTACCAGGTACATTGGTTATTACCGATGCTTTTGGGGCACCTAATGATTGTTTTACTAACCAATTTCCCAGGACCATTTTAGAATAATTCATTTTTTCTTCCTTTTGAAATGATTTGAAATGCTCCCTTTATCATATACCTGAGTTTATTTCTGAACTCTACTGTTACACTGCTTGCCATTCTGTTTTAATTGTCGTGGCTTTCCAATATTTTTAATCTGGTAGTGCAACCTTTTTTTTTTTATGGGTTTGTTGGTGTTTCAAATAGGATCCAGTGTAGAGTGGCAGTTTTTTTTTTTATAGTTTATTCATTTATTTATTTTGAGAGAGAGACAGGGAGAGAGAGGAGGGGTGGGGCAGAGAGAAGGAGAGAGAGGATCCCAAGCAGGCTCTGTGCTGATGCAGGGCTTGAACCCATGAACTGTGAGATCATGACCTGAGCCAAAACCAAGAGTCCAACGCTTAACCGACTGAGCCACCCAGGCACCTCTGGAGTGGGCACTCTAAAGGAGGAAACCCACGTTTGGGCCCAATGAAGTAAGGAATCAGCCTAGGAGTGCATGGCAACATAGCAAAGTCTTAGAAGGGTCTTTGGGATCAGAGAAAGCTTAATTCAGATCTCAATTTATTACTTGCCACCTGGGTGACCCAACATATATTACTTAATCTTTCTAACCTCTTACCTCATCTGTAAATTGACATAAATAATACCTACCTCAAAGTGCTGTGGTGTGGATGAAATTACAAAATGCAGGTGAATTTCCCAAGCACAGTACCTGCCTCCTGGCTGTTGCCACCTGCCCCTTCCTTAGTGTGTGCTCCTCGTGGTGAGGACAGGGCTTCCCTCTCTTAGGTTTTGTTGAATCTGCAAAAAGAGGAGGAGAGCTAAGGATTATCAGCAAGTTCCACACCGCATTCTAAAGGCTGGTTTCATGGTGACTGTAGAGTAGGGAACAGCATTTAAATCGCACATTTGTATTCGCCTCTCCCCGAATATGGCAAAGCAGGAAATACTGTGTGCCATATAATTCATAAAATGCACTGTCACTTTGCAGCCAAGAACGTGGGATGTCAAACAGATAGGAATGCCAGGCTGTACGCTCCTGTCAGACCTGGAGGGAACAGAGCTCAGGAGAAAGGGGAATTTGCTGGGGGTGGAGGGAACAGGAGAAAAATAATGGGAACTCTCTTCTCTCTTATGCTCTGACAAGTTTGGATTTTAAATGATTTGGGGGCAGAGTTCACATCTATTACCTCCCTTTTTATAGTTTCTAGAAGATTATTGAATAATATTAGCCGTATTTGGTGATTACAGTGAAGAAATGTCACGTAGGGCCTCCGAGAAGCCCTCTGTCTCTCAGAGTGGCCAGGACGACTTTTTGCCGGAAGCCTCTGTCTTCCCCTCCCGGGGAAGCGGTGGATGGAGTCTGATCATAATTAATTTTAAAAGAGACCTATCGTGATGCGATAGAATCTTGGCCATTCAAAGGAAGCAGAGCCAGCTGGCCAGCTTGGACGAAAATCCTCTCAGTTCTCCCTCACCACTGGCTTTAGAACGAATCAAGTCCAGTTGGAAAGTATTTCTTTCTTGAGGGATTTGGAGCCTCGCACTATAAAGAGGCATATGACGTTCGCCATCTGAATTGGACAGGTATGAAACATGATAAAAAAAGTAATAGCTACACTCTGTTGAGCCCCTGACTTGTGCCGTGCATTGAGTTACATGCTCAGGGTACATTATCTCTAATTCATGACTTCTTTCCACAAATGTTTCTTGAGTGCCTTATGTGTCAGGCTTTCTAGTTGCTGGGAATACCACAGGTCACCGGGAAGAGGAAGTCTCTGCCTTTGGGGAACCACATTCTTGTGGTTACAAGCAAGTGAGTATATAGTATCATTTCGGGTGATGGTAAGTGTTATGAGGAACAGTAGAGCAGGGTAAAGACACAAAGCAGGATTCTGGTGTGTGTGTGTGGGGGGGCGTTTTATTTTATTTTTTAATATTTAAAAAAAAGGTTTATTTATTTTTGAGAGAGAGAGGGAGAGAGCAAGAGAGCGTGAGTGGGGGAGGGGCAGAGAGAGAGAGAGGAGACAGAGGATCTCAAGCAGGCTCTGCGCTGACAGCAGAGAGCCCGACGCGGGGCTGGAACTCACGACCCGTGAGATCATGACCCGAGCCGCAGTCAGACGCTTAACCAACTGAACCACCCAGGCTCCTCTTTAAAATTGTATTTCTAGATAGTCTCTAGACTGAATGTGGGTCGCAAACTTGTAAGCCCAAGCTCAAGAGTCACGTGACTACCACTGAGCCGGCCAGGGGCCCCTGTAGGGGACATTTTAGGTCAGGCCTCTCCAGAAGGATGGAGAGGGGACCCACAAGGTACGCAACTACCAGAGGAGGAGTGCCCCCAGGCAGAGAGAACAGCAAGGGAGACAGGCCGGTATGAACCATGTAGGGCCTTGAAGGGAAAAGATCAGCTTTTCAGATTTCATTCTGAGGACAATGGGAAGCTCTCTGGAAATCAGGAGCTGGGGAGAGTTCTCTGGAAAGGGACTCTGAGCTGCAGATCCGCCCACAGAAGCAGGTCTCTCCTGGTTGTGAGCATGTGAGAGAAGCAGGACAGGGGAGATCACAAAGATCTCAGCTGACCCGCCGGAGGCTCTAAGGTTGGAATGACCCTTCAGAGTTTTCCCAGATTGCGGCAAAGGGCTGGACCTTGTAAGCTGGCCTCAACCAATTGATGTCTCCTGACAGGGGTTTCAAATCCAGGCAAGGCAGCCCCCTTCAGTGCTGACACCTGAGAGGTTTGCCACTCTGGGCCACTGGCCGCCAACACCCCAGCCACTGGGGCCATGACACTGCAGTCCCCAAAAGCGTACCTGGGTGGCACATCCCCAGCACCCTCTATAGATCCCTTCATGTTTTAATGTTTTAATTCTCTCAACACCCCTCCAAGCTAAGCGTTCTTTTTTTTTTTTTAATGTTTATTTATTTTTGAGAGACAGAGAGAGAGAAGTGAGCAGGGGAGGGGCAGCGAGAGAGGGAGACACAGAATCCGAAGCGGGCCCCGGGCTCTGAGCCATCAGCACAGAGCCCGACGCGGGGCTCGAATCCTTGAACCGTGGGATCATGACCTGAGCCGAAGTTGGATGCCCAACTGACTGAACCACCCAGGCGCCCCCAACTTAAGCATTCTTATTTCGTCTCGGAGACTGAGAGAGCAACCTGTTGAAGGTCACATACCTACCAGATGTTGGATTTGAACTTAGGTCTGAGTCCAAAGACCAGGTACTTAAAAAAAAAACTGGTAAAAGACGCACACCGCACAACTCATCATTTTCGCTATCTTTAAGTGAACAGCTCAGCAACAAGTACATTCACACTGTTGATCAGCCATCACCACCGTCCATCTCTAAGAGCTTCTTTGATCTTGCAGAACTGAATCTCTGTGCCCATTAAACGATAACATAACAATAACATTGATATTAAACACAAACTCCCCATCCCTCTCTCCCTCCAGCCCCTGGAAACCATCCTTCTACTTTCAGTCTCTATGAATTTGACAGCTCTGGGTACCTTATGTAAGTGGAATCATACAATAGTGTCCTTTTGTGCCTGACTTATTTCACTTAGCATAATGGCCTCGAGGTTCATCCATGTTGCAGCAGGTGTCAGAGTTTCCTTCTTTTTAAAGGCTGAATAATAGTCCATTTTGTGTATGTACCATGTTTTGTCTGTTCTTCTGTTGATGGGCGTATGGCTTGCTTCTCCCCTTTGGCTCTTGTGAATAACGCCGTGAACACTGGTGTACAAACATCTGCTTGAATCCCTGCTCTCAGTTCTTTTGCGCATATACCCAGAAGTGGAATTGTTGGATCGCACGGTAATTCTATTTTTAATTTTTTGAGGAACGCCATCCTGTTTTCCAGTGTCTGCACCAATTTTCATTCCCACCAGCAGTGCTCAAAGGTTCCACATCCTCACCAACACTTTCTTTTCTCCTGCCCCCTTCCTCCTCTTCTCTTTTTCCTTCCTTCTTCTTTTCCTGATAATAGGCATCCTAATGGATGTGATGTGGTGTCTCATTGTGGTTTAAGACCACGCACTTTTCATGTCGCCATGCTGTCTTTCAGAAAGGGATCGAAGATTGCCGCGTGTATCCGATTCCACCATTCCATCTGTGGGCAGAGATTATGACAACCCCAGGTCAAGACCTAAATTCAGTTAGTCTCCTTGGATTGACAACGAGCTATCAAAAAACTGTATTCTGTATATTCCCTAAGACACTCAGACACCTACAAGGCAATTCAAAATTTGGTACTGTATATGGAATCAATCTTTAAAGGCTTTGCTCAAAGACCCTAAAATAGTTTAGAAAACTATGCTTCTCTTCGCACATTTAAAAATTGATATTTATGGGGTGCCTGGTGGCTCAGTTGGTTAAGTGTCCGACTTCGGCTTAGGTCATGATCTCGCGGTCGGTGAGTTCGAGTCCCGCGTCGGGCTCTGTGCTGACAGCTCAGAGCCTCGAGTCTGCTTCAGATTCTGTGTCCCCTCTCTCTCCGCCCCTCCCTTGCTTGCACTCTGTCTCTCTCTCTCTCTCAAAAATAAACACTTAAAAATTTTTTAATTGATATTCATAATTTTATTTTAAATTTAAATTGTTGCAAAGAGTATCATTTCTGGAATATCATAAATATTGACATTTTTAAATGACACTGTTACGTCACTGTTTTAAATGCATCCACATGGAATCCCCATCTCATTACAGTTTACTTGCCATCATCCATTTAAGAAATACACAAACAAGCTCATCTTTAGCAAGCAAAAATTGCATATTGTGCTGTTTTCTCTTTGAAATTTTATTTACATTTTACTTCCCCTTCAGAATTTTATGCTAATATATTTATGATTGTACATCTTTCACTGAGTCTCCATCATATTGTTATCTATCAAACATTTGCATAAAAATTGAAATTTATACACTTTTAAATTCCGGTGACCATAGGCTGTAAGTATTTTCTGGATTGAGTTACCATTATAATTATTAGTATTACACAATCGATCAAAACAGCCTAAATGAGTAGAAAATTTTGATAAATGTTAACATTGAAAGTAAAGTTTTATTGGAAGTTTGCATTTCTTAATAAGATAGATGATACCGTCCTTTTTTAAACACTATAGATGTTATGGATATGTCTTACTTTATTGCTAGAATGACTGTGTTTAGCATTCATTCTATGTCTAGTTTTCATTTTTTAGAGATGAAAAACCCTTGTTCTTATAAATAAGGGAATGGGAATTGAAAGAATTTTGTTTTTAGAAAAACATCCTTAAATGTTTGGAATGCCTTCTGACTTACTTGTCCCAAATCACAGGGTAACCCATTATCAAATATTAGTTTCACTGATCTGTCAGCTGACAGTTTCACTATTTTCTCCTTCCATTTTGTTGAAAGCAGGGTATTGAAAACCACCTGGCTTGCAAAGGGTTTGTTATACCCAATCTGTGATGGGTCCAGCTGTGTCCCTCCCAAATTTATATGTTGAAGTCCCACCTCCCAATGCCTCAAAATATGATCTTATTTGAAGATGTTGTTGCAGATATAATTAGTTAAGATGAGGTCATTAGGGTGGGCTCTAGGCCACTATGACTGGCGTCTTCATAAAAAGGGAAAATTTGGACACACAGACAGACATGCACAGAGAGAAGAGGATGTGAAGACACAGGGACGAGACGGCCATCTACCAGCCAAGGAGCCCGGAACAGATCCTTTCCTCTTAGCTCTGAGAAGGAACCAACTCTGTCCCTACTTTGACCTTGGAGTTCTAGCCTCTAGAACTGTGAAGCCATAAACCTCTTTTTTGAAGCTATTTGTTCATGGTACTTAGTTACTGCGGCCTTAGCAAACTAATACAGTCCTCACAGCCATTACCTCCCCACCACCTACACCAATATTTTCCGTTTCTCCTTGACTTGGCGCCCGGGAGGGTTTTTTAAACCCCAGAGCAACGCACTCCAGTAGGCTTGGGAATACGAGAGAGGGGGACACCTTTCTTTTGTAAAATGAGGGGAGAGCTGTCGGGAAAAGGGGGCAAGGGGTGTGCGGTAAAAGGCAGGTATTGAATTTGAAGATCTGCATGTTGCTTTCCCTCCGAATATCCTTGACAGTGTACCCTTCTGGGAAAGCCTTAGTAATCCCTAGAGGAATAGGTGTATCTGCTTTGAAGATGATTGTTCTAAAAGGTAGAAAACCTACTGTAATTCGGGGATGTGGCCAAGCTTTTGTCAGCTGGAGGTGTCGTGACATCTTCATGGAGGCTATGACATCTCTTGGCCTTGTATGTAGAATTTTGATTTGTGGCAAGGGGAAGGAGGGGCCTTCCAGCCAGGGTGGAAACAACTTGGGAATGGACGTCTGACTAGGAGGTGGTAGACCAGCGAGCCCACAGGGGACCTGCACCACGGGCCTAGGAACTTGTACGTAGGCACCAGAGATTTTTACGTGAGCAAGTGACGTGAAAGTGGTGCTTAGTCGGGCATCAGCACGGAAGATGGGAGGGCATGTGCGGAAGCAGGAGGTAGGAAGCCATCCGAGGATGTGGTCATTAATGAGTGGCTCGGTGGAGTGGTTTTGGAAACGGAGAGGTGGCTTTTTGTTGGCTGTGATGGAAATAGAAATCGCTTGCCTGTATTATGGTTAACTTGTGGGACGACTGCTTGATGATATTTATTTCAGATGGGCTGTCAAGTCCCAGAGCCAACTTTCTGCCTTTCCTCCACTTCTGCTGCTGCCTTCCGTATTGGCGGAATACTTAGTCTTGAACGACTATGCTTTTCAGTCAGTCCAGTAGAGGCACAGTAGAAGCAACATCTCTCTGTAGCTTGGCTGATCCTTTCACCGTAAGGACGAAAGGACTAAATGTATGGGAAGACTCTTGGTTAACTGTAAAGTACCCCGAGAATGTAAAGATATGACTACTCATTGCTCATTACTCTTATTGTTGCGTGCGACTCTTTCTTAGAGCTCGTGAAGACGTTTTCTGAGTGCCTCATTTAACATTAGCCTTGAGTAACTGAAATCCAGGTAATAGAGGCTCCATTGTGTGTCGCCTGAGAATTTTGTCGGGTTCGCCTCCCTTCTCAAATCGGGAAGGTGCTGTGATACCCCCTGCCGAGCCCCACTGGGGAGAAGAGCCACTTTTCCCACTCCTTCTGGATTCTTTGAGGTGTCTGGCCTCGTGCCCAAACATCCTCAGAGGACTGTTCATTTTCTGTCAGAACCGTGAGACTTCCTGATTATGTAGCAACAGAAACAAAGCCTTTCTATGCCCTGAAAATCAGATTTTTTTATGGCCACGTGATCTCTTCACTCCACAGTCTGCACAGTGAAGCACACAGAACATCGGAACAACCCAGAAACACAACTCTTTCTCTCTCTTATGTTATAGACCACTGTGTTTGTTAAGACTCTGAGATGACAGAAGATGGTTTTGTACTAGAAGAAATTGGTGGTCAGTGTCCTTCTAGCCAACTCTCTCAATCACACTCACGTGAATGACTCTATCCGTGCCTCTGAGGATCACTAGGACCTTCCTGTGTTCCAACCCCCTCACCCCACCTTGGCTGTCATGGTAGAGATGTGACCTACTGGCTATGTGACTGCTAACTCTACTAGTCGTGAGGCCTTTCTTCAAGGACGAAAAGGAGATGATCAATAATATTTGAGTGACTTTTCTTACCTACGTTGACCATCTCTTATTCGTGTGTAAGTAAGTATCTTTATATGGCTGCTATGGTGGAAAGATAGGTGGCAAGCATCAGCAGATCCCCTCAGTCTAGACACCCGTTCCCATTTGACAGATGGGGAAGAGCCCCTATGGTGAGATCATAATAATCCCTATTGTTTCACAGGTACCCACCAGGCGCCAGGTACAGGGCTGAGCACTTTAGACATTAATTTGTTTTTTTCACCCACCTATGGAATGGGAATACCAACATCTACATTTCACCGGGGAGGAAGTGGAAACTTGGAGAGGTTAAGTAGCTTTGCCAAGGTCACACAACGAGGAAGTGTCAGTCAGCATGAGTTACATTGGGCTTTGTGACAAACAGCCCCCAAGCCGTAGTTGCTTCCAACAACAAAGGTTTACTCCTCACTCGGGCTACATGTTTTGGAGAGGCACTGGTTTCTGCTTCTCCTCAATCTGGATTTGGGCAGAGAGAGCAGCCACTGCCTGGAAATGGCTGGTTGTCACGCAGATGGATAAAGAGAACATGGCAAAATGCTAACTGGTAACACATGTTCCTTCTGTTCGTTGTGTTGGCGAGGGCCTGTCACGTGGCCACGCCTAACGTCAAATAGGTGAGGAAGTACAATCTCACCGTCTGAGGGGTAGAGAGGGAATATTAATAGGCGGCTCTAATGGCTACCACGGCAGCAGAGGGGGGAATCCGCTAAGACAGGTGTTTTCTAAAGCCTGTGCTCTTTCTCCTCCATGAAAGCTTCTGCTCACAGACCACCTCTCAGGAGCCAGGCACACACGGTGCAAAGCCTTTTACAGATATTATAGCCAGTGTTCACAACAACCCTGTTGGGCAGGCACAATTACTATCTTCATTTTACAGGCAAAGTTATTGCATCCAGACAGGTCTTGAAGTATCTTGAGCCAAATGGCACAGGGAGTAAGAAAAATGGCATCCTGTGCAGTTCTCAGGTCAACCTGCCTCCATATTCGTCTTCTTTCCACTTGACAGGGATTTCCAATGTCACAAACATCACTTCGGTTTCATAAGAACTACAGTTGAAAAAAACTAAAACTTTATTTAATCATGTGTTTTTCTTTTTCTCGTATTAAAATTTTCTTAATGATTATTTATTTTGAGAGAGAGAGAGAGAGAGCGCGCACATGGCAGGGGAGAGGCAGACAGAGAGGGAGAGAGAATCCCAAGCAGGCTCTGCATGGAGCCGAGCGCAGGGCGCGAACCAGGATATCGCGTCCTGAGCCAAAACCAAGAGTCAGACGCCTAACGGACAGAGCCACCCAGGTGCTCCATGTGTTTGTTTTCTAATCAAAAGGTAATAACTGCTCAATGTTAAAATTCAGACAATACAGGTTTGAAGGAGAAAGTGAAAAATGACTAATAATCGTAACATTTAGAGAGAACCATTGCTAACGTTTTAGTTATGTCCTTCCAGACATTCTGACTTGTAACGTTGCTTTACATAACAATATATTGTGAATATTTCTCCAATAAATACACTTCATTTAAAAAAATTTTTAATGTTTTTATTTTTGAGAGAGAGAGAGAGAGAGAGAGAGAGAGACAGAGGGTGTGAGCAGGGGTGGGGCAGAGAGAGGAGACACAGAATCCCAAGCAGGCTCCAGGCTCTGAACTGCCAGCACAGAGCCCCACACGGGGCTCTAACTCACTAACCCTGAGATCATGACCTGAGCCGAAGTCCGACACTTAACCCACCGACCCACCCAGGTGCCCCAAATACACTTCATTTTTAATGGCTGCATAATAGTCTATTGACTGTGCCAATTTAGTTAGAATTCCTTAATGACGAACATTTACCTTGTTTCAATGTATTGCTGTTCTCTTGTTTCGAGTTCCATTTCCTTCTTAATAGTGATGTCTAATATCTTCTTTTTTTTTAAACAATACATGCCTTCATCAATAAGAGACTATGTAATGTTACCTTTCTTCTTTCCCTCTTCCATGCAGACCCCTCCCCCCAAATGCTATTGTTTTGTTTCTCAGAGTCCCAAGTGAGGGATTTTCCTAGGCATTTCTTTTTGGTTTCATATAATTTTTCTGAAATTCACCCCTAAAATGTTCTTTTTTTTCTTCTTTTGACTTTTCTCTTTCTTTTCTTCTTTTTCAAACAATATATCCATCCTCTTTTTTATATTTTATATTTGCATGTCCATCTTCTAGAATCGTTAAATGAGATCTTTTGTGAGTTTCCTGGCTGTTGCCACTATGGCAAGGCATTCACAGCCTTCTTGCTTCCGTTTGTTTTTTCTCTGTTTTTATTTTAGAGAGAGAGTGAGCAGGAAAGAGGGGAAAAGGGGCAGACGGGGAGGCCGAGAGAGTGAGCGTGAGCGTGAGCGAGAGCGAGAGCGAGAGCAAGAGAATCTTAAGTAGGCTTCACGCTCAGTGTGGAGCCTAACACAGGACTCCATCCCACAATCCTGGGATCGTGACCTGAGCCCAAATCAGGAGTCGGACCTCACCCGACTGAGCCACCCAGGTGCTCCTCTGGCTTCTTTTTCTATGCCCCCGCCTCCCCCCTGCTCACATCCGCCACATTTGCATCCACTGCGCACTCTCTCTTTCACTCACGTGGTCTCAATCTGGAATGGCCTGTCATCAACGGCTGGTCTTCAGAGTGCAGCCCAAATGTCTGCTCCTCCAGGAAGCCTTCTCTGACCCCTCGCCTTAACCGAAATTAGGCGTTCTTGCCTCTGTGCTTCGCAGCATTTTCCTATCACCTCCAGTAGGCACTTCTTTAGAAAAACATGTACTCAAGCACTAATAATGGGGTGCTCCGAAGTGTTGGGACAGATGCAAAGAACCAGGCTTGCTACCCCCTCTCTGGGAATCTTCAGCCTCTGGGGAGACAGGTAAGTGAACACATAATTTCAATCCAGGCGGGTAGGTAGTGAAAGGCAGGTAGGGGCCACGCGCCACCGGAATAACAGGGCCCCAGCCAACAGTGGGTCACTTTTATTTGAGGCATGTTTTCCTTAATAAAATTATTCAAGATCCTGAGGGGTGGGATCCATTTTCAAATCCACCTCTTGGTCCCGGCCGAATGTGCCGCAGTACTTAGTCGACAGCACGCACCCACCGCGCTTCGTGATCTTAAAGAACGGCCGGCTCAGGTGTGCTGGGGGGAAGGGACCGGCGGGTGGACGGCAGGCACAGGTCCAACCCCATTACCCACGTTTCCCAGAATCGCTCTACTTTTCACATGTTTCTTTCTCCCCTGAAATGGATGCGCGTCTCCCGCCGGATTTAGACCAGAAGTAATGACTGTTTCACGAAAGCCTGGAAAGTAGGACTTTCCCAGAAATGGTTTCGGTCGGTTATAGATCTTCGGGCTCCCGGCGACTGGAGACGGGCTGCGCCCCGAGGGGACGCGTCTCCCCGAGGCCCGACGGGGACTTGGCGCGGGCCTCGCGGGCCCCACACCCGGGCCCCCACCCGGTGCGGGCTCGCGGAGGGGGCCCGCTCGGCGCGGCGCGCGCCCTCGGGGCCGGCGGGGCTTCTCCGGCTCGGCTCGCGGCCGCCGCGCCGCCTCCCCGACTCCCCGGGCCCGCCGCGCCGCCCCGACCCCGTCCGCGCCGGCTCCGGCCCGGGTTTTGCGGCCCGCCCGCCGCCGCGCTCGCCGAGCAGGGAGCTGGCGCCGCCGAGGCCGCCGCGGCCGGGGCGTGGGGGGCCGCGCCGCGCACGCGCGCCCGCGGGGGCGACGGGTCCCCGCGCCCGGGCCCCGCGCTCCCGGAACCCTCGCGCCGCCGCCCCGCCCGCAGCCGCCCGGAGCCGCCTCGGCCCCGGACCCCTCGCGGCCCGCGCCGGCTGGGACTACTTTCCCCGCCCGCGTCCTCTCCCCGCGGCGGGGAGGAACATTCCGGGCTCTCCCCGCCCGGCCAGCGCCTGTCCCCGCTCCTCCCCCGCCGCGTGTTTTCCGCCCCAGTAAAGATCGTGCCACACAAATAAGCCCGGCATGCCCTTTGCCGAGCGGGTGGGAGGGCATCGAGCGCAGGGCCCGAGCGGGCCATTTTCAGGGCGCGTCTCCGGAGCCGCTAAAAGTCTTGTTTTCTCCCCAAAGTGGAAGGTGTGGGGGGCGGGGGGCGGGCTAGGGGCCGCTTCCAACTGCTACACACGCTCGAATAGTTGTCAGTAAAATCAAACTGACGTCAGCCCCGGGGAAAAAGATAGGTCTCTTTTGTTCTCGTGTTCTTCCCCCACCTCCCCCCTTGCGATCAAAGGCGAAAAAACATTTTTTTGGAGGTGGGGGGAAAAGACAAAAAGGAAAAAAAAAAATTGCAATGCAAAGAGATAGCTTCCATTAGAGCTCCAGCCCGGGCGATGGGAATGTTTAATGAATGCATCAAGCCTTTTGATCACCCTCGCTCGGTTGGGTTCAGTAGTGCCGGAAGGTTAGTTGCATATCCTGTGGCTGATCTGAAATTCGATCAGCAGAGGGGGCAAAGAAAAGAAAAGCATTTTAATGGGAATCAATAGAGGATCATAGGTCCTGGAAGGAAATACGTGTTGATTAAAAATGCCACAAGATTAAAAAATGTTCACGACTGGTTTAAAAAAAAAAAAAAAAAGGAAAGAAAGAAAGAAACAGGAGAGAGAGAGAGAGAGAGGAGGAGAGGGGGAGGAGGGGGAAAAAAAACCCCTTAGCAATCTATTTTCTGTGTGTGTTGCTGCCAGAGAAGCAGTCAGCAGACCAACAGTTTGTGTAATGCTTCAAGCTACAGCGGGCAAATTTAAAGCTGTATGCTCAGAACAACATAATAAATACTTATTGAAAATGCATTTCTATTTCTAAGCGGGGTTCACTCATGCATTATACAAAACACCTAGGGCTGCAGTAGAGACACAAGGGGACAAATAAGGTGTACTGTGACTCAAGTTCTTAAAACTAAACTCTCAGGCTTTTAACAGTTGAGAGCAAGAACGTATGCACTTGCTTGTGTGTGTGTGTGTGTGTGTTTTTCCTCATCAAAAACTAAACTAATAGCTTTGAAAGATGTCACAGCCTTCACTCTGAAACTTTAAGAAAAAAGTTGTAATATATTAAAGAAACTCTGATATCTTTGTGTGAGGAGAAGGGTAGGTAGGGTGGGGAGGTAAAAGCCTATTGACTGGGTTGCAGAGTGGAAAATTGTTGTCCTGTAGGTGGAGAAAGTGATCAGTGGGGTGATAAAAACGGTTGCGGGTTATCTGGCTATTTACCTACTAGAGTGGGAAAGGGAAAAAAGCCTTCTAAACCCACTCTTTACCACAAAAACTCAAGTATACACCCTGTCTGCATGGCCTCTTGGAGAGGAATCAATAGCATTTAAATGTTTACGCATTGAACAGAATTTCTTCCTTGTTGTGAGGGAATCCAGCTAGCAATGGTGGATAGTCTCTTGGTGCCTCTGTGGGCTCCTGCATTCTCGGGGCTTGCCCATTAGCCCGTTTTTCTTATTCTCCCTTATTTCTCTCCGAAGAACACAACAAGGAGCAAGGAGAGTTTTCAGGGCAATTTCCCTCGGATATTCCCCTGATTTCACTTCGGTAGTTTGGATAGAGCAGGATCTGTCAAAATTGAGATTTCCTTGTTCAGCAGCAACGATAAATTCAATATTTTCGAGCTCCCCTGGGTTATAAAATATTTGGGAGAAGGGGATTTCACTCCTTTCTCCTTCCTATTTCCAACGGTGCTCCTGAGAACAAAGCCTTGCACTCTAGAGAGTGCTGGATAAGGAAGGGTATTTCAGGTTAATAGTGATCACACATTGACCACACTCTGAATCCATTCACAGAGGAGCATTCTTGCTATGTGGCATCAGACAAGTAACTTGGCTTCTCTTAGCTTCAGGTTCCTCATCTGAAAGATTAGGGGTGCTTCTACCTACCTACTAGGTCTTTTGTGAATGAAATAATGTATGTAAAGCACATTGTGTAATGTCTGGAAATATACCTACAGTTTTTTTCCCCCTTCTCCAAAGTTGCTCCCACCCAGGAGCCATGCCTCCTTTATTCACACTCTTGTGTAGCCCCTTGAATCTGAGCTGCAGCTCAAGTGACACTCTGACTTTCAAGGATAGATCCTAAAGAATCTTGCTGCCTCTCTACCCTGGGTCTCTTTGAATGTTCCTTCTTGGGACGCTCCCTCTCAGGACCCAGCTGCATTCCTCAAGAGGCATGTGGAGGCCAGGTTACCTGCCGTGTGCAGCTTGATAGCATGCAGTTACTTCCAGCAATGCATTCCCAGCCGACAGATTAACATCAACTGCCCACCAGTGAGTTCGCCATCTTGGACGTGCAGTTCCATTGAACCTTCCGATGACTCCAGCCCCAGCTGCTATCTACCTGTAATTGCGTGAAAGACCCCAAGCAAGAAGTGCCCAGCTGAGCTCAATTAACTCGTAGAACCGTGAGGCATAATAAATGGTGACTATATAAAATGAGCGAATGCTAGATTTCACCAATACCTTAATTTTACAGTACGTACTACACCGGTTTGTTGAATAAACGTAAATAAAATACCCTAGTTGCTTGGTGGTATCTTACTTGCCCCTTTCATCCCGTCCCTGGGTTATCGTTCACCACCCCCAATACCACGTTAGCCTTTATTCCTGAAGGCTATTAGGCTGGATGCTGGCAACACGAGACACAGAATTTTGTAAGCCCTTTCCTCCCAGGCTTAGAGTCCAACTGGGAAGGGAAAATGCTTATTCCAAGAAAGAGAAGCCATTTATTCACTGCTAGGTCCTGGCATAGCAATGAGTGTTGAACCATCTGTTGTTAAGTGAAAATATTGTTTATTTTCTATAACATGTGCTTGTGTGTTGGGGGGGGGGGGAGGCTCTCCAGGGTTTGAGCTGGCCTTTGCTCATAGGAATTTCTTTCCTTCTGCTTCTTGCTGATGTAGTCCTACCTTTCCTGGGATTTTCGAAATGTTAGACTTTAGGAGGACACACTTCCACCAATTTGGGAGCCACCAAAAAGGGCAGATCTAGTATCTTCTTTTCTTCATTCTAGCATTTATAATAACGAGTGATCATCTTGGGAATATATACCTCCTGTGTGTAATATGGTCAGTGCCCCTTCGTCTTTGGTCGAGAGTAAACAGTGGTTTGTATGTAGAAGGAATAGTTAGGCATGACCCTCTTTCCTCTGAAACCTGCTCCATCTACCAGGTGCTTCATTTCCCAGGGGTCCGGTGGTCACCAGACACGTCTCTTACGTCACGAGTAGCTCTACCCAAGCAGGGTAGGAGGGAATGGGAGGCACGGGCAGGAAATCAACTGAGGCTCCCAAATGAGTAAAGTGCAGCTTAATTTGTACTTAAAATGTTTTTGTGTTATTTCTTACATTTACTAGAAAATATTTAGACAGATTTTTTAAAATAAGCTTTTTGGATCTGGTTGACATATTTGTGTACATATACATGTAATGAGCTTGGTGGAAAACACTTTTTTTTTTGCCAGGAGCAAATGGGTCAGCTCTCCCTCTTCACAGCCCTTCACAGATTCTTCAAGAATTGTATTCTGAATGAGATAGTTAACAGTAACCTGCTGGAACAGAAATTGCTTTCTGGCATGCGCCAGTTGCAAAGTGCAATGCCTTCTTATAAAGTACTGGCCGAAATTGCATCCCACCCCTTGCTGCTGTCTTGGGCTGGTGTTGCCGTGTGTCCATGGTGGCTCATCATGGCTTCCCTCTCAACAGACAGATGCTTAAGCTAGTCCTGATATTAAAGAAAATGTAAACAGTGACCAATGTAAGACATCATCATTCGGTCACCTAGCCTATGAGCTGTTTTTCAGACCTGAATGTGCCCACTTTCACGGATGCCCTCACAGTGAAGGCTTCTCCTGTAGGTGACTCACCCTTTTAAACAGGGTTTCATCGGAATTAGTGGGTAGGCGCTGCCATTTTGAGAAAGCAGTTTTCTTCTTCTACTTTTTGACTGTTATGCCCTCGTGTCCTTGTCCATGTTGATTCTGTTCCATAGCCTCAGATGTTTTCTTTTGGGCCCGCAACCGTTCTGATTTGCACTTATTTCGTAGTTACAGTATTTGAATTGCATTTTACATTTTTAAAATTGCGGGGAAATATTTATATAAATAAAATTTACCATTTTAACCACTTTTAAGAGTGTAGTTCAGTGGCATTAAGTGCATTCATATTTGTTATGCAATGATCACCTCCATCCGCCCCTAAGAACTCCCCCTTCTTCCCTTCTTCCATGCTCTGGAAACTCCCATTCTCTTTTGTCATGGATTTGACTCCTCTAGGTACCTCATAGAATCATTTTACATTTTAAGCTTTTTGGCGGAATGGCTGTCAGACTCGAAGTGGAGCTGGAGAAAGATTTTACGAGATGAATTACTGAAATTTTTAATACATTTAAGTGTTCTGCACACAGATTTTTAATTTTCCGTGAATATGTAATTTCTTCTGAAGCCGGCCATATCAGCGTGTTTCAAGTTACTATCCATGGGGTCAAAACTTTCAGCCTGATAAAGACTATTGCACAATTAGCATGGCATAATAATACGATAAATTAAGTCATGAGATCCTATCTCGTTTCATTTGATTGGATCTTCCCTCTATATGTAGAGTGTCTTCCGGCTAAAACAATTTTATTAAACATTCCTTAGCACAACTTTGTTGTTAGCTCCCTTAACGTATGAAAGACGATGAATGCTATTGTGGCGTATTTTTATAATCGCTCATTTTACACATTCCTGAAGATAGTAAAAACACCACTTTATTTCACTCACAAATATCTGAGAAATAAGACGTTATACTTTAATGGAGAAAAGTTTCTTGATTTAAATAGTAAAAGCGACTCTGAGAAATAAAGATAGGAAACACAGCTTATATTGTCCTAAGCCTTTGTGAAAAATATATTACAGGGTAAGATTATAGACGTACGCTTAGATTATAAATGATTTCATTGCTAAAAAAATAACTTTATTGCTAAGTTATCCATGTGAAAATTTAATTAATGAAAATTATGCATTGCAATAAAAATGATGTCTCTAATGGCAAAATTTAGGCTTTTACAGCTTTTTGCTTTCAATATGATGCCATTTTTGCCAGAATGATTTGAAAAAGGCCTTCACTCTCAGAACTAATTTCTTTATAGGAATTTCAGTTCTTAGGTGGCAGTAAAGACAGAGGAACCTCATTAATTCTCACTTTGCTAATCCATAAACCCTATAATTTCCACCCAAATTCCTCAGCAATATCATTTTACTTCACAGGAAACATTTTATAGCCAGGAGCCCTCGGAAAATCTCAAATCACTAAGAATTCATTACTTTTGCCAAATATACTACGGGCCATTCACTAGCTGGCTATCGTAAAGTATTATGACTCAACTATATTTATCTAAATAAACCAGTAAAGCAAATATCTTCGTTCCAAACTCAGATGGAACACTATCATGTTGTGCAGATATTTTCACATATTTCTACACATAAAAATACATATCATGTGGTAGGTTATTATAATACTAGCCCCTAATGAATTACATTTCCCTGTAATGCACGTCTTTTGCCGTCCCTTCAGTCAGGATGTGGAGTATGTCTTTCCATCCTTTGACTATGGGCTGGCCTGGTGACTTGATCTGACCAACAGGATAAGGCGAAAGTGACACCGGATGACCTCTGAGGCTAAGCTAGAGGCTTTGGAACCTTCACTTCTGCTTTCTCATAGTCCCAAGACTACCAGGCTTGTGTGTTTGTAGACTCAGCCCGGAAGGCTTGCTGGAGAGCAAGGCCCAGGTGAACCCAACCTGCCAGTTGATTGCAGCCCAGGAAAAGACCAGCAGAAGAACTCCCCAGCCAGTCCACAGAATAATGAGATGGAATACATTGTGGTTGTGTGAAACCACTAAATTTTGGAGTGTTTTGTTGTACAATAATAAGTAACAGATACAGAAATTGGTATCTGGCAGTGGGTGTAATTGAAGCAAAACCCCAAGACTTGTGGCCTTGGCTTTGGGACTGAGTCAGTGGAGGCTCAAAGGGTAGCATGGGGTTTTACAGCAGAGGCTGGAGGGGCAGTGGGAGAAATGCTGCTGGAGGCTGGAAGGGAGTGACCCACGTTGTGTCGTGAGCAAGCCGATGCCACAGGGATGAGGGGTGTGGAAAACGTGCTCGGTGACCTTGTGCACTTGGCCAAGGCAAAATTTTGAAAGTGTCTGTTGGTCGTTTTTTTTTTTTTTTTTTTAACTTGGGAAGAGAGAAATGAACTGAAGAAGGAAATATTTAGTTTGAAATTAGAATTTGCCAGAAATATAGACAAGCCAGGACATATTTGTTTAGAAAATAAACAGATTTTACATTTCTAGTGTCTCCAGTCAGCAAAAGATTCTCAAAATAAGAAACGGACTCAAGGTAAACATTGAATCAAGGGTGTGGCCGTAGGATCTTTGTTCAGACTTCTGAAAAATTTAAGGAGGTGCCTAAGTAACCCTCTCAGCCAGACACATTGTTTTCTAAGAACTCAAAGGGCATATCTCACAGCAATTTGACATGTCTAACATTGAGACAGGGATGTCTTAAAAGGAATGATGGATGTGCATCTTTGGGACACGGAAGCAAACACTATAAAATTCACGGGAAACCCACAGAAGTTTTGAGAGTATTGTATGTAAGAGAACACTGCCAGCTTGGACTGAAAGGGGCACTTCAAAATGAAAACAAGGTCTCTGGGCTCCCAACTTTCCATGGACAGGAAAATGACTAAGAAAGCTTAGCTACAAACTTGGGGCCATTTTTTTGTGATAAAGGCAGGCGTTTCAGAAGGTAAAACCACGAGTCTGGGGCAGAGGCCAAAGCTGGGGAGACGAGTAGTTGAGGGGTCCACTCCTAGTAACACAACTGGTTCCCAATAAAGGAACATTCCCCATTCTCTAGAGAGGAAGCTTGAAACATGCACCCGGCCAGATTTCAGAATTGTTATGGACCAGTGACAGTTCTGTGCCTCTCTTTCTCCTTTTTAAATGGAAGCGTCTATTGCAGTTATCTTATTCCTTTCTTTCTACTTGGACTTGACCTACATGAGCTCATGGGCTCTGAGTCTGATGCTGGAATTGGATGAGACCTTGGGAATTTTGCATGTCAATCACCAAGGCCAAAGGGAAGACTGTGGTACAATAATATGTAAAATAATGGCCCCCAGTGAATCGTGCCTTCTTGTGTCTGTGCTTCTTTGCAGTGTGACTTTCCTGCTTCTCTCATCAGGAGGTGGGTCTGTTTCCTCACTCTGTGAATAAGGGCTGGTCTTGAAACTGGCTCTGACCAATGGAAATAGCTTGAAACAACAAGGTACAACTTTGGAGGCTAGGGCTAAAGAGGGCTTAGAGCCTCTGCTTTGGTTGTCTTGAACATCTGAGATCACCAAGCTGTGAAAAAGCCCAGCACAAAAGACAGAGAGAGAGAGAGAGAGAGACAGACAGACAGAGAGACAGAGAGACAGAGAGAGAGACTCAGCTATCTCCGCCATCTGAGCTGAGCACAGGCCCCAGCTGGTTTACCACTGAACATGCTTGTATGAGTTGGCTCAAGTGACAGCAGCAGAGGACCTGCCTGGCTAACGCATGGAATCATGGGAAATAGAAAACTGGTTTTGAGCCCCTAGGTTTGGCGGTGGTTTGTTTGTTAGCAATATGTAACTGATAAAGTAGAATTTAGTGCTGATTGATGAGACTGAAGTGTTTCCTTAATGATTTTGCCTGCCTACGGTCATACAGCTCCTCACTGCGTGGCTTGGGTGACGCTATGATCCGCTTGGCTGTTGGAAGGTAGAATTGGGAAGCCTTAAGAGAAAGGGCCAAAAAGAAACAGAGAGTGCTACAGGGCCCAACTCAGTGGCTTGGGAACTGCTGCTTTAATCTTACGATGTTGTCGCATTGCCAAGTTAAGCAAAGGTTTTACAGTTAAATTTACCCGAGGTCAAATCTGAGCTCTAAAACTTATTGTTTTTTTAATTAATAGACTTTATTTGTTAGAGCATTTTTAGGTTTTAGTGCAAAGTACTGAGATTTCCCATACACTCCCTAACCCCACACACGCGCAGGCTCCCCCACCATCCCCACTCGGCAACACAGTGGTACCTTTGTTACCATCGATAAACCTACTTTTGACACACATGATCACCCAAAGCCTGTAGTTTATATTAAGATTTGCTCTTGGTGTTGCACATTCTATGGGTTTTGACAAATGTATAATGACATATGTCCACCATTACAGTGTGGTACAGGTACGTTATATTATAGTTTTGCTGCCCTAAACATCCTTTGTGCTCTGCCTATTTATCCTTCCCTCACCCCAACCCCTCCTTTGGCAACCACTAGTTTCTTTTTACTGACCCCATAGTTTTGCATTTTCCAGAATGTCACGTAGTTGGAATCATATAGTGTGTAGCCTTTTCACACTGGCTTTTTTCCCTGAATAGTGTACATTTCTTTTTTCTTTTGTTTTGAGAGAGAGAGCGCACATACATGCATACACAAGGGCACAAGCGGGGGAGAGGGAGAGGGAGAGAGAGAATCTTAAGTGGGCTTGCACTGGGTACTCCATCCTGTGACTCTGGGATCATGACCTGAGTTGAAATCAAGAGTCAGACACTCAGCTGACTGGGCCACGCAGGAGTCCCTCTATCATTTCTTTTCAATTCTTTCTTAGAATTACCATTTTTTTTCCTGTTTATACTATCCATCCATCCTATCATGTTGTCTATGTTTTCTGTCAAATCCCTTAGCATATTAATCACAGTTTCGAAAACTCCTGGTCTGATAATTCCAGCATTTCTATAATACCTGACTAGTTCTGATGCTTGTTCAGGCTCTTCAATCTGTGGGTTTTTGTTTTGTTTTGTTTTGTTTTGTTTTTGTTTTTTGCCTTTTAGTATGCCTTGTAATTTTTTATTGAAAGGTGGGCGTGATGTACTGGGTGAAAGGAACAGGAAGTAGGGCTTTAGTAATGTGGTGGGAAGGCGTGGGGGGAGGGGAAGCATTCTGTAGTCCTATGATTAGGTCTCAGGTTTTTGGTGAGCCTGTTCCCCTGGACTGTGAACTTCACCAGTGTGTTTCAGTTTTCTCCCCCTTAAGTGGGATAGGATGGCTGGAGAAGGCTAGAGTTGGCCATCTCCTTCCCCTAAGGGGGTTATGCTCTGATACAATAGGTTGTCCTGAGGGCAGGCCTTGTTAAAAAGAATAGAATGCTGTGACATATTTCCAAATGGTTCCTTTCCCCTCTTCCTGCCAGAAGCATGGGGATTTTTCTCTGATACTTACTATGAGGATCCAGCTGAGCTCTTGGAGGTGAGACTCACAAAAGTGTGGGTTCCCCCTTATGACTGGGTCCCCCTGGCATTTTTAACTTTGAGATTTGCCCACACCCAGGCTCTAGCAATTTGTCATTATCATTCAGGTTCTTCTGCCCTGGCTCTGGTTTCTGTGTTGGCTTCTGCTCTTTGGTGTCTGGTGTGGCACGTACGTTGTGTTTCTCCGCATCTGCTCATCTGTCTCTCCAATTTTGGGGGCAGTAGTTTGGGGGCACTTCTCTGATGGACCCAAGAAGAATTGTCGATTTTTCAGTTTTTTTTCAGCTTGTTACTTATTAGGACAGAATGACTACTTTCAGCTCCTTCTATGCTGGACGGGAAACCAGAGGTCCTCTCTATTAACTTTTTGACCCTTGACAAATAACTTAATTCTTCTGGACGTCAGTGTCCTCCTCTGGAAATGAAGATTATAATCCTTATGTGGCATGGTTGGTGTGAAGGTTAAATCAGGTACAGAATGGAAATCCCTGGTATAGGTGCTTGGTAAATGGCAACTGTGGTTGACGTGACTCTCTTCTCCGAAGCCGTGAGACTGGAGGCTTGGTCTGTGTTCTCTAGTCAATGTCTCTGACCACCATTGCATGCTTCCCTGTTTCCTAGGTTTTTGGGAGAAGGTATGTCCCTCCTACAGCAAGATGGCTCCTCAGCTATCCTTTGTAGCATCGACTTCTTTTAAAACACAGCCATGAGCCGATCACCTCGCTGTGGGCAGGAAAGCATGAACTCCTTCCCCTCGGAGTAGAGGCTTCAGGTTAACAGTGACTCTAAGCGGCAGAGCAACAAATAGTGACAAGGCTGCAGCAAATCATGGAACAATTTCGAGAGCGTGGAAAAGACTGGAGTTTCCCCGTCGGTATTTAAGCCACACGCTAAGGCTCAGAGAACAATCACCGTCAGGCATATTATCGTTGAATCCAAAGGACAACAGAGTATAACGCAGTCTGCCATTCAGTCCGACATTCTTGTTGGTAACATTTTCAATTTTTAATTTTTCCCACTAGTCGACACTGTCATGATTTCTGCCTCCGGGGGATGAAGCGACAGGCCCCTGCCTCTTTCCCAGCCAGGCTATTACTGAGGCTCCAATATAAACCTCTGGAGACTGCAGACACATAAACCTTTTCTCTTTTAAGGCTCCACGCATGTACTTGGTTTCCATTCATCTGCCTTCCACTCTGGTCCCCGATGGTACTGAGGACAAGCCTTAAGATCTCACTAATCTTGAGAATTAGGTTGAGGCTTCCAGAGCTCGTGATTGTAGAGTCAAATCACGCAGGCTTGGCAAAGCGGTCCCTATTACCTGAATTAAAAAACATGGTGCCTGGTTCCAAGCTGTGCGCTCATTCCAGAAACTGCTGTGTTTTTGGCATCGTTTAGCTCTTAGGTCATCATAGTTTAAAATACAGCTCTGCCTTCTCCTGGTAACACCTCATATAGGACCCTGTGTCGTTTTGGAAAAGCACTGTCAATATCATGGTACTTTTTACTTGGAAAATGAAAAACAAAAAAAAAAAAAAATCAGACTGTTTCTTCCCAAACAAGCTAGGCCGGAAGTAGGCAATCAGACTCGGCGCTGATATGAACCTTACGTGGTGTTGAAGTCAAAGAATCTTTCAAGAGAGAAGTGCACTTAAAAAAATTCCCATTTTCTGTTGAGTCGCGGTTTGCAGTTTACTCTGTAGCTCTGATGCCCACTGAAGGAGTGAGTGATTTTGTGCTTATCCGAGAGGGCGTGGCTTAACAGAGCTTCGAAAGACAGTGGTAGATTTCAGTTTCATGCTAAAGTCACTGCTCATTTGAAGGGATGGTAGCTGTCTCTGTCTTCTTTGAGAGAGAAGCCAAGGGGCAGGCAGGTTCACTACAGAAAAACACTGCACCTTGGAAAACTCTGCTCTATAAGTGGATTTGGCCACATTTCTGGAGGCGAAGGGAGTTGGGAGGGAGCCCTGCCAGTGTGGGGAGCACAGCGCGTCGGGGGCATGACTGGCATGGGCTTAAAGTAGTCACGAGGGGTGGGGGTGGGGGGGCCCTGGCGGGTGCTGCCCAGGGGCATGCGTTGTATTACAGGTAACACCACTTCCTCTAGCCCCGTAGCCTTATTTCTGCCTTTTTCCTCCATCTCGAAGATTTTTTTTCCCCCCTCAGTGCCTACTACATGCTCTGTGCTGTATGGAGTCAGAAAATGTCATGGGGAAGGGACTCACACGCGAAATAATGGCACCGCTCAGGTCGCACCTCGTCAGTGAGGCCTTTCTGTTACTTTAGCTTAACCCTGGCTGCTTCTCCCAGCTTGTCCCATCGTCCCTACCCAGTTCTCCTGCTCTTTTTTTTTTTTTCTTTTTTTTGGTCTGCTTCTGTTCAGTACTGCATCCCCGGGGCCTACAACAGTGCCTGTGTGAATGACGGGAATTGTGTGTTGGACGAATGAATGCATGAGAGATCGGGGAGAGAATGAGTAAGGGCAGGTGGAAGGGGGCCTGTTCCCTTTGCAGTGAGGGCATGGGGGTTGACGACTGTCTTCTCTGTGCATTGCTTAACAAATTGAAGGTCCAGGGAAAATCCTGAAGACCTCCGGGCCTGTCTTCTTGAAAGACACAGGAAGCCTCCAAGAGGCCATTTTGTTTGTAACTGAACTTCCTACTTTGGACAATAAGACGTCACCCGGTGGGTTAACAATGTCGTGGCTATCTTTCCTTTCAGAGCGAGCGCTCCGTTAGAGATGGCTCTCAACACTAGGTCACTCGAATAACAGCTGCTCAAGGTGTATCGTGGGAGGCCTTCTGGGTAAAGTGAGGCTGGCACTGAAGCGGTCCGAGGGATCATTCAATCTGCTGATCGTTCCCCAAAGTTGGCTGCCTAGGAGGATCTCCGGGGAGCTTTTAAAAAATACCGGGGCTTTGGCCTCCACCCCTCCCCCCAGATTCTAACTTAATTGGTCTGGGAAGGAGGGGCTTAGGCCCCATGGTTGGTTTACAAGTTCCCCAGATGATTCTAGTATGCAGTCAGGGTTAGAGCCACCAACAAATCTCCTTCCATCGCTTCCTTTGTGAGGGAACCCAGGCCCAGCGAAATCAAGCCACTTGTCTAAAAGTGACAGCCTGTTATTCCCTTCAGAAATACACCAGAGAATCTGCAAAGAATTTCTTTGGGTTGACAGTGTTCAGTTGGCCCAGTTCTGTGGTGGATTAAATTAATCGAGGTGAGATAATTAAGTCCTAGATCAGGCCACGTTTTAGAGAAGCAGAAGGGACCTATCTGGCTGGTGGGAAGCCAGGGGAAGATGGCTAGAGAGCTGCAGAGCTGCGTACTGTAGGGACCCACCTGTCGTAGAGACCACAAATACAGAACAAGTAACCTTGCCCAGGGGGGCTGCAAATGAAGGGGTTGAACATGAGTGGCGCTTCAGGGTCGGGAAAGGGAACTGCCCTGGCTTTGTTCTTTCGTGGAAAGCCTTAGTGCAGAGCCCATTGTCCTGGCATGCCCTGCTCTGTGTGCCCGGTGGTGTCACGTTTGGGTGCTTTACCCCGTCCCGAGAGGCCTTTCTGAGGTTGGTCTCTCAGTAGGGGCCATACATGGCATTAGAAGAGTCAAGGCGTCCCTTCTGTGCTGGGTGCTCACAATCGTGCCCAGGGTAGGGGGGGGGTGGGGAGGGGAGGAAAGGACCACACATCTTCACTCCCAATCTACTGGTCTCAGACAGACACGTGGGAGAACGAGCTGTCACCGTCACTTAGGACAACTGAGGCTCCAACTGAGACCCCTCATCCCGTCGGCAGTGGTAAAAAATACTGATTCCATGTTATACACGAAATAGGGAAGCCCCCTCCCAAGGTTCTTTTCCTTCTAGAGAGAAAGGGACATGAAGAGATGGCTCTGCCCTAAAGCCAGGTGGATGTGGGGCTGAGTATCTTTGCTCCCGCTCCTATCGTTCTCTGCTTTGCAACTCCTGGTCCCCTGGCTGTTCTCTGGGAAGGGACTGTGGTAGTCCCCACTGAAGGCAGTGGCCCTAAAAGAGAACTGTGGTCAGTGATTAGTGCCATCAGTATTTCAGATCACCTGGAGGATATCGAGCAGTGGAAAAGGGATACAACATTCTGTTTCCTGGGGAGAGGGATTCATTCAGAGACATTTGTGAAGTTCTTAATTTATACTCTGCTAAGTTTGGGAAGAAGGCAGTGGTTGTTTTAGATATAACCAGGGGGTGCCTGGGTGGCTTAGTCGGTTAAGCGTCCAACTCTTTGCTTCGGCTCAGGTCATGATCTCATGGTTTTGTGAGTTCAAGCCCCGTGTTGGGGTCTATGCTGGTAGTGCGAAACCTGCTTGGGATTCTCTCTCTCTCTCTCTCTCTCTCTCTCTCCCTCTCTCCCTCTCTCCCTCTCTCCCTCTCTCCCTCTCTCCCTCTCTCCCTCTCTCTCTGCCCCTCCCCCATGTGTACTGTCTCTGTCTCTCTCAAACATAAATAAAACTTAAAAACAAAAAAAGAATCTTAGATATAACCAGAAAAAAAAATTAAAAACCAAGAGCTGGACAGGAGAAAATAAATGCATGTCTTTTTCCCTTTCTGCTCGTGGGTATAATTATTGGGGAAAGGAAGCCCTAAGAACTCAATCTGGCTCAAAGAACATATAAACTACATTTCATAGTTGGGTATTCTTCGTGAAGCGAAGACGGGTGATTAGGGAGAGGTGATTGCTGTTTCTAAGGGACACTTTGGGGATACAGCATCCCTACTTTTATAGAGCTTGTATCCCACGGGGGCTACCTAAACTTACAACAAGCTGTACACGTATGAGCGCACACACGCGCGCGCACACACACACACACACACACTTACACTTAAAGAACTGATAATTTCAAGGAAGAAAAATGAAGTAGGTGAAAGTTGGAGAGTATTTTAGGTATAGTGGTGGAGAAGACTCTAAGGATGTGCCATTTGGGCAGAGACTGAAGGGGGTGAGGGACTCGGCTCTGTGGAATCTGGGAACAGCTTACCGGGCAGAGGGAACAGTAATTACGAAGGTCCTAGGGACGAATGACTAACATCCGGCATGGACACATAGTATGAGGTGAAGAGTGCAGTGGTCAGCAGTCACCCTTGGCCAGGAGACCAAGGAGAAGTCCGTGGAAATGGCACATGGACCAACCCTATAGGAATCATAGGATTTCAACAGGCCAGATTCCAAACAGTCCAAGGGAAGAATAATGCCCTGATATGCACAAGCCCTTGCATGGGGAGATATTCAATAGTATTTATGGAATAAGTAAACAGGTATAGATGAGGACAGCATGGCAGACAGGGAATGTCGAGTGAATAAAGATGGAGAAATGAGAACGTGTGGGTCATACTCTGTGAATGGTAGGGTTTGGTTGGAATATTGATGGAAAAGCCCTGAAAATGTCATGATGTGAAGAATGCAGATTGAGGACCTGTTAATAAAGGGCAAAAATATGAAACTCGGAAGCTTGGACTGTATTTTATAGGCATGTAGGAATTATGGGGCGTTTTTGAATCGTGGAACTTCACAAGCAAGATAGCACACATATGAAGAAGAGTAGGCTGGATGTTTGGGAGAGAGGATAGAAGTGAAAAGCTGCTGTCTTTCCTCCAGGGATAACACGGATTTGAGCTTGGGCTGTGTTTCTAGTAATAGACCGGTAAGACTCTCCAAATAAAATTGCTAGTATTTTGTGACTGATTTTGTGACTGATTTTGTGCTTGCTAGTATTTTGTGATGATGTGGGAAGGGACGAGAGAGGTGGAGTCAAGGAAGCCTGATGTTTCTAGTCTGACTGAGCGGGGAGATCGTGGTGTTGGTAATAGGAGAACAGAAGGGAAATGGTATTGTGTTAGTCTGTTTGGGCTGCTCTAACAGAAGACCACAGGCCGGGTGGCTGATAGACAACAGAAATGTATTTCTCCCAGTTCTGGAGGCCGGAGGTCCAAGATCAGGGGGCTGGCTTGGGGGGATCTGGTGAGAGCCCCCTCCGGGGTGCAGACTTCCCACTTCTGGTATTCTTACATGGTGGTACCAGGGCAACAGAACTCTTTGGGGTCCTTTTTACGAGGGGACTCATCCCATTTACGAAGGCTCCGCTTTTGTGACCTAATTCCTTCCCAAGGCCTTCCCTCCTAAAACCATCACGTTGGGGGTAGAGAGCCAACATGTGAATTTTAGGGGAACACATTCAGCCCAGAGCAGATCGGGGATGATTTTGAGGCGGCAACAGTGCCCCCCCGGGGTTCGATGCGTAGTTAACGGAAAAGCAGGGCTGATGCGCAGAGAGAGGTTCAGAGCCTCTGTGGCGAGGAGATACAGAAACTACTAAAGTAAGTGTTTTAGGAAATGAGAAGAGAAAAGGGAGCAGGATAGAAAGGTAGGGGTGCTCACATGTAGGGGTTGGAAAGAAGGAGAGTCAGAGATTTAGCAGAAGGCGCAGAAGCACGTGATTCTAGGGATGCCGGCAGATTGGAGGTCACGAGGGGGAGGAGGCCCGCGGTGTCGAGTGTTGTCGTCCGCAAGCATTTTGGCGATTAGAAGTCACAGCCGACTTTTGAAAGAGGTATGAGCTAATCATTAGCTGTGTAGCGGGGACCTTTCTCAAGGGGAACCAGTCTACCCTTACTCCAAAGGCTCGGGCGTGGTGAACTAGCTCAAATCTAGGAAATAGTTGAGGGGCCACCGCTCTCTAGTGTGAGAATTTGCCTCAGATTTCTTGTCACCAGATCTAGGAGGTGGTACATCTATTTCAGGTCTAGGGATACCAAGATTATTTGTCCATGCCAAAGATTTTGATGGTTCAAATCCTTATGATCCTTGCTTTGGCTCTCCTGCTCATTCTTGTAACCTGGCTAACCTCAACTTTACGACTAAGGCCCCCTGCTGTCCCAGGACACCCCCCTCCCCCAATGAATTTGGTAGTTTAATGGCAGGAGTTCCCATAGTTACTCTTGGCCTGCTGTTAAGAGCCACCACAGAGCTCTTCAAGGATACCAGGGCCATCCTCATAAACTCATTTCTCACAGGCTTGGTGACGGGAGGACCGTGAACCCTCGTGGTAGGCACAGTCAGGGAGTGAGAGAACAGGTCAGATATGATAAATCCACTCTATAATTCTGATCTTCGATAGCCTCTAGATACCTTCTTTTGTTTACCAAGGAAGTTCTGCCATTTCAACTTCATTCAGAATAGGTCGCTTTCTTCTCTGTGTTTCCGGAGACCAATGACACAAACTTTTAGAAGCACTCCCAGCGGCCTGAGTTAAAGCATTAAATCTAGAATCTCTGCTCAGTGCACCCTGTCGACAGAGTTGGCCCGATCCAGTAGTTTCCCTCTACCCTGACCCGACACATGTAGGGTTCATTCCAAAGCATATTTCCCAGGATGCAGTTGATAAGAGTTGACAAAATGTTTGTACTTCTGGTGTGTGTTGTACTTCTTCATGGGTCACACTTGGTGCTGAGGCCTGCTGGGCCTTGCGTCTGGTCATAGGTCTAGAAGCAATGGAGTCATATGGATAGGTCCTGGGAAGAATCAGCAATCCTCTCTGAGGAAACTTCCTCAGTGGAGACCTTTGTAGTTCCTCAGGGCCAGGAAGAGCTCAGAAAGAGAAAACTCGGGGGGCGCCGGGGTGGCTCAGTCAGTTGAGCGTCCGATCTGGGCTCAGGCCATGATCTCACAGTTTGTGGGTTCGAGCCCCGCGTCGGGCTCTGCGTTGACAGCTCGGAGCCTGGAGCCTGCTTCAGAACCTGTGTCTCCCTCTCTCTCTGCCCCTCCCCCACTCATGCTCTGTCTCTCTCAAGAACAAACATTAAAAAAACAAAACAAAAAAAAGAGAAAACTCAGACAAGGAGGAAGAGGTGTTTCCACTGACAAATAAGGTTTGGCAGAAACTCTTGTTTTCAGCATTTCAATCAATGTCCTGATACTTTTTTTTTTTTAAGTATTCCCTTCCTTTATCTAATTTTTCTTTCAAAGGACACTAAAAGTACAACCACCATCATGTGATTCCGTGTGTGTGTTGGCAGGAATGTGAGGCATGAAAATTCGTAATGTTAAAAAGCTTCCTCCAATTCAAAAAGTTTGAGAATCACAGTGTAAAGAGCGACCCATTTGATGAAGCAGATTTTTCTTCCGCAAAGATTTTTTGTGATAAAATACACATAACAATTTTAACGTAACTAAACATAAGAGATCCCGCAGGGTTGTGAATTCAATTTGTTTTGTGATTCAGCAGTCCTTAAGACTGGTCTTTTCTTTTTTTCTTCCCGCTAGAAATCTTGGCTACAGGAGCTCTGTGAGGGCAGTCCTAGAAGCTTTGTGGTCCTTTCCTCAAACCTCAACCTGGGATTTAGAGGCCCCCAATGTATCCTTTTCTTTGGTTAAGTTTTCTAGTACTCTTCAAAGCAACCAACTGTTATATTCTTTATTTGCACCAAAATCCACGATAGCAGTAACTACTTGATCGTGAAAAGCCTTTTCTTCTAGACAATTACAAGTATTTTGTGACAATTTAATGAACATTTGGCCGTTGCATGCCACCGGCTACCAGCGTCCCTTTTGCCGCTGGTGACAGGGCCATTAATGCCTTTCAATCTAATCATATCAGGGAATAAATTCTACATAAACCAGTTCCAAGTCAAGGAACCCCAGCTTTAAGGTTCTGTTCCCCTGGAGTCACTTCTAGTACCAATATGTCCATAAATAGTGTTGAATCAGAGAAGTAGAACCACTGTGGGCAGCATGCATGCGGAATTTCTTATAGCAACTGGACCCCACAGAGAAGTCTACGGAAGGCTGTTGCCTCTGTGTCTGGTGGGGGCCAGAAGTTGGGAAGAAAGACTGGAGATGAGCAGTGGGAATTGAGGACAAACTGGAACTTGTGGAGACAAACGAATCCCACAAAGACAGACTGTAACCTGCACCTGTCTCTCACCACCTCCAACCTTGATGACACGGGTGACCCACAGAAGCCACTGTTCTTTGCCACGGAGCTACACACGTGCTGGGCCCAGGACTCAGAGAAGCGAAGGAGGAGATCCCACGGGAAGAAGAGCCGTGGGTCTGAGTGCACCCCTGACAACACATGGAGCCAGCAGCTCGTAGGCCCTCCGCCGACCTCCATCAGGGCACGACCCTGCTGCTCGTCTCCTGCCCTACGAATTTCGTGCGGACTTCTCTGAGTGGCCAGCCCTCACCCAGAACCTTGCAGGTTAGGATATTCTGGGACTTGTAGTTCAACTTGGCTTTGTCGTCATGTTACAAAATACCCACAAGAGAAACGTTTGTTAGGGTGGGAGCTTTGTAGTGTGCTTCTGGGTGAGCGGGAGGGGAGGACGCAGCCGTGATTGTAGCCCAAGGGCTCAGCGTGTGCAGGCACAGAAGAGGGAGCTGGAAGGAGCTGTTTCCCAAACTTGCCCAATCACGTAGATTCCCAGGCCTTGTCTCAGACCTGATAAGTCAATATCTAGGGGAAAGTTCCTGGGAATGTGTAGCGTTAAAGAGCACCCAGGTGACTCTCATGACTGAGCAAATTTTGTAAACCCGGTTACGAAGAGGGGCATAGGTAAAAGGAAGGTTTCACCTTTTTTTATTCATGAGTTTATTGTATTTCTTAGAGGGTGGGGGTAACACAGGTTTGCAAACAGAGGGGAAGAGGCTGAGAGTAGGACGGACAGAGGGGCAAGAGGGATAATGGTCGAGTCCGGGTGCTTGAGTAGACTAAGTGCCTTGGAAAGGAGAAAGAACATCTGTTTTGCCAAAACGAAAGGGGGAAAAAAGAAACCCCAAAAGGGAAGATGTATTGAACTGTTGAGGTGACAAGGGAAGAACCGAAAGAGATTCAGGTAGGAGGGGCCGGAGCTTCTCCTTAAAGTGGGGAGCAAACGAGTCTGAGGTGGGAGGGGAAGGGATTCAGACCAGAGGGCCTGGTGCAGGTGGGGTAGCCCGCAGCTGAGAGCACCTCGGGGACAGGAGGAGGACCTGACCTGGCTGGGTTCTCAAAGTCTGGGGTGGGCTCCAATCGGTTAAAAAAAAAAAAAAAATCTCTGGAATATCCTGCATGTCGGATCTTAGTAAAATTCGAGGAGCCTGATTTCCTAGGCTTAACTTACATACTTTCTTTTTCTTTTTTTTAATTGCTTTTTAAAAACAGTTTATTCATTGATTTTGAGAGCGAGCGCGCATGCGCGTGCACGCACAGGCGAGGGAGGGGCAGAGAGAAGGAGAGACAGAATCTCAAGCAGGCTCCGCACCGTCAGCACAGAGCCCAGCCCGATGCGGGGCTAGCGCCCACGAAACCGTGAGATCATGACCTGAGCCTAGATCAAGTGTTGGAGGCTTAACCAACTCTGCCACCCAGGTGCCTACATACTTTGTTTTGCTAACAGGGTTTCATTAACTCTTCATAGGAGCCTAATTTCTTTTCTATATTCCTTACCCTTTGGCCTCTGCTAAACAAGAAAGAGTAGAAACTGGGGACATCCTTGCTCTACCATCGTGGCAAGGTTGATGGAGTTCAACCGAGTTGGCTTTTACTAGTTGGGTTTGGAAGGCTATGAAGTGTTTCTGGCTGTTTCCAGAGGCGGGGCCTGTAGCGTCCAATGAACGTTGTAGTTAGGGATGGGGACCCTGGAGTCGTATCAGCAGGGTGCAGATCCCAGCTCCTGTGCTGCTGGCTGGGTTCCCTTGGGTAGGTTTTCACTCCAGGTGTGCCTTTCCTCGTCCGTAAGAGGGATACAATCACACGTGTGCTGGAGGGAGACAGAGGGAGGCATCCACACAAACACATGGTGCCAGGCATGACCCAAGTGCACGTGTGACTATTAGCCATGGCCGTCAGGTTGTTTGGGGGATTGTCAAGGGATATCTAGTAAATAGCGGAGTCCAGATCTGTTTTCGTTTTAAAGAATTAACATTTCTTTTTAAATTATTTCTTTTGGGGGGGGAGGGGCAGAGAGAGGGGAGAGAGAATCCTAAGCAGGTTGCACAGAGCCCGATGTGGGGCTGGATCCCAAAAAGCCGCAGATCATGACCTGAGCAGAAACCAAGAGTTCCATGATTAAACTACTGAACCACCCAGGCGTCCCCTGGATCTGGTTTTAAAAGGCATCTATTTGGGGTCTGGTAAAGACGTTTCCTGGTGCATTTGGTATCTTTGATCTGATCCTGCCATACCCAGAATTCTTCTTGGGTAGGCCCACCCTTCATCAGCCGGGCCCTCCCTCTCCCGCACTCTTGTTTTGCCTTGGTTTCTGTCCTACTGATTGCCACCACGCAGGGGAGAACTTGGAGCCAAGGGGCGCAATCAGCTGCAGGCACCGGAAGCGGTCCCGAGGCGATCGCCTCTCCTCCCGATCGCCTCCTCCTCGCCCTCTGAGCGAGGCCCTGCCTCCTCTCACGGCTCCCTCTCTCACTCCTCTGCCTGTTCAGGCCTGTTCCGCGTTCAGACTTTCCAAAAATTGGAAGTGGGAGAACAGGCTCCGCGCAGGTGACCTTGGTGAGGCCTCCTGAGCCTGGAGTATACAGCGCCCTCTAGAGGGCGACAGCGGCGGCGGCGGCCCGCTAGGTTACAGCCTGTCCGGTGGGAAACACGAAGGGGACGAAGGGGACGTGGCAGAGGTGGGCAGAGGGAGGGGGCCGGGTTCAGTAATCTGAGCGCTCTTGTTTCCCGAAGCCAAGACTCCGCTCCTGTGCCCCTAGGAAGGGAGAGGGGATAGCAGTGACAATTCTGGCTGCTCATATGTATGGAACCTCACGGATATTCACACCACAATTCACCTGTGTGATGGAGATAAGAGAATTTTATTAGTTTGGAATTAATGTGGAATTAATGGTTTGTCTTAGTGATGAGTCTTCTTTCTTGCTTTTTTTTTTTCCCCCTTCTGGGAGGACAGGGAGGCTGCGAGGAATATTTTATGCATTGAAAGGCTGTCTCCCCTCTGCTGAATTGAAGAAGAAAAACTTAGAAACCCAGCCGTTGTAAGAGTTCCCTTCTCCCAGAGGCTGGGAACATCCACGTGTGTAGTGCTTTTGATTAGATCTGCTGTTTCGCCCATGGAAGTCATCCATAAAAACACTCCTTTCCTATACACATCATTCGAGCCTCGACACACGATGCCGTTGTTTCTTTCTTTCTTTTTTTCCATCAAAGCCAAACAGGGTGGGTGTTTTTCCTTAGCAGAATCCCCCTCCTTTTTGTCTCCATGCCTGGCTCTTCCCAAGGTGCTTGGAAAGAAAGAAAAATTCCGAATCACTTCCTTTTGTTCTTGACTGACTTACAGGTGGAGGGAGAAAGGGGTGGGTTTCAGCTTGAAACATGGAGCGGTGTTCAAACAGTTTTCAAAAATGGTGTTCATTAATCCTCATTGTGTGGCCCTGCCCTTTCGTTGCAGGTTCTGTTTTGTTTTGTTTTCTTTTGCCTTTTTCTTTTTGTATCCACCTTTGAATGGCCATCACCTAGCCCGGTGCCTGGCACATGGCAGATGTCTGGCAAGTGTAGGACACAGAATGCTCGGACGCTAGATCCTGTGTAACGCGTCGGGACAATCACATGGTGTGCTATGACATAACTCGGTCTCCATTTTGTGCACCCCACACAAGAGTTATGTGGGAGCAGGAAAATCAAACCTGTGCTTCCTTAATTATAGCATGGGTTTCGAAAGCAGTTATCGACCTGTAGCATCTCATTATTTGTCTTTCTGTCCATCCATATATCCATGTGTCCGATGTAGTCAAGAGGTCGGGTAGGAATACGGGCAGAAATATGGCGTCTCTACTGTAACCGATAAGAATCTGAACTGGCGTGCGTCTATGTGGCTGGGGTCCATTTCCAGCAACAGAGAGAGAAAGGAAGGCCCTTTGGCAAGACGGTTTGGCTAATATCATTGTGTGCAAGAAGGGAAAGGCTTTTATAAGCACATTTTACGAAACTGGGAAAATAAAGGACAAAAAAAAAAAGGCTGGAAAAAACGAGTACTGTCTTATACATCTCTTAAAAGGAAAATTCATTCTGTTCTCCCTACCAATGCAGACTTGCTGCCTTAGAGGAAAAGCCTGTTAAAAGAACGGATTTGTGTGTGGAAGAAGGTCATGCACTTATTGGCTTTCTGCTTCACGGCATCAATATACCAGACAAGGAGAATCCGTTTGCTTTCACTATGGCCTTGTAACTGTGCACGGGGGCTGCGGCACATATATATTCTCAGATGCTGCCAGCACCAAAGTCCAGAGGCATCCAGAGGCATCCAGAGGCAGGGCTTTCACAGTGAGAGGCGAAGAGCCAAGTGTTCGTTGTAAGAAGTGAATATGTTACCTGGAAACATCATTACGCTTTGAGCAATGAGCGTGGGTGGTGGGAAGGGGCAGGTGGGCCGGTGCGGCCCAAGTGTCTCTGACACTTGTCAGACGGGGACGACTTCCCAAACGTTTCTCAAATCCCTCCCTTCTCTCCTACAGCCATCTGTCCAACCATCGCAGCTTGACTGACATTATTAATCGTGCTGCTCTGACTATTACTATTACTAATATGGCAACACCTCATTTCTCCAGCATCATCAGTGATGAGCTGTTTCCAACAGCGACATTTTCCAGCTGACTGAACTTCACTTCTTTGAGCCCCCAAATTTAGTTTGTTTCCGTCATTTCGAATAGCGATCTCTCTCAAATGTTTTAAACACCTGTTTTCTTGCCTGGCTTCCACAAGCATGATGGACGCTTATCTCAGTGGTTTGGGGGACATTTTTATATCTATTGGTTATGCCTTGCTATAAAACAGGGCTGTCCCTTAAGACTGTTACAAGCTGCTATGTCCCTAGGACCGCTTGGCTATTCTGGATGGCCCCAGACTGCTGCTCATTTGGAGTTAGTGCACATTACTTTACTCTTCTTGGCCTCGATATCTTTTTGTTGTTGTTGTTCTTTTTTGTTTTTTGAGAGACAGCGAGAGTGAGAGAGTGTGTGCATGAATGGGGGAGGGGTAGAGAGAGGGAGACACAGAATATAAAGCACACTCCAGGCTCTGACCTGTCAGCTCAGAGCCCAACGTGGGGCTCGCTCTCAACGAACTGTGAGATCATGACCTGAACCGAAGTCGGATGCTTAACCGACTGAGCCACCCAGGTGCCCCTCGACATCCTTTTCTGTAAAAGAGAGATAGCAATGCCTACCTTGTTGGGCCAACAGGAGAATTAAGTGAAATAATATAGGTGAGTCCTCGCACGCTGCATGGCACACGGAAAGTATTTAATTAATGTTAACCATTCTTACTTTATTATTTTTTTAAATGTTTATTTCTGAGAGAGACAGAGAGTGGGAGTGGGAAGGGGCAGAGAGAGGGAGAAAGAGGAGTGGAAGTGGGCTCCATGCTGACAACGCAGAGCCAGATGTGGGGCTGTAACTCACCAACCACAAGATCATGACCTGAGCTGAAGTCGGACACTTAACCAACTGAGCTACCCGGGTGTCCCTAGGCATTCTTATTTTAAATAAGGAATTACAGTGGTCGTAACCACCACGGCAACAGTACAATACAGATGAAATTGGCACGCAAAGATTTTTCTCCAACAGTTTCATATCATTATTGCCTGGTAGTGCTGTCCTGACTGACTGGGGATGGTGAAGGGGTAGTAGAAATCCCTAGAAGATGGGAGTGGGCCAGCTTCTCTCAGCTCCCTCCTCCCTTCAGAGTCTTACCCGGTCAAGTTGATGCTCTTCAAGTTTCCTTCCCCTTTTTGACCCGACTCGCATCCCCTCAGCCCTGGGCACTCGTTTGTTCTGTGGCAATTTCCATTTGTAGATAGGTTGCTTCTCAGGTGTTCTTAGAGGTGAATGTGGACTTGGACCTATGGGCTGAATCAAGTCTAGGCATTTAAAGGTCCATGCAATCCATCCAGCATCCTTCTGGATGCATAGAATGAAAATTGAGGACACACTTGTGGGGGTGCCTGGGGGGCTCAGTTGGTTGAGTATCTGACTTCGGCTCAGGTCGTGATCTCACAGTTGGGGCTTTGAGCCCCACATTGGGCTTGCCGTTGTCAATGTGGAGCCCGCTTCGGATCCTCTGCTCCCCTCTCTCTCTGCCCCTCCCCTGCTTGTGCTCTCTCTCAAAAGTAAACAAAACGTTAAAAAAAAGACGAGGACACATTTGTAACTAGCCCACATGGGAGGGAAGGCAGAGTCTAAGCAGGTGCAAAGGCCTCCACAGGAGGGGAGGTGCTCCAAAGGATGTGTTATGGCTCCAAAGGATGAGCCATCTCCATGCATGTGTGCAGACTGTCCCCAGGATGAGGAGGCTGGTGGCACCGAGGGTGAGTCGGTGGACGGGTTGTTGGAGGACTGTAGTGCCCCTGGCTGGGTAGCATTGGGCCATTGTTAGGCACAAGCCATCTCTGGCTCCTAGACATCATCTTGGGCTTTCTTCAGCCCTGTAGTCATCCACCAAGTGCCTCCTTTGCCCTTTCGGAGGGGTCTGCCTCCTGTCACTCAAGGGCTACCCCTCGGCCGTTTCCTTGAACTGCTATTTAGCCCGATGCATAATTGGTGGTTAAAGGTGATTCTATCCAGAAGTGCCAAGTAGAATCTGCATTTAGTTATCCCTGGAGGCTCTTTACATACCATTTCCTCTGTCAACAGCTGGGAGCAGAGGTCGGGCTTTGTGTCCAGCATGTCCCCCTGGGCTCCTCCCACTCGTCGCCCTGTCTTTGCCGAGAGATGTCCTCCTCCTGCAGAGCAGAGGTGATCATGTGCAGTGGCCCCATGCACGAGTTCTCGTGCGTCATCCCCCTCCACGTCTCTCAGAGATGTGGGCTTCCCGGCTCCCGTCGCTGCTGGAAAGTCGCTACGAGAAGAGCAATTTTAATCAACGGTTGAAAAGCAAAGTTCTTTCTTTCACACACTACGTTACGTAATCGATGTGTTTCTGAGAAGTACGTGATTGAAATGGTGTAAATGGAATTCTTCGTAGGCTGGTTGTTCACGGACGCATTCAGATGGTAGTGTGAGTAGAAGTCCACACCAGACCCACGATGAGGAAACATACCCAGGAATCCCATATGAGCGACGGACCACCTTACCGGCAGAAGGTATGACTGTGCCATATAAGTACGATGTAAAACCACAAGCCTAAAATCCTCAAAAACGATCAGGTTGCCAAACGTGGTGTGATTGGTTCTTTCTGACTGTTTTCCAACAGGATTTTTTTTTGGTTGTTTACTTGCTGTTTGGTCAACTCTCCCTCAAGAACAGGACTAGATGTTTAAGAAAAACGTATGGGAGACAAAACTGAAATGGTTAAACTTCTAGTCACTAGTCTGTGCTTTTCTATGTATTGGGAATTCTGGCATTAATTTCATTTTATTTTTTTCGGTTTCTGTGACCAATTTTGTTCAGCTTATGGGCAGTGCGATGTAGCACCTTGTTTGGCAAATTTCTCACTGCGAAGAACCTTTTCGTAAACTGAAGGATAATTTTGTAATGCAAATCATAACCTCTGGCCTTTTCGTTTTGTACTTTTGAAAGTTTGTGTGTGTTTGTGGGTATTCTTCTCTCTTAATTCCTAACGTCAGAGACGGTGGCTAGTTATAAAGTAACCTTTAACATCTAAGACGTAGTTCAATATATTTGGTTATAGTGAAATACCAGTTTAAGAGATCTCTTATAATGCAGTATGATGTGTGTTCCACAAAGCTACTAACGACCCAGATCAGCATTGTTTGGGGTGTTTTAGGAAAAGAGCAAATTTCCAGGGCATGCATTCCTTAGGCCTGCTGAGTCAGAATCTTTGGGGTGGGGTTTAGAACTTGGTTTTTTTTTTTTTTTTTTTAATTTATTTATTTATTTTTTTTATTTTTTTAATGTTTGTATTTGAGAGAGAGAGAGAGCGAGCATGATGGCGAGGGGCAGAGAGAGAGAGAGAGACACAGAATCCGAAGCAGGCTCCAGACTCTGCAGAGCCTGATGTGAGTCTCAAGCCCGTGAACTGAGAGATCATGACCTGAGCCAAAGTTGGACGCTCAACCGACTGAGCCACCCAGGTGTCCCTAGAACTTTGCATTTTAAGCAATATTTCACGTGATGAACTGTTGGTATAATAGCTCAGAGGAGAGTCTCTGAAGTCAAATTCTGCCTCTGCCGCTGATTGGGCCTGTGGCAAATTACTTAAGTCTTGCTTTCTTCTTCTAGAAAATGGTGAAGAGTACCTACCTCCTAGGGTTCCTGGAAGGATGAAATGACACAGTGTGTGAAAATCATGCATAGAGAGTATCTGGCTCAACAAAGGGGCTTACTCAATGGTAGATGTTGCTTGTGGCCAAGACACTATTATTAATTCTTAATAATAGTGATTTAACTCAGAGCTCATTATGCAATTGGTGCTCACCTGTGACTTAAACTATATTGCACAATGTGCATTGTAAGTACATCTACTCTAAGCTGTGTGCATTGGTGTCCAAGCTACCGTAGCAATTCGATTAATTCGATTGGCTCATTCCACATTGGTCCACAATGGCTGAGGATGAACAGGCTCATGAGACTAGGGTTCTTGGAGTGTCTGTGGTGACCAGATCGAGGTATTGAGTTGAGCTTCCACAGTGGAGACCCCGCTGGCAAAGGATGGTAGTGTGCTTGTTCTTGTGACTTGGTTCTGTGAAAAGAAAGCTTCCGTAGAAGGGAGAATCAAGGGGAGAAGGGGAGTCAGAGTGTTTTGAATAAGTAGCTGGCAGCTAACGGTGGTATATATTCACAGCGTCTCAACCTCCCCCCCCCTCCTCTCCTTCCTGGCAAATCTCTATACCTCCCCCCGCCTTTTTAAAATATAAGACACAATTTTTACCGAAACAGAAAATCTTTTTTTTTTTCCCCCTGAAAGTCTTCCCTAGGCACTTGTCTTAGGTATTCATTGCTTTGGTCTTTACATGGATCATGTATTTCCTGGCTTTTTAAAAGGGAAATTTGTCCTTGATTCTAACATCAAAACCACGCCATTTTATGCCACTTCTTATACGGCAGTCAAGCTGGTCACTGCATTTGGATACCACTTACCGACCGCAAGATAGATGCCTGACAAATGATTACTGAAGACAGAAGCAAAGAATGGGCTTCTATTCACTTTCAGCTGTCTCCAAAATTTTGAGTTCGTACCTCTGCCTCTGAAAAAGAATGTGTGAGCACACGGTGTGCGTGTACGAGATACACACACATACACACACACACACACACACACAGATACGTAACGGTCTTGTGCATGCATCGTGAAGCGTCTGCAAAAAGACAAACTAGATAGGATGAGAATTACGGAAGAACACATGTTTTAAACGTGAACTTATTTTACTTTATGTTAATGGTTGTGACGGTTAATTGTAAGTGACAACACGATGGGGGCAGGGATTGCCAGATATCAGGCTGAACATTATCTTGGGTGTGTCTGTGAGGGTGTTTCTAGATGAGGTGAGCATTTGAATTGAGGGTGGAAACAGGTAGACATTGGTAAAAGGGTACAAACTGTCGATTATAAAATGAATAAGGTCTGAAAATCTAATGTATAATGTGGTGCCTATAGTTGATAACATTGTAATGTACCACTGAAATTGGCCAAGAGAATAGAACTTAAAGGTTCTCACCATAAAAAAAAAAAGTAAACATGTGAGATGATGGATGTGTGGATTCACTCAATGGGACAATGGGAGGAGTACTTTCACGATAAGCATTCTCTCCGTGCCCAGTACTTTCACTATGGGCACCCTTGTCGTAGACAAGTGTGTGTGTCGTACACCTCTTTGCGTAACTAACTGGCCATAAGGTAGTTTTGCTGTAAAAGAGAAAACAATGAAAAACAAAAGGGAGAGATTAAAAAGGACATAGTGAAACATGAAAAAATTAATGAAATGAATTATTAATTTCTGCCTTCATTAAGAGAGGTAGCAGTTTCCCAAATACCAGGATCCATATGTACAACCGAGCTTTGTATTATGTTGTGAAAGCCTTCTACACGGTTGTTGGTTCTTGGCATATTGTCACATGTCTGTTGATGGATGGTTCCAAAGTTCTGTGGAAATTGTGGAAGAAATATTAATGCCATCACGCGTTTGTAATGGAGCTTTGTTATCATTGTCACTGATACGCTATCATTTTCTAGTAGAGTATAGCAGGCAGTCTGGCTTCACATGCCCTTATTCATGCTTCCAGTGTGTTTTATCCGTGTGTTTTTTATCAAGTCAATACACGTAATTGTTATCATCCACTATTGGGAGACCACCATGTCTACATCGACACTTAGGAGAGCTGGCTGAGATTTATAGAATAGAAAGATGGGAACTTTGTCAGTGGAGAAATGAAACCAAACTGCTAACTTAGCGTCAATACATTAACTCTGCTGAAGACAGTTGATTTGTCAGTGGAGAAGCGAAACCAAACTGTCAACCAGTTACTTTATTTTTTTATGGCAAAATTGCACCATGGCAAATTAGTTATGCGGTAAAAATGCTCTGGGACAGATGCCTGCCGCCAAGATGCTCACGTTAAATCAGTTATGTTAAATCAGTTACGTTAAATCATCACGTTGTGCACCTTAAATATCATACAGTTTTGTCAATTATACTTCCGTAAAACTGAAAAAACAAAAAAGAAAACAGTTTGAATTGGCAGACGGGGTAAAGCGGATTGCCCTCCCCGACGTGGGTGGGCCTCATCAAAGTTGTGGGAAGCCTGAACAGAGCACAAGGTGAGGGAAGAGAGAAGTCGCTCTCTCTGCCTGAGGGGTTGATTACGGCCTTGGGTAGGAGGGACATAAATCATTGGGGGTCAGAGGGTGGACTGTGGTAGCCAGCCTCCACGGTGGCCCTCCCTGATTCTTGCCGACTGGTATTCAGACCTGTTCCCTTCCTTCCCACAGTGCATCAGGGCTGGTTTCTGTGACCACTGTGACTTCTGAGGTCATGAAAGATTTTGTCACTTCTTCCTCGTTCTCTGGGATCCCTCAGTCTTGGGGGAGCCAGCTGCTATGTTTTGGGGACACTCAAGCAGCCTCCTAGAGAGAGACCCCCCGGTGACAATGAGGCCCCTCCCCACAGCTAGCACCAACTTTCTGGCCGGATGAGTGAGCCATCTAGAAGGTGGATCTTCCAGCCCGAATCAAACCTTCAGACGACTGCTTTGTGGCCAATGTCTTGACTACAACCTCTTGTGAGGCCTGAAGCCAGAATCACTTGAATACGCTGTACCCAAATTTCTGATCCGTAGAAATTGTGTGAGATGCTAAATGTTCGGTGTCATTTTCTGTCACTGTGTTTGGGGGTGTTTGTGGCACGACAATGGATAGCTCATATAGATTTGAATATTTTTCTAGACTGCTTTTCCAATGGGAACTTTCGGTCATTTTTGTCTTCTGTGTGTCTAACAGGTGTTTATACTAGGAAGTGGAGAAGCGTTGGCTTTGCCGTTTGTGAGTTATTCACTTGTGCCTGGGTTATTGGTATTTTCTTCCATCGGAAGGTTTGTTGTTGAAATCTTTGAAGCCACGTGCCTGTTTTGTGAGTGTTACAAATACAGTTGTACTGGATGACAACACACTGACAAGGAAGGGAAGGGCGAGGACCCACTGCCAACAATGCTGCATTTGGGGACATCCTTTCTTCCCTTGTAGTACCTTCCATGCTGTACATGGGCTCTTAGGAACTTGGATTCAATGAGGGCACCAATGTCAACCCATGTATGAAATACTAATAGATCAATTCCTCCCTCCCTCCCCCCTTTCTTCCTTCCTGCCTTCCTCCCTCTTCCTTCCTTCCTTCCTTCCTTCCTTCCTTCCTTCCTTCCTCTCTCTCTTTCTCTATCTCTCCTTCCTTCCTTCCTTCCTTCCTTCCTTCCTTCCTCTCTCTCTTTCTTTCTTTCTCTCTCTTTCTATCTCCCCTTCCTTCCTTCCTTCCTTCCTTCCTTCCTTCCTTCCTTCCTCTCTTTCTCTCTTTCTATCTCTCCTTCCTTCCTTCCTTCCTTCCTTCCTTCCTCTCTTTCTTTCTTTCTTTCTCTCTCTTTCTATCTCCCCTTCCTTCCTTCCTTCCTTCCTTCCTTCCTTCCTTCCTTCCTTCCTTCCTTCCTCTCTTTCTCCCTTGCGCTAAAAGACATAAACAAAAGTCCTGATGCTTTTTTCCACACCCTATGGTTCATCTTGGATTCAACCACTTTGGAGATCATTGTTTTAGAAGAGGGATTGTCAGATGACAGCCTGTTTTGTATAAATGCAGTGTGATTAGAACATAGCCACACCCATTTGTACTCGTATTATCTTGGGCTGCTTTTACACCACAATGGCAGACTTGAGCAGTTGTAGCAGAGACATACAACTTTCAAAGCCTAAGCTATTCACTCTCTGGTTCTTTACAGAAAAAGGTTGCCACCTTTGCTTTAGAAAATGGGTGACACTTGAGGGGTCCCAGGTGTCTATCATCCAGTGTGCACTCAATTCATGGGCTGACTCAGGCAGGGACACTATGTGGTGTAAGAGTCATCCGTGGACTTCTGAGAGAATGCGTTTCCTTGCCTGCCCCTGGCAGTGTAATTCTGGCCGAGGCTCAGGGCCTGGCTCTGGGTCTCCCACACCAACTGTATCCTAGAACTCAGTTGCAACTTGAACTTTATGGGAACCAACGGTGATCTGGCAGTGCAAACAACTGAGTGTATTTGTTCCATGGCATTTTAGTTGCTATGTTTGATGGGAAACATCATTATCCTTCCTTTCTACCTATGTCTATCTTAAATGATAATGCTTCTTTCTTGTCTCAGAGTTTTGTCCTTGCTTTTTCTTGTCCCTGGACTGCTTTTCTCTCAGATCTTGGCCTGGTTGGTGCCCACTCTGCCAAATTCAGCTTAAATGCCACTTCTGTAGAGAGGCATTTTGTGAACGCCCACTGTAAGGTAGGCCCGAGAAGCCTCATTACTCTCTGTTATTGTTCTGTACCAGTTTTTTCTCATTGTACGCATCAAAGTATCTGAAATTATTATATTTTTGCCTACTCATTGTTGTCTAGACAACACAGTATGAGATTGAAAGAACCAGAAGACTAAGGAACTCATCTGTTTTATTTATAATTGCATCTTTGGGGCTTAGGACAGTGCCTGACTCAAAGTTTGACCATTTGAAAATGAGCAGGAGGGATTCCTGATGTGATTTTGTTTCTGGCTGTAGAATGGATATTGCATCATGGCTCATAAATTATGTAATTCGCTGGTTAAAGATTCGGGTCCGAATAAAACATGTCGCTCTTTTCCTTGCTCTGGATTCAGTATCAGTCAGACCAGTGTTTAATCCATCCAACGATTCTCTTTTGAAAATTATGGCAGTGTATTTGTTAATTTCTAGAATTCCCATTTAGTTGTTCAAAAAAAAAAAAAAATCATACCTCTCCTCTCCCTTTCCCTGTAACTCCCTTACTTTTGTGTTATTTCATTATGGTTTCTAGACAGTCTTTTATGTTTTTGGTAAGAATGTATGCTTTACATTCTCTCGGATTTTTCTGTTGTCTGTATCTCTTGGAGAACAACTTTTCGCACGGTGACCCATTTCCCCAGGTTTGTCATCTTTGAGTGTGAGCTCATCTTCATCGGGATGTGCTCCAGAGTGACACAGTTTCCTGATTGTGCTCTCATCTGTTTTCCGTTTGCTTGCTGGCGCCTGAAGAGTTTCAGTGGTTTTGTACCAGTCATTTTCTTTGTCTTCAATTTTTAATCGCGGAAAGACGCAAACAACAGTTACCGATTTAACCATTTAAGTGTATAGTTCAGTAGCGTTAAGTAAATTCACAACGTTGTGCAACCAATCTCCAGAACCTTTCTCATATTGTAAAACTAAAACTCTATGCCGATTACACAGTGAACCCTCATTCCTTCCTCCCTCCAGCCCCTGGCAGCCACCATTCTTTCTGTTTCTATGAGTTTGATTACTCTAGATAACCGTATGTAAGTGGAATCATACGGTGTTTGTCTTTTTGTGATTGACTTATTTCATTTAGCATAATGTCTCCAGATTCATCCGTATTATAACATGTGTCATAGTTTCCTTCTTTTTTTTTTTTTTAACTGTTTGTTTATTTTTGAGAGAGAGAGAGAGACAGAGTGTGAGCAGGGAAGGAGCAGAGAGAGAGGGAGACGCAGAATCTGAAGCAGGCTCCAGGCTCCGAGCCATCAGCACAGAGCCTGACATGGGGCTCGAACCCATGAACCATGGGATCATGACCTGAGTCAAAGTTGGATGCTTGAGCGACTGAGCCACCCAGACACCCCAAATTTTCCTTCCTTTTTAAGGCTGCATAATATTTTTTATATATACCCCACATTTTGTTTACCCATTCTCTGCCGATGAACATTTGGCCATTGTGAATAATGCTGCCACGAACATGGGTGTAGGAACATTTCTTGGAGGGGAGCCTGGGTGGCTCAGTGGGTTAAGCAGCCGACTTTTGATTTTGGCTCGGGTCATGATCTCATGGTTCGTGGGTTTGAGCCCCACATTGGGATCTGTGCTCACGGTGCTGAGTCTCCTTCTGATCCTCTGTCTCCCTCTCTGTGCCCCTCCCCCACTTGTTCTTTCCGTCTTTCTTGCTCTCTCAAAAAAAGTTAAAAATTAAAAAAAAAAAGACATATCTCCTTGAGACCCTGTGTTTGATTCTTTAGGATAAATACCAAGGAGTCGAATTGCTGTGCCAGTGTTTGTATTCATTTTTCAGTTGGGATTCTCTCACCACGAAAACACTACAGATTTGTACAGAGGCACCTTGGTTTCTACTTCCTGTGGGTAACTTTTTATACTAATTGCCCTAAGCTGATGGCAGTCTTCCTTGCTGACTCCGTTGCCCAGTGCTCTGAGTACCTAAATTCGGTGTCACAGTACCGGCAAGGTTTCAGGGCTCCCAGTTTTATATGGGAGCTTAGCTTCTTTCCCCTGCCTTTCGTGGGCCCCAGGTTTTGTCTTCTGTCCCTGTGAAGGCATTAAAAGCTGAGATACCACCTCACGCCTGTCAGAGTGGCTAAAATTAACAATACAGGAAACAACAGATGTTGGCGAGGATGTGGAGAAAGGGGAGCCCTCCCACTGTTGGTGGGAATGCAAACTGGTGCATCCACCCTGGAAGCCAGTATGGTATTTGCTCAAAAAGTTAAAAAAAGAACTACCCTATGACCCTGCAGTTGCACTGCTGAGTATTAACTCAAAGGATACAAAAATACTGATTTGAAGGGGCACATGCACCCCAATGTTTGTAGTAGCATTGTCAGCAACAGCCAAATTATGGAAAGAGGCCAAATGTCCATTGACTGGTGAATGGATAAAGTAGATGTGGTATATTTATATACCATGGAATATTACTCAGCCAATAAAAAAGAAGGAAATCTTGCCATTTGCAATGATGTGGATGGAGCTAGAATGTATTATGCTAAGTGAAGCAAGTCAGTCAGAGAAAGACAAATACCGTATGATTTCACTCGTAGGTGGAATTTAAGAAACGAAACAGATGAACACAGGGGAGATAAAAAAAAAAAAAGAGAGAGAGATGGAGGCAAACTGTAAGAGAGTTTGACTATAGAGTCAAGAGACTGTAGAGTCTCTCTTGACTAGAGAGAATAAAACTGAGGGTTGATGGAGGGAGGTGGGTGGGGGATGGGCTAGATGGGTGATGGGTATTAAAAAGGCCACTTGTTACGATCAGCACTGGGTATTACACGGAAGTGACACATCACTGAATTCTACTCATGAAACTGACATTACACTGTATGTTAACTAGCTGGAATTTAAATAAAAACCTGAACAAGAAAAAAAAAAAAGAATGAAGAATCAAAAGATATTAGAATAAATAAATGAAAAAAAAAAGCTGAATCCCTAGCCTACTAGGCTCTGTCTGTTTACAACACCCCTGTTGTAAGTTTGGCTTCAGCCCCCACTACTTTTCCTTCGAGTTGTCCTTCATTTCTGACATCTGGGGATTTCCTTCCCTTGCTTTTGAGTTTGGCTGTGTTAAAAAAAAAAGTTTATCTCTCATTTTCGTGTGTTTGGAGTGTGTGTGTTGTGTATGTGTGTATGTGTGTGTACATGCGTCCTTTCAGGTCAGATTGGCCTGCAGCGCCAGTAGATATTTACTTATTCATTCAGTATTTTTTGAGCATTTATGGTCTGCACAACGATAAGCCCAAAACGACTCCATAGTAAATCTTCTGAACTCCGGCAACTCGGGAAGACGTTTAATCATAACACACAAAATGGCAAAGTACAGATGTTGCTGTTCACAAAGGGCAGTGGAATCCATTTTTAGCTCAGACCCCAAACAGAAAGGTTTTCTTCCTGCCAAAGCTGCAGAATTTGCCCCTCCTCTGGCTACATTACTGTGGAGAAGCCTGGGGCAGGGTCCTGAGAATGGTAGACCAGAACTCTGAGCACTGAGGTCCCAGGGCAAGCCTGGAGCACCGCAAACCAGACAGAAGGGAAGCTGTCCTTCATCAGTAGGAAATAACAGGCAGGCAGTTTTGAGATGTATGTTGAAGGATAACCCAGGCTGCGTAGAGGCGACATTGTTAATCAGTATTTATATATACACGTAGCAGGCACGTCTGCGAAGACCAACGATTTTCTGCAAATAGTAATAAGGGCAACGAGACAAAAAAGACTGTACCCCTGAGCAACTTGAGACGGGAAAGGGACTGCACTGAACATGCAGCAGAAGGATTAGCAGAATATGGAAAATGCAGGGGCGCCTGGATGGCTCAGTCGGTTAAGCGTCCTACTTCGGCTCAGGTCATGATCTTGCGGTTTGCGCTTTGGGAGTTTGAGCCCCGCATCGGGCTCTGTGCTCATGGCTCAGAGCCTGGAGCCTGCTTCAGATTCTGTGTCTCCCTCTCTCTTCCCCTCCCCTGCTCACACTTTGTCTTTCTCTTTCTCGAAAAGAGATAAACAAAAAAAAATTAAAAGGATGTGGAAAATGCAGGGAAAAGGGATATGTGGACCAGACCGAAAGAGATCCTTTTATCACTGTTGTTGTTATTGTTATTAATGTGACCTACATTGATTAAAGACTTTCACTGATCCCTTACTGAGGAGTGATTAGAAGTTTATACCAGATCATCATTATAAAGCAATTCTAGGGGCGCCTGGGTGGCTCAGTCGGTTAAGCGTCCGACTTCGGCTCAGGTCACGATCTCGCGGTCCGCGGGTTCGCGCCCTGCATCGGGCTCTGGGCTGATGGCTCGGAGCCTGGAGCCTGCTTCCGATTCTGTGTTTCCCTCTCTCTCTGCCCCTCCCCCGTTCATGCTGTGTCTCTCTCTGTCTGAAAAATAAATAAACGTTAAAATAAATTAATAAAAAAAAATAAAGCAATTCTAGTTTATTGCCTACATTAACTGAACAGTGAAATATACATGATCCTCATTTTCACTTTCTTCAGGCACAACTTATGGTTTTGGGCCGTGTATAATGTTCTGAATTAGAGGGCACTTTTAGGATGATAGCAGGTAGATACTTGAACTAAGAGGGTCTCACCCAACTTTGGCGGCCATATTGTGATGCTCAGAGTGTACATAGCCAGGAAAGAAGCCATTCCACAAAACACTGTTCAACAAGTGTGCTTCTAATTATAATAATTAGTATATGCAATAATAATTCACCAGCACCTCAGCGAGGTAGATCTCATTATCCCGCTTTTGTTCAGATGAGGAAACTGAAGTTCAGGAAGATTAGGTAATTTGCCCAAGATCATACTCATAAAAGGAGGAAGAGAATTGATCATCGAAGCATGGTGGGACTTTTTTTTTTTTTCAAAAAAAATTTTTTTATCATGAATGGGCATAGAATTTTTTCAAATGCTTCTTTTTTCCTGCAATGATTGATATGATCATGTGATTTTTCTTCTTCAGTCTGTTCATATGGTAGATTACAGTGATTGAACCAGCCCCACTTGGTCATGATATATAAATTCTTTTATGTATTGCTGAGTTCTATTTGCTAGTATTTTTCAAAGAACTTTTGCATCTATATTCATGAGGGATTATTGGTCTGTAATTTTCTTTTTTTGTACTGTCTTCTTTTTGCTCTGGTGTTAGGGTGAGACTGGTATTACAAATCAGTTGGGGAATGTTCCCTTCTCTTTTATGTTCTGAAAGAGATCGTGTGGCATTGGTGTTAATTCTCATTTAGCTATTTAGTACAATTATCCAGTGAAACCATCTGGGCCTTGAAATTTCTTTTTGGGAATTTAAAAGTTATGAATTCATTTTCCTGAATCGTTAGGGGGGCTGTTCGAACCATCCCTTAATGTTGGGTGAGTTGTGGTAGTTTTTGTTTTTGTTTTTTGGAGAAGTGCTCCGTGTCCTTACAAGGTGCCAAATTTATGTGTGTGGAGTTGTGTCCTTTGTTACCTGAATCGAGGCTTTCCATTTTTTCGTTTGTTTCAAGCATGATTATAATTGCTTGTTGAAGCACTTTTATCACGGGTCCTTTAAAATCGTTGTCAGATAATTCCAACATCTCTGTCATCTTGGGGTTGGCATCCGTTGATTGTCTGTTTTCATTCAATTTGAGATCACCCTGGTTTTGGGGATGACGAATTATTTTCAGTCGCGGCCTGGACATACTTGAATTGTGCTCCGAGACCCTGGCTCTTATTTAAACCTTTTGCTTTTGCTGGTTTCGTCTGACACTGCAGTGGCGGTGTGGGTGTGGGTTCTGGCTCCCCTCACAGTGTCCCCTGACACCACTGGATGGGGCATGGGGGGATGGGCGGGCTTGATTATCAGTTGGTGGGGACGAATGTCCTGACTCCTTATTTGGTCTGCTCCGATATGACCCTGATGCAAGTGTTGTGGTTCCTTTTTACAGGCCCAGGAGGGAGGAAGTTCAGGCTCCCACTCCACCTCCCCACAAAGTGTTTCTGGTGGCATTTGGCTGGCGTAGGGTGGCCATTATCCAAATGTTACCTGTCACGTTAAGCTGCCCCTCTCCCGGTCTTTTGGTTGCAGAGTTGCAGATTTTTGTTTTTGTCGGTGCCTGTTGTCATAGAAGGGTTGCCGGCTTCTCCAGTTCTGAGTCTGGGATGTACGAGACAGAAAGAAAACCCAGGGAGCTCACCGCCCGGTGGCTGGCTCCTCAAGACCCAAGGTTGTAGGCAGTCTGCCTCCTCATCTCCATTTTCCAGGGCCTTCTAATGTTTGATTTGTATGTACATAAACAAATTATTTGTATTTATATGTAAAAACAAAACTGTATACATATATATAAATGATATGTAATAGTATATACGTAAGATATGAATGATATATACTTGTTAACTTATAAATACCTAAATAGAAACATAAATATTTGTACCATCCAGGAGTTTTAGTTGTAATTAGTGGGAGGAGTGGGAAAACTATGTGTATTCTATCTTCCCGGTGGATTTTTTTTTTTTTATAGATGACGTTTGTGTTATTTTCCTCTGATTATTAAGACGCTGTACGTTTATTAAAATTCTGATCATACAGAAGGCTGACGTTGGAAGTAAAAACTGGGCTGAGTAAGATTGTGAAGTATGGAGCAAGAAGAAAATATAGTTCAGGTAGGGATGTAGGGCTAGTGAGACTTCTTTTCACTTCACTACTACTTTAGACTTTCTGTCCACATTTCTCCCTGTCACTAAATTTTTCAATTTTAAAAAGGAAGATGAATATAGATGGACTTTTTCTTTCTATTTCTTTACTTCTTTCTTTCTTTATTTATTTAGGGAGGGCAAAGGGAAGAGAGAGAGAATCTTAAACAGGCTCCACGCCCAGCACGGGGCCCGACCGCAGGGCTCGACCCTACCACCCGGGCCAGGAGATCATAACCTAATCAAGAATCAGATGCTTAACCGACCGAGCCACCCAGATGCCCCAAGGTGGACTTTTAAAGAGGAAAGCCTGAGTCATGCGGACTTGGATTTGCCAAGTGGGTAAGTCAGGAGGCAACTCTTGAGTTTCACTCGGAATCACACAAAAGACTTCTCCGGAACTCCTGTGTTGTGTGGCGTCAGCTCGGAATATTTTCACTTGCCAGCTCCTTTGGATTCTTGGTATGAAGACGGTTCGTGTAAGTTAGTGCAGTCAACCCTCATGTAGCAAGTTCTTCGCTGTCATAGGTGATACTGGAATTGATTGCTGATGAAATCACTTCCCACCTATGCTACCTGATCTTCGACTTGAACAGAACAACCTACGTAGCAGATATTATGCCTGCGTTCTGACACAGGCGTCATAACAGGGTTCTACTGGATTCTTAGGAGACAACATCTTTAGGGAGCTTCCTAGCCCTGGATGCAAACTGCAGTCAGGCCCTCGTGTTTTCACAGTAGCATCGTCACACTGAGTATTACTGTAACGGTGTTCTCATGTCACACAACGTTGGGGCCGGAATGAGTTTTTCCTAAAAGCGGCCTGCTTCGGGAGGTAGCCACAGCCATTTCACGCCACTTCTTCCCCGCCTCTGTGTCATCAGACATTTTCCTATCTTGTTTCATCTTCCTGCAAGAAGTAACTGCGACCCACAACGTGAATTACAATTTTAACCGTATCGTAAAGTGGTTATTTAAAAGCCAGAATATACGGTTTCGATAGGCAAGTGTAAAGTGGAGAAGGGCAGGCAGCCCCGTCATCAAAGGATAAAAATCTATACTAATCTTAAAAGCAAAACACAGCACAGAATTTTTCGTCTCTTTTTCTACAAAAGAAGGCCATTGTGCTTGTTCCTGGCCATGTCAGCAGTGATGGGCCCCCTCACCCCCACCATTTTTTTTTTTCCCAAGCATTGATTGTTGACTTCCCCTGACGCCCCATCACAACCCATTAGTCCTGAAAACTGACAAGCCCAGCTGCAGCCGCAAAAAGGCAAGTTCGAAAGAAAATATCGAAAGTGCAGGCAAGGCTTGGCTATTAGGATCCACACTCAGCCCCAGATGCAACCATCCGCTCTCCTCGCCCCCATGGCACCCTTGTGAAGGTCAGCAAAGTCAGCAGATTTTCTTTAATCCAGACTCCAAGGTCTGGAGGAAATGATGAGGAGTATCGCTTTATTTTTACTTTCATTTTCAAAGGAATCTGGGTTGAGGAATATGAAAACAGAGCTGGTCAAAATGCTTTTGCTGATAATGCTAACGTACATGATGTTTCTTTTCAGCCCCAGTTGTCTGGGATGTTAGTGGCTCAGCAGTCCTGGGCTCCTGAAGGCCACGCCGGAAATCCTGGCGGCTTCTTAAGATAGGAGTCTGTCTTTTTCTTCTTCCTTTATTATTATTACTATTATTATTATTATTGTTGTTGTTGTTTGAATTCAGCGGAGTTATATGGCATCTGTGTCCCCAGAGTTACAGTAATGGCAATGGCAAGCATTCCTTGTGATTGTACATTTGATTGCCCAGGGGGATGAAAGTGACAAGTCCAGATTTCCAATAGACCTTGTATTTGCAGAGACAGAAGTTGTTCAGGCAAGGGCGGCCGACTTGTCAAAGCCTTAAGAGCTGAGACGCAAGTTAAATCTAACTTTAGTTAAAAGGCTGGATGCAAGTTTGGGACAGTCAGAGCCAGAGGGATGGGGGTAGCCAAACAGACAGCGGCCGTCATTTCCTCTGGGTGAAAAGTCTAGCTGGAGATGGTCATTGGGCCAAGAATAGGTAGGAGTAAGAGCCAAAGCAGCATTGAGCAGGAGCTTGTGTATCCTCGCCTGCTGTGGATGCGGTGACCGAGTGTGGGCTAATAGGAATCAGCCGATAGCCGGTGACCTGCGAACTTTCCCCCCGTTTCCCACCAGCCCGCCACGCCCTTTGCTTCTGGAAGAGGCACCTGCTCTGGGAGAGGCAGGGTCTGCAGGGAACTCTCCACGCTCCTAGGCTTATGGCCGCATTTACTCGGCTTCTCCAGCCTCGCTTCCTCCGACAGGGTGGATGCTGGGTCCCCATCAGAGGGAGCTCTTCAGTGAAGACCACGCGACCCGCACATGTCAGGACCGACTAGGACACAGAGCCACTGCCTGGCGCCTGTCCTGGCCTCCAACCCTCGAGAAGTGGAAGTGCCACGTGGGCAGGTCGGCATTCAGCTCTGAACGAGTTCTTTTGTCTACGGGAGGCTTCGAGGAGACCTGGCTCACTCGGAACCTTGGTCCTCCAACTGCAGTCTGTACTTGATAACAAAGACCTAGCCAGTGTCTCGGCATCCCGGTTCTTGTCCCCACCCCAACATCTGTAGGGCTTCACCACCTGTGTCTAGTGCCAGGTCACTTCTGTCCCTACTGTCTGTCTTCTACCTGTGGATATACGTGAATGCCCTGGGACCACCTGTCCTTCCCTAATGTAGACCTTTGGGTGGGCTGGGTCCGGATCTTTGGCTCAAGGCACGTGTGTGTCTGACTGAAGACACTTTCCGGTTTGGTCCATCTCTGGACCCTTGGCCCTGTGTGCCTGCTTTTCACTTAAACACCCTGTGACTTCACTTTCACGCTCTGACCCCTGCCCTTGCCCTGCTGAAGATGACCAGAACCTTTCTTGTTCTAGAACATCCAGGATGCTCTTGCATTCATTCCTTATGGAAGTTATTCTTATGTATTACTTGGCCAAAACGTACCTAGTGATGTCCCAAAGTGTCTGGTCTCCTCCTGTATGGGGAGGAGGTGGCGGGGGTCTCATCTGTGGTCAGAGTGTGAGAGAAGGGACACACCAGAACTGGTACAAAGGAGACGTTTGACATTGAGCTAGAGTGGTGGGTCCAAAGTGGGCCATGAAAGCAAGCAGACCCTGACTGTGTCCTGGGAGCTGGGGCATATCTCTGGAGGAGTCTCAGAGATCACGAAAGGGGGATGTGGGCTCCAACCAGGAAAGAATTTTTGCATGGAGGGTGGTCCACATGAAACCCAGAAATGGGGTGTTAGAGCCATGTTCTAGCCCCTGTTTCTGTGAATGAGGCAGGTCCATTTAAAGCTGTTAGGATATGACAAATGCTGGCTCGTCATCTATAAGTATTTATCAAGCCCCCGAGTATCTTACCTTTAGAGAGCTGAGGTTCCAAGAGAACTTCTGGAGTGGAGATCGGAGGGGTGGTCATGGTACCCAGAGAGATGACAAGTTTCCAAAGCCCTCTGATGAAAAGCCTCATGTTCTTATTTCAAAAAAGTATGTCACAGTGATGAAAAAATTAGGAGACCATGATTGTATGATAACATATAATATTAGTTCTGGCCAAATCATATGAAGCAAATGTTACTATTATAAATGCCATCGTATAGACAAGGTACCTAAGGTTCCAAGATTTAACTTGTGTTCACACCTCGTTCCTTCCCTGACCCTGTAATAATTCTTTCCTATTGAAGAGACATCTACACTAATCTGTATTTTTTTTCAATATATGAAATTTATTATCAAATTGGTTTCCATACAACACCCAGTGCTCATCCCAAAAGGTGCCCTCCTCACTACCCATCACCCACCCTCCCCTCCTTCCCACCCCCCATCAACCCTCAGTTTGTTCTCAGTTTTTAAGAGTCTCTTATGCTTTGGCTCTCTCCCATTCTAACCTCTTTTTTTTTTTTCCTTCCCCTCCCCCATGGGTTTCTGTTAAGTTTCTCAGGATCCACATAAGAGTGAAACCATATGGTATCTCTTTCTCTAAGTGAAATATGGCTTATTTCACTTAGCATAACACTCTCCAGTTCCATCCACATTGCTACAAAGGGCCATATTTCATTCTTTCTCATTGCCACGTAGTACTCCATTGTATATATAAACCACAACTTCTTTATCCATTCATCAGTTGATGGACATGTAAGCTCTTTCCATAATTTGGCTACTGTTCAAAGTGCTGCTATAAACATTGGGGTACAAGTGCCCCTATGCATCAATACTCCTGTATCCCTTGGGTAAATTCCTAGCAGTGCTATTGCTGGGTCATAGGGTAGGTCTATTTTTAATTTTTTGAGGAACCTCCACACTGTTTTCCAGTACACTAATCTGTGTTAACAAAAGTGCAGCTACAAATGATTACAATTGTCTTGAGATAGACAGATCCCCTGCTTTTCCACTTAGTCAGGTCTGAGACATACAAGACTATTTTTGAAATTTGTAACTTGCAGTAAAAACATGAAGAAAGTTCTGAGGAAATCATTATTTAGGCTTTTCCATGAAAAAATGGAAAAAATAACATTCTTTGGGTTAATTCTTCAGCAAGATATTTTGGTAATGGTCAAGAGATACATTTAAAACAGTGGTTGGGGGCACCTGGGTGGCTCAGTCGGTTAAGTGTCCAACTTTGGCTCAGGTTATGATCTCACAGTTCGTGGGTTTGAGCCCCGCCTCGGGCTCTGGGCTGACAGCTCGGAGCCTGGAGCCTGTTTCAGATTCCGTGTCTCCCTCTCTCTCTGCCCTTCCCCTGCTCACGCTCTGTCTCTCACACACACTCTTTCTCTCTCTCTCAGAAATAAATAAAAAAACCGTTAAAAAAAAAAAAAAAGAAATTGGCCCGTTAGCATGAACGTTCATGTATTTTGGTGTGTGCAGTAGCAGAAGGGAGATGAGAAGAGGAAAGAAAAGAATTAAAAATCGTTTCAAACGGTAACCCAACAAATCCTTATACAGCGTTTTCCCTAACTCTGCATTAATGTAAGACCTTCACGTAAAGTGGCCAGTGGGCAGCACATCTATGACTTGGGTGGGGGGGGTCAGCAAGCAGGGTTCTCTGCCTACCTGGGGGGGGTTTCACTGGTTAGCTTAAAGTGTTTCTCTAGGCACAGTATTTAGTAGACTCGGGTGGGTACTCATAAGCCTACTAAACAGAATTTGAGAGAAACAGGGCATCTTGGAATTTGGAGATGCTGGGATGCCCTGGGAAGCCTCAGAGAGGGACTCTACCAGCAGGACACCGTGTATCATCAGAGAAGCCAGTAAGTACTCTGATCGGACAGAGACAGCGATGCCTAGTTGTTTGTGTAAGTGTAGGACCAAATTCAGAAACGTAGGAGCCCGGGTCTAAGCGCTCAGCAAGCACATCCTTATTGTTTCCTGTCTCCACTCAGCAGCCTACCTCAGTTCTGTTAAGTCACTATAAAAGGCACATTGAAGCAAAGTGACCCTGGCTCCTTAGCAGTTTGCCGCAGGCTGAGTCTGGCTCCCCACCTGGAGCTGGGCACTCGGGTCCTGTTTATCCTGTGAAGTCACAGTCCCCTGCACGGTGACAGGTGATTTTTCATTATGCAGTACAACACTTCCCGGCATGCTGTTTTCACTGCAGCGATAGGAGAGTCTCTTGATTGTTTTCATCATGTCATGCCCCGTGAACCTTGAAGGGACTTACCTGCCTCATATGTCACTGTAAAGCTCTTCGTGGTCTCAGGGCTTGGCTCCGCATCCCAGGTGCCCTCCTGTGGTCCTGGACCCTGCTCATCTGCCCCGCCCCAACCCCACCATGTTTCCCATGAGTGTCACTGTGTCCAGCCTCCTGGTTATCTTACATTGCTATTGTAATAATAATGAGAGCTACAACTACTGAGTATCTACGACATTGTCTTACACATGCTATTAAATCCTGGAGGTAAGACTGTGCGGTGGTTACTGCAGAAAGGTCTGGTAACTGTGTGCAAGGACATGCTGGGTGGATGGCCAAGCCAGGATTTGAACCCCGGGGGTCTCGCGAACCCTTACACATAACCACCACCTACTGTCTTTCCAACCAAAGGCCTTCCTTGCTCCTGTCCTCAGAAGAGTGCCCCATCGCCCCCACACCTACGGCCAGACTCACTTCCCCTAATAACCTCCCTGAATACCTTAACATTTCAGTTTCCATCAACAGTATTCAATGCCCGTTGCTTTGTTGAGAGTGTGCCTTGATAACTCTTTTAAATTAACCACATAGCATTTATCTTTAGCTCATTGTAGCATACAATTTAGGTTTCATTTGTGGTTTACGAGATAGAATGGTGGCTGATAGAATTTTCAAATGGGCGTATCAACTGCGTTTTTAATAGATTTCAAAATGTTTGCACATGACCAGAGATTATGGAGATATGTAATTATATTGAAGTTTGTAGATCAAAAATCATCCATACCTCTTGTTAATTATACATATGAATTATTTGTATATAAATATATACTCATGTGTATATCTATATCTGCAAAGAGAAGGGTCTATCTATCTGTAAAATTTGGCCCCTCTACTCCTGTACCCTTGATTGTGATTTACCTAAACACGGAGCCCACTTATAATTTGGACCTGAAGTATAATGAAGAATACATTTCAACGTACACAAGAGAGAGATCCACTATAAAGCAGAAACCAGTATGGACTCTTTTGAGGCTGGTGTATATGCTTACTACGCATAATCAGGTGTTTTGGTTTGATTTGTGAAATAACTGTTTTGCAAAGTTGTAAGTAAATACAATCTTATTTAAGATGCACTGAAAGGAAAGACAAATGGCTAATTAACATATGAAAAATATTCAAACTTATGAGTATCAAAGAAATGTAAATTAAAAGAACACTGAGAATTTTTTATCTATCAAATTGGCAAATTTAAAACGGCATTACACTGAGAATTTGAGAGGATGAACATTTGTTGGGAGAGAGCTTTGGCAATGTGTATATATATTTAAAAAAATGTTCATATCTTTTGTCTCAGTAATCCTATTTCCAGCACTTTATCCTAAGGAAATATTGAAATATTTATGATGCAACAGTATGTATAGTAACTACAAATTAAAAACAACAAATACCCATAATGGAATAGTAAGGAAAGTATGGTTGATGTCTATGGTTTGTGTGGTATAGAGACATATAGAATATAATGTATATATTTTATATATTTAATAAACATTATGTATTATGTATTTTAAATTAAAAAAAATTAAATTTATTTTGATGTTTTGAGAGACCATGTGTGCACAAGTGGGGAGGGGCAGAGGGAGAGGAAGGGAGAGAATCTTAAGCAGGCTCCATACTCAGAGTGGAGCCTGCCTCGGGCTCGATCTCATGACTGTGAGATCATGACCTGAGCCTAAATTAAGAGTTGGCTACTCAACCAATGAGCCACCCAGGCACTCCTATATTTATGTATTTTATAAACACTATATATATATATATATATGTGTGTGTGTGTATATATATATATACACACACATATATATACATATACACACACATATATAAACACATGTGTTCATACATATGTGTATCTATATGTATGTGTTCATATATATGTATATGTTCATATATATATATTCATGTACCTATATATATGAACACTTAAGAGAAAGTCCATTATATATTAAACGAAAAAAGGCAAGTTATAACCCTAGGTATTACATTAGTGCCACAATCCTATAAAACAATATGTTTATCAATATGCATAGAAAAAAAGACTCAAAAGAAACATAGCAAAATGTTAACAGTTGTGGCGGGGTAACGGTGATTTTAATTTGGTAATTTGTATTATTGGCAATTATTTGGCAATTCCAAATTTTTATAAGAGTAAGCGTATCTGTAAGAATCTCAAATACGAAAATATGACAATTAAAAAATGCAGCGGGGTGGACTTTAGGCCACTTGTCAAAGTGAATAAATGTGGAAACCACCCATACCGGAAGCAGGGATGACTTATAAACAACAGTTAGAATGGCATAGCTGTGCTAAAGGACAGGGGGATAGCCTCCTATCCAGCAAGGAGCAGAGCCCCAAAGCAGTGAGGTTAGCTGAGGCTGAAGGCCTGGGGTTGGGGGTAAAGGAAGCAAGTTTGGTATAGAGGAGTTTGAAGGGGGGGGGGTGGGTGAGTGGTGAGTCCTGCTTGAGGTGCTTGTCATGAGGCCTGTGTGACCAGATGCTGTGAGAATTTCAGCCAACCCATGTGGAGTTTCAGCTGGTTGCAAGCTGCTCACCTGTGGTGGAGGGCAGGCAGGAGGCCCCTATAAGACTAGGAGGGGGACCACGATCCGTCCTGGCATGGGGTCAGGAACAATGAAGGCCCAGCACGTGATGCTGTACTTCTGAGCTACAGCCCTCCCGGGAGCTAGGCAGAAGCTTCCTACCGCCCTGGGGTGGGGGTCATCCGCTCTACTGGTTTGGAATGATCTTAGCGGCAAATAATTGTGTCCTAAACTCTATAGACACTTATCTTTTTTTAATAATTGGAACTGGAGACAAGCTCTCTCAAGAATGGATCCAAGCTCACTCTTTCTCTTCTCTGTTATGTGTGTTGTTGCTTTATGGTTGTAAGAGGGTGACTGCAGCTCTAGAGACCATAATTCCTGCCTTCCCAGAAGCTCCTGAGCACAATATCCCTTGTATCTTCTTAGGCGCAACTGGGTCACATGGCCTCCCTTGGTTCCAAGGGAGACTGGGAAATTGAGCGGCCAAGGGAGACAAATAGTCACAACTGACTTGGACCTGTCTGATCTATTGTCTGGACACATCGCTACTCAAGATAAAACTGCGTTTTATTAGCAAAGAAGAGGGAGGGGAATGGCTGTTAGGTAGGCAACCCTCCTACAGTATGGACTTTTAAGCAAGGTTGGAAGAACTCATACCCGGGAAACTATAAATAAGAGAAGAATCTGAAAATTATTTTAAAATAAATTTTAGAACTACCCTATGACCCAGCAATAGCACTGCTAGGAATTGACCCAAGGGATACAGGAGTGCTGATGCCTAGGGACACTTGCACCCCAATGTTTATAGCAGCACTTTCAACAATAGCCAAACTATGGAAAGAGCCTAAATGTCCATCAACTGACGAATGGATAAAGAAGTTGTGGTTTATATATACAATGGAATACTACTTGGCAATGAGAAAGAGTGAAATCTGGCCATTTGCAGCAATGTGGATGGAACTGGAGGGCATTATGCTAAGTGAAACAAGCCAGGCAGAGAACGTCAGATACCATATGTTTTCACTCCTACGTGGATCTTGAGAAACTTAACAGAAGACCATGGGGGAGGGGAAGGGGGAAAAAAAGTTACAGAGAGGGAGGCAGGCGAAGCGTTAGAGACTCTTGGATACTGAGAACAAACTGAGGGTTGATGGGGGGGTGGGGGAGAGGGGAAAGCAGGTGATGGGCATTGAGGAGGGCACCTGTTGGGATGAGCACTGGGTGTTGTATGGAAACCAATCTGACAATAAATTATATTAAAAAAATAAATACATTTACAACCTTTCATAAGATAAAATAACAACTAACAAAAAACAGGAATTAAGTAGGCAATTCCATTAAGAATAGATGGATATATATAAAAATGAAACGGAAATCTTGGAAATGAAAAACACAGTCATTGAAGTAAAAAAGCAACCCCTATGAACGAACTATTGAACTGGAGAGAGTTGAAGAAAGTGAGATGGAAGGCCAGAACTTTGCAAGGCACCTGGAATGTAGCATTGAGAGAGAAAGAAAGGTGAACCGAGAAAGGAAATGTGAGGGGCACGGAGGGCAAGCTGGGAAATTATAAGTTGTTGTTAATAGGTATTCTGGGAAGACCATAGCAAGAATGGGAGAGAGTGGGGAGAATATTTGAAAGGAGAATGGCTAAGACTTTTCTAGAACTAAAGCAAGGCACATATCCCAGAATAAAAAAAGCCTCTTATCTGTTAAGCAGAGCAAAAAACCCTCACACCTAGATACATGTTAGTGAAACTACAGAATGGCAAGAATAAATAAATTAAAATGTATCTGAGGGGCACCTGGGTGGCTCACTCGGTTAAGCGTCCAACTCTTGCTTTTGGCTCAGCTTGTGATCTCATGGTTCATGGGATGGAGCCCCGTGCTGGGCTCTGTGTTGACAGCGTGGAGCCAGCTTGGGATTCTCTCTTTCCCTCTCTATCTCTGCCCCTCCCCTGTGAACTCTCTCTCTCTCTCTCAAAAATAAATGAATACACTTAAAACAATTAAAACGTATCTGAGAGAAATATAGATTACTTACGGAGCAGCAGCAGTCAGACTGACAGCAGATTATTCATTAGCAACATGAGACATGTAATGATAGAATGTCTTAAAAGTGCCGAGGGAAAACAACTAGATTTCTACACCTGGCTAAATCATCTTTTCAGATAATAGGTGCAAAATCCAAAAAATGAACCCATACACACACAAAACAAACACCCCACCCCAAACCTGAACCCTACAACAAAACAAAATAGAAAAACTAGGGGTGCCTGGTGGCTCAGTTGGTTAAGCATCCAACTTTGGCTCAGGTTGTGATCTCGCAGTTTGTGGGTTCGAGCCTCATGTCAGGCTCTGTGCTGATAGCTCAGAGCCTGGAGCCTGCTTCAGATTCTGTGTCTCCCTCTCTCAGTGCCCTCCCTTGCTCACACTCTCTCTCTGTCTTTCAAAAATAAATGAACGTGAAAAAAAAAAAAAAAACAAAGAAAAGCTAAAGCTATAAAACTGGAAAAATATAGGAAGAATATTTTTGACCTTAGGAAAGACAAACATTTCTCATAAAGAACATAAATAAGCATGAACATAAAGGAGAAAATTGGTACTTTGAACTTTATAAAAATTAAAAGCTTTTGTACTCTGTAAAATACCATTCAGAAAAGGAAAAACTAGAGAATGGAAGAAAATATTTGCTACACGTGTCTGATAAAGGGCTTGTATCCAGAATATATAAAGACCTCTTACAATTCAATAACTAAAAGACAAACAGCCCAATACAAAATAGAAAAAAAAATATGTGAATACTTTCCAAAAGAAGGTAAATGAGTGATCGGTAACCTCATGAAAAGATGTTTAGTAAGATTGTCCACCAAGGAAATGCAGAAGAAACCAATCACCACCACCCACCCACCCACCCACAATCTTCGATTTACTTATGGAAGAGCTATAATTAAAAAGGCCGACAATATCAAGTGTTGACAAGGACGTAGAGCAAGCAGAACTCTCATGAACTGCTACTGAGACTATAAAGTGGTTCAGCCACTTGGGAAATCTGTTTGGTGGTTTCTTAAAAAAAAGTTAAGCATATGCCTACCACGTGATCTAGGCATTCCACTCTTAGGTATTTCCCCAAAAGAAACAAAAACGTGTGTCTACATTAATATTTACACAGAACTGTTGATAGCAGCTTTAATCACAATAGCCACACCTGGAAATAACCCCAAATATTCATCAACTGGTAGATAGACAATATGTGATATATCCAATATGTGGAATATTACTTAGAAGTAAAAAAGGAACAAAGTATTCAAATATACAGCAAGATGTTTAAGTCACGCTAAATAGAAGAAGTCGGCTACAAAAAGGTACGCACTGTGTTTTCCCATTTATATAAACTCTAAAATAATCTGTAGTGACAGAAAGCAGATTTGTGGTTGCCTGGGGCTGGGGTGGAGCTGAGAGATGGACTGCAAAGGGGTGCGATGCATCTTTTTGGGGTAATGGAAACGTCTGTATCTTGATTATCATGGGGATGTTTTGAGTATTTACATTCTTTTTTTTTTTAATGCCTATTTATTTTTGACAGAGAGAGACAGAGCAAGGGTGGGGGGAGGGGCAGAGAGAGAGGGAGACACAGAATCCAAAGCAGGCTCCAGGCTCTGAGCTGTCAGCACAGAGCCTGATGCGGGGCTTGAACTCACAGACTGTGAGATCATGACCTGAGCTGAAGTCCGACGCTCAACCGACTGAGCCACCTGGGCGCCCCATGAGTATTTACATTCTAATGAAACTCACCTAAATGAATGCAGTTTGTTATATGCAAGTTATTCCTAAATAAATGTATTAAGGAAAAAAAATGACATTTTCAGACATACAAATATAAAAGTTTACATTTGAAGACCTGATAAACTAACTTATGAAGTATTTGGATGGAAGAATAAGAATGGAAGTTCCTCAAAAAACTAAAAATGGAACTACCATACCATCCAGCAATTGTCCTATTGTGTATTTACCCAAAGGATACAAAAAATGCAGGGTCAAAGGGGTATACGCCCCAATGTTTATAGCAGCATTATCAACAATAGCCAAACTATGGAGAGGGCTCATATGTTTTTCGACTGATGAACGGATAAAGAAGATGTGATTCATATATGTATACACATACATACATATATATATGTATACACATACATATATATATACACATACATATATATGTATATGTATACGTATACATATGTATATGTACATGTATATGTATACGTATACATATATGTATATATGTTTGTGTATATATATGTATATATATATATTTATAATGGAATATTACTCAACCATCAAAAAGACTGAAGTCTTGCCATTTGCAACAATGTGGATGGAGCTAGAATGTATTATGCTAATCGAAATAAGTCAGAGAAAGGCAAATACCATATGATTTCACTCATATGTGAAGTTTAAGAAACAAAACAGATGAACATATGGGAAAGGGGGGGCAGAAAGAGGAGGGAAACAAACCACAAGAGACTCTTAATGATAGAGAACAGACCTAGGGTTGATGGAGGGGGGTGGGTAGCAGATGGGCTAGGTGGGGGATGGGCATTAAGGAGGAGGCTTGTGATGATGAGCACTGGGTGTTGTATGTAAGTGATGCATCACTGAATTCTACTCCTGACACCAATATTGCATTGTATGTTAACTAACTAAAATTTAAACAAAACGTAACAAAAAGAGAGAATCCCAAGGGCAAGAATATATTGTAAGAAATTTAATGCTTCAATGGAACAAAATGGCTTTGAGGGTCTCACGTTCCTGGATGAATCTCTGTGTAACACAGCCAACTAGTAAAACTCAATTATTCTAATTAAAACATTTTTTATTAAAATTTCAAATGCGTAAAAATATAAATATTGGTATAAAGAGCTCCCGGATATCTAAGAAAATCCATACTTTCATACATTTGAGATTGCTGAGTTAGGAAATAGCTGTATTTGTTAATTTTTTTTTAACATTTATTTATTATGGAGAGACAGAGAGAGACAGAGTATGAGCATGGGAGGGGCAGAGAGAGGGAGACACAGAACTCGAAGTAGGCTGCAGGCTCTGAGCTGTCAGCACAGAGCCTGATGCGGGGCTTGAACTCACAAACCTCGAGCTCATGATCTGAGCCGAAGTCGGACGCTTAACCGACTGAGCCACCCAGGCGCCCCTGAAATACCTGTATTTGTTAATCATTACATCACATTCTTTATTTTAAGAAGGTTATTTCCTTTGCATTCCCTCCAAATCAGTCAGATGAAAATCATCATTTTGCATATTTGCAATATTTAAGAAACATGAAAGATAATTAAAAGATCAAGAATGCAAAATGGCGTTATGCGTAAGCCCTCAAATCGTATAACAAGTATCTTGCAATTGCAAAAGACCTCCCTATAGTATGTACCCATCAAATAAAGATTCCTTGGACATTGATTTTATTTTTCAAATATTTATTTCACAGCTTAAACTCTTATGTAGATTAACTCAGATTCCAAGCTTATTGAACAACTACCTTTTGCCAGCCACTAAACTCAATAGGCAGAGGATAATATATTTGAAAAAGGCTTGGTCTTAACCCTAGAGGAGTTTATTTTTCTACAAGAACTCTGCTCCATTACTGTAGATTTCCTACTGTATTGATAGAGTATGAATATTGTTCCTTTCTTTTTATTTAAAGTTAAGCAGAGAGAGTGGATGTCTCGGGTTTCGCTTACACCTAAGATATGCACATACTGGTTTGGACCCTTTTTCTCAGCCTGGACTCCTAAACCCCATTTCCTAAAACATCCTTTTGTTTTAAGAGTCGGAGAAGGGCAAAGTAAACAGTATTCTATCATTCCTGGCACATACACTGTCTCATTCCTGAAAATTTATGAGTAAATGCACACCACCTCGTGGGTGACCAATGGTTGTCCTTACAGCAATTTGTAATGAAATAATGTCATAAATCACAAGGGACTGGCCAGTGCCCCAACTAAAATATCTATGGCTTCCAACTACAAATGTCTCATGTGTTAAGATATGTCCTGTTCATTACAATCACAGAATGTTAGAAGAGTAAGGAAACCAGGAGGCAAAAAAAAAAAAGTTTTATAACCTCCAGTCTGCCATATTCGCTATAAATTGGTAATAAACACACCTAAGTTACTTCATTACAATGTGATAGATTGTAACAGCAACTCTGAAGGTCCATTATATAAATCATTTAAATAGCGATTCAGACAATTTGAGAAATTCCCATTAATTACCAGAAAGTCAGAAACAGTAATACCAATGAGGTTCAGTTTACCTTGCGTTTGTGAATATGGACACTTTAACATGCAGATTATGACTCAGTGGAACAGAGGAGCTCATTAGTCATGCAAAACCTTTTTATTTTTTAAATCTTGGTGGGATGAAGATTGTTGAACTAGTAGATTGTAATCGATCTTTTACAGTGAAGAGGCTGTGTTATCTTTAGCTCAACAGAACACCTGAGATTGTCTGTGGTCTGTCCATATTTTCAGAAACACTCAGGGTTTATCACACAGGGAGCACTTTGGGAGGGCTGAGCACTGTAAGGGGGTTGCAAAATGCAAAATGTGTAGTCCTTTGCCTGGAAGGAGAGGGGAGGATTCCTCTTCCCCTTTTTCCAGTTTACCGAATTTCCTAAAACAAAACCCAGGAATGATACATAGTACAGCTCCAGTATGGGAAGGGGTTTAGAAGGAAGTGATCCCTTTTTAGTGCAGCCAGTTCGTTTTCGTCTTCTAAGAATCAGTGTCCCCAACATCGTCTGTGTCAAGGATGCCGAGCTGTTACACATTGTGAGTCTGTGAGACTGTTTCCATTTCTGCCTTCCACCCCTCCTCCAGCTCTGGTTTATTCTCTTCGATGACGGAAAGAGATGCCTTACTTCTCCACTAGAATCTGAGGATCTTGGGGGCAGGGATCATACGTTTGTCACAGGTTCCCGTGCATGGCTCTTGATTCAGCAATCTGCACAGTGTGCCACTGAATTCAGTCATTAAACATACATGCATGTTAGCACACCCGACAAGGAAAAAAGCAGGATACTGGAATCTGGAATCTGAGCAAATTGGATAAGACCTGGGGATCCTTGCCCTCCATAATGTGGTCTGATTTCCTGCTAAGAGGGCAGCCCAGGGCCCTGGCATAGGCCCGGGTACCTAGGCTCCGCTCTACTCCGTTACCTCTAAGCCACCTGCCTAGCACCGCCATCCACCCTTCTGTCTCCACCCCAGCCATTGTGGACTGATCAGGTCCCCAGAATAGCCTCTGATTTGGCCCATTATGTCTCTTTTCTGATTGCTGTCCAGTCTGTGCTTGTCGAAACTGTACCCGTCCCGCAAGATCCATTTTGAATGTCACTCAGAACGTTTATCGAGATGACCCGTCCTCGCAGTGTTTGTGATCTCTCCTTCCTGCGAAGGCTTAGGAGCTCTGTGTGCCTGCGGCGTTCAGCAGACAGGGATCTACCACTGCCTGCCCTGTATCGGGCACTCCCCAGGCACCGGAGCGGCACACATCCCCACTCCTGTCCAACATCACTCCTCATCATTCTGCGGATTCTTTGGAGATTCGGTTTCCAGGTTGCTCAGTCCCTTGAACCCCTTGCCTTCCGGTTCTCAGATTTCAGCGAGCAGCCTTGGTGTGGTCTATGTTTAGCCAGTGTGCTGCATATTTGGTGAATTCTTTCAATACGGAAATTCTAGTCTTTCAATTTAGGGACGTTTTCTTGAATGAGTTCATTGAAAATCCCCTCCTTCTCCACACTGTTTTTCCTGTTGTCTTTTTCTGGGATTTCTATTATTTGGACGGTGACCTTCTGTACTGATTCTCATTTTTCTTGTTGTTTTTTTTCTTGCCTATTTTCTCTTTGTTCTTTTGCTCGATTTTCTTGGAGATTTCCTTAAAAATTTTTTTAAGTGGGCTCCATGCCCAATGCGGGGCTTGAACTCACGACCCTGAGATCAAGAGTCACATGCTCTGCCAACTGAGTCAGCGAGGCACCCCTACTTTTTTTTCTCGAGATTGCCTTAATTTTGTCAACCCGCGACTGAGTTTTTAATTTGTGCCATGATTTTATTTGTTTATTTTTATCATGGCAAAATACATACAATACAAAATTAACCATTTTAACCACTCAACCATTTTTAAGTGTATAACTCAGTGACATTAAGTATACTTATAATGTTGTGCAGACATCAACACTATGTCCAGAACTTTTGCATCTTTCCGAACAGAAACTTTGTATCCATTAAACAATAATTCCTCATTTGGTTTTCCCCCAGTCCCAGCCCCTAGCGACCTTTCTTCTTTCGGTCTCTAGGAATTTGCCTATTGTAGGCACCTTGTGTAAGTGGAATCATATGGCGTTTGTTTTCTGTTGGGCTCATTTCACTTTGCATATGTTCAAGGTTTATTCTTGCTGCAGCATGTATCATAATTTTCTTTTTAGACGGGCGAGTGATATTCCATTTTATGTATATACCATCATTCATCTGTTAATGGATATTTGGGTTGATTCCATTGTAAAGTCTATTTCATTGTGGTTTTTGATTTGCATGTCTTCAGTGACAAATGACGTTGTACATCTCTTTATGTGGCCATTTGTGTATCTTCTAAGAGTTCTTTTTATATTCTGAATAGTTTAATTTTTCAAGGTTTCAAGGTTCTTCAAGGTTGTTTTGGCTGTTCTGGGTCCCTTGTGATTCCATATAGATTCTAGGATGGGTGTTTCTATTTCTGAGAAAACAATGCTGTTGGGTTTTTGAAACAGATTGCAGTGAATCTGCACATCACTTTGGGCAGATGTACATCTTACCACCCATACATATAACAATGTTAAGTCTTCAGATCAATGAACATGGGATGCCTTTCCAGTTATTTATGCCCTTTAAAATTTCTTTCATCAGTGTTTTAGAGATTTCAGTGCACAAGTCTTTTGTCTCTTAAATATTATATAGTAAATACAATAAAATGCCTAAGTATTTTATTCCTTTTGAAGCTTTTGCTTGCTGTCATTGTAATTTCTCAGATATTTTTCCCCCTTGTCTGAATGCCTCCTCTCTTCCTTTTAAAAGAGATAGAAATCTATTCTTATGTCCGGGATGTAATATCTTTTCTTCTCTGATTATATAAATGATAATTATATTTTTAAAAGTTTCTTCTTCCTGCATTTTGTTTGTTTGTTTCCCTCAGGCTGCTGTCTCCTATTTTATCTATATCTATCTATCTATCTATCTATCATCTATCATCTATCTATATATTCTGTCTCCTATTTATTTTGGTCTCCTGTGTTAGAGATTTTCCATGAATGTCTTGTCATCCTAGCTTGTTTGTTCATGATTAAAAGTGAGGACAACAAAGCTGCTTGGGTGGGGCTTCTCAGTTTTGAGCTTTACTCTAGGACGACCTAGGTGGGCCGTTTGTTAGGGAACCCGGGAATCGGTCTAGATCTCTGCTCCTGGGCTGGTCAGACCCTTCCAGAGAGAAAGTTGCTAGTCTCTCGCCTGGAGAGCAGAGGTCCAGCTGCAGCTTTCTAGAAGTTGAGGGGAGAAGAGGGCTGGCACTCTCAGCTTGCAACATTTGAGCATTCGTGTTCCTTTCACTTGGCACCCTGTCTCCTTCCGCCCAGATGGGGGCCTGCTTTTGGCCACTGACCTTCCCGTGTCCCCTTCCAAAATCCCCCCACCCAGTAGTTGATATTTCTAGGACACGTGAACGCTGAAGTCAGGGTGACAGGATACCTGAGGAATAGAACACTTCAAAAAACTGGGCCATGTAGAGTCGTTGGAAGTGAAATTACTGGGACAGGTGGACCGAAAGTCTACAACAGGTATGATAATATAATAGTTGAAAGCGATAAAGGGGAGATCATCGTCCTGTTGATCTTCCTGTGATTTTTTAAAGGCTGTTAATGTGGGCGACCGATCCCTGTGCCCGTTTTCCTGTTGTCCCTGTGGGTTTGTGTCTTAAAAAAGAAGCCAAAGCAAACAACCTCTTGCTCTTCAGGCTTCGGGTTTTGCCAGATGGCAAACTGACATGGGCTACCGGCTCCCTTCCTCCCAAATCAACTCTGGAGCAACTAGACGTTAACATGGAATTCAGGAACTAAACAGCAATGGCACAAATAGAAAATAAAAACAAAACCCAGGGACACCTGGATGGTTCAGTCGGTTGAGCGACCGACTTCGGCTCGGGTCACGATCTCACGGTTCTTGGGTCCGAGCCCCACACTGTCGGCATGGAGCCTGCTTCAGATCCTCTGTCCCCCTCTCTCTTCGCTCCTCCCCTGCTCTCTCTCTCTCAAAAATGAAAAGTAAACTTTTTTTTTTTTTAGAAAACAACAAAAACAAAATCCAAACAAGAGAAAACCCTGGAAGGGGATTATTGATGTGTGTGGGGTCTTAGGTGGGCGTGGGGTGTGGCTGGTGGACATCAGGCAGAGGATAGGACGAGTGTGACCTTAGAACACATGCGACTTTGGGACAGTCATTGTTAGTCCTGTCAGTGGGAACCAGTCCAGACAGTAGATGCAGGTGTTCACAGGGCGGCCTGGACTCCGCCAGGCAGGGTCTGGATGAACATCTGTGTGGAGTGGATGAAGGCAGTTGCCTTCGGCCCCTTGCTTCCCCACACGCTCAGGGCTGGTGGGCTGTACCTGAGCAGATGCCTTTCAGCCTTGGCTGCCCTTTCGAATGGCTGGGGTTTACAAACCCGTTTCCCAGGCCTCATTCCAGGCCAACGCACCAGTCAGAATCTCTGGGTGTAAGAACAGGGCTTTAGTATTTTCAAAAAGCTTCTCAGAGGATTCCATTGTGTGGCTGCTTGAGAGACGCTGACCTGGGGCGGGGGGCGGGGCGGGGGCCGGGGGTCCCATTTCCCCCAGGCTGCTTCTCCTTGAATTTTGCAAGTCAAGCCCTACCCTTGAGATTTGCCCAGGGAGTGGCAGAAAAGAGGTGAGCCAAGTGATTCTTCGGGGCCTGGGGCTTTCACTTGACGCGCTGTCTCCTTCCACCCAGATGGGGGCCTGCTTTGGCCACTGACCCTTCCCGTGTCCCCCTTCAAAATCCCCCCCACTGAGTAGTTGATATTTCCAGGACACATGAACTCCAAAGTCAGGGTGACAGGATACCTGAGGAATAGAACACTTCAAAAAAACTGGGCCACATAGAGTCATTGGAAGTGGAATTACTGGGACAGGTGGACCAAAAGTCTAAAACAGATATGATAATATAATAGTTTAAAGCAATAAAAGGGAGATCATTGTCCTGTTGATCTTTCTGTGATTATTTTAAAGCCCGTTAACATAGGCAACGGATAGCTAGACCTTAGGTTTTTAAATTCAGCAACACTCTGTTTTCTTTTTTACATTTTTATCTGAATTCCACTAGAGTTAGCATATTAGTCTATATTAATTATAACTATTATATTAGTGTTTTATTAGTTTCACATGTCGTGACTCAACCCTTCCATCATGGATATTACTCAGTGCTCATCACAACAAGCGCCCTCTTTTTTTTTTTTTTTTTGTTCTCTAAAATCTTTTTATTTTTATATTATTTTTAAATTAAAGTTTGTATTGAAATTGCAGTTAGTTAACAGTGTAATATTAGTCTCAGGTGTACAATATAGTGATTCAGCACCTTCATACCACACCTGGTGTTCATCACCCTCCTTAATCCCATCACCTACTCCCCCAGCCCCCCCCACCTCCCCTCTGTAACCACCCGCGTGTCCTCTAGAGTGAAGAGTCTATTTCTTGATTTGCCACTCTTTTTTTTTTTTTTCCCTCTGCTTGTTTGTTTTGTTTCTTAAATTCCACATATGAGTGAAATCATATGGTATTTGTCTTTCTCTGACTCATTTCACTTAGCATTATCATTCATCAGTTGATGGACACTTGGGCTGCTTCCATATCTTGGCTGTTGTAAATAATGCTGCTGTAAACATAGGGCTCCATGCATCCCTTTGAATTAGTGTTTTTGTATTTTGGGGATAAATACCCAGTAGTGTGATGATTGGATCTTAAAGTCGATTTATTTTTTAACTTTTTGAGGAAAATACCGCTTTCCACAGGGGCCGCGTCATTTTGCCCTCCTATCAACAGTGCAAGAGGGTTCCTTTTTCTCCACATGCTCACGAACACTCGTTGTTTCTTGTGTTTTTGACTTCAGCCATTCTGGCAGCTGCGAGGTGATAGCTCATTGTAGTTTCGATTTGCGTTTCCCTGAGGATCAGTGATGTTGAGTATCTTTTCACGTGTCTATTGGCCATTTGGATGTCTTCTTTGGAGAAATGTGTGTTCGTGTCTTGCCCATTTTTAAATGGGATTATTTGTTTTTGGGTATTAGGTTGTATCAGTTCTTTCTATATTATGGATACTAACCTTGTATTGGATATGTCATTTGCAAATATCTTCTCTCATTCAGTAGGTTACCTTTTAGGTTTGTTGATTGTTTCCTTGACTGTGCAGAAGATTTTATAAGTGGGCCAGGTTCAGCCTACATGACCAGTTTTTCCAACACAATTTGTTGAATTGTGTTGAACTGATTTTTTCCCCCCTGTTGCATATGCCTACCTCCTTTGTTGAAGATTAATTGACCACATAATTGTGGGCTTGTTTTTGGGCTCTCTGTTCTATTCTATTGATCTATGTGTCTATTTTTGTGCCGATACCATACTGTTTTCATTACCATAGCTCTAATATAACTTGAAATCAGGAATTGTGCTATCTCCAAGCTTTATTTTTCTTTTTCAAGATTACTTTGGCTACTTGGGGGTCTTTTGTGGTTCCATACAAATTTTAGGATTGTTTGTTCTAGTTCTGTGAAAAATGCTGTTGTTGTTTTCATAGGGATTGCATTAAATCTGTAGGTTGCTTTGTGCGGTATGAACATTTTAATAATATTTGTGCCAATCCATGACCATGAAATGTCTTTCCATTTCTTTGTGTCATCTTGAATTTTTTCATCAGTGTTTTATAGTTTTCAGAGTACAGGTTTTTCACTTCCTTGGTTAAGTTTATTCCTGGGTATTTTATTAATTTTGGTGCAATTGTAAATGGGATTGTCCTCTTAATTTCTCTTTCTGCTGCTTCATTATCAGTGTATAGAAATGTGACAGATTTTTGTATATTGATTTTGTATCCTGTGACCTTACTGAATTCCCTTATCAGTTTTAATAGTTTTTTTTTTTTTGTGGAGTCTTTAGAGTTTTATATATATAGTAACATGTTATCTGCAAATAGTGAAAGTTTTATTTCTTCCTTACTGATTTTGATGTCATTTTTCCCCTTTTCTTGTCTGATTGCTGTGGCTAGGACTTCTAGTACCATGTTGAGTAAAAGTAGTGAGAGTGGACATCTTTGTCTTGTTCCTGACCTTAGGGGAAAAGCTCTCAGGTTTTCACCATTGAAGATGATGTTTGCTGTGGGTTTTTCATATATGGCCTGTACTATGTTGAGTTATGTTCCCTCTAAACCTACTTTGTTGAGAGTTTTTGTCATGAATAAATGTCATACTTTGTCGAATGCTTTTTCTGCATCTGGAATGATTGTATGGTTTCTATCCTTTCTCTTATTGATGTGATGTATCACACTAATTGATTTGCAAATATTGTACCACCTTTGTAACCTGGAAATAAATTTCACTTGATCATGGTGAATAATTTTTTAAATACATTGTTGGATTCAGTTTGCTAGTATTTTGTAGAGAGTTTTTGCATCTATGTTCATCAGAAATATTGACCTGTAGTTCTCTTTTTTGATGGTATCTTTATCTGGTTTTGCTATCAGGGTAATGTTGGCCTCAAAGAATGAATCTGGAAGTCTTCCTTCCTCTTCTATTTTTTTGCAATGATTTGAGAAGAAGAGATATTAACCCTTGTTTTTAAAAATTTTTGTATTAAAAATTAATTTTTTTAACATTTATTTATTTTTGAGAGACAGGGAGAGAGAAAGAGAGAGAGAGAGAGAGAGAGAGAATATGTAAGCTGAGAAGGGGCAGAGAGAGAGGGAGACAAAGAATCTGAAGCAGGCTCCAGGCTCTGAGCTGTCAGCACAGAGCCTGACATGGGGCTCAAACCCACGAACTGTGAGATCATGACCTGAGCTGAAGTCCAGCGCTTAACTGACTGAGCCACCCAGGTGCCCCAGATATTAACTCTTCTTTAAATGTTTGGTAGAATTCCCCTGTGAAGCTGTCTGGTCCTTGAATTGCTTGTTGGGAGTTTTTTGATTACTGATTCAATTTCCTTTCTAGTAACTGGTCTGTTAAAACCTTCTATTTCTTTCTACTTCAGTCTTGGGAGGTTATATGTTTCTAGGAATTTATCCATTTCTTCTAGTTTGTCTAATTTGTTGGTATATAATTTTTCATAGTCTCTTATAATTGTATTTCTTTGGTGTTGGTTGTTATTTCTCCTCTCTCATTTGTGATTTTGTTTGAGTCCTTTCTCTTTTTTTTTCTTGATGAGTCTAGCTGGAGTTGTCTATTTTGTTGATTTTTTTCAAAGAAGCAGCTTGTGGTTTCACTTATATGTTCTATTATTATTATTCTTATTATCATTATTATTATTATTTAGTTTCTATATCATTTATTTCTGCTCTAATCTTTATTATTTCTTTCCTTCTGGTGTTTTTTAAAAAATTTTTAATGTTTATGTATTTTTGAGAAAGAGAGAGAGAGAGAGAGAGAGAGAGAGACCATGCACAAGCAGGGGAGGGGCAGAGAGAGAGAGAGGGAGACACAGAATCCAAAGAGGCTCCAGGCTCTGAGCTGTCAACAAAGAGCACGACGTGGGCTGGGACTCACAGACTGGGAGATCATGACCTGAGCCAAAGTCGGACTCTTAACCAACTGAGCCACCAGGTGCCCTGTTTTTTTTTTTTTTTTTTAAGTTTATTTTTATTTGTTTTGAGAGAGAGAGATAGAGAGCAAGCTAGGGAGGGCCAGAGAGGGAGACAGAATCTCAAGCAGGTTCAGCACTTGTCAGCACAGAGCCCGATGTGGGCCTTTAATTCATGGACTGTGAGATCATGACTTGAGCCAAAATCAGGAGTCAGACCCTTAACTGATGAGCCACTCAGGCGCACCATGGGTTTTATTTGTTGTTGTTTTTCTAGCTCATTTAGGTGTAAGGGTTAGGTTTTTTTATTTATTTGAGATTTTTCTTGCTTCTTGAGGTAGGCATGTAATGCTATAAACCTCCTTCCTAGAATTGCTTTTGCTGCATCCCAAAGATTTTGGACTGTTGTTTTTATTTTCATTTGTTTCCATGTGATTTTTGATTTCTTCTTTGATTTCTTGGTTGACCCATTCCTTGTTTAGTGACATGGTATTTAGCCTCCATATATCTGTGATCTTTCTAGATTTTTTTCTTGTGGCTGACTTCTAGTTTCAAAGCATTGTAGTCAGAAAAGATGCGTGGTATGACTGCTCTTTTTGAACTCATTGAGACTTCTTTTGTGGTCAAATATGTGATCTATTCTGGAGAATGTTCCATGTGTACTTGAAAAGGATGTGCATTCTGCTGTTTTAGGATGGAGTGTTCTGAATCTGATAGATCTATCTGGTCCAGTATGCCAGTCAAAGTCATTATTTCATTGTTTCTTTGTTAATTTTTTGTTTGGATAATCTGTCCATTGATGTGAGTGGTCCGTTAAAGTTCCCCGATATTAATGTATTACTATTGATTAGTTCCTTTATGTTTGTTATTAGCCGTTTTATGTGTTTTGGTGCTTCCATACTGGTTGCATAAATATTTATAATTGTTTCATTTTCTTTTTGGATTGTCCCTTTTATTATTATACAGTATCCTTCTTTGTCTCTTGTTGCAGTCTTTGTTTTAAAGTCAATTTTGCCCATTATGAGCATTGCTACACCAGCTTTCTTTCTTTTTAATTAATTAATCAATTAATTAATTTATCGAGAGTGAGCTGGGAGGGGGGCAGAGGGAGAGAGAGAGACAGAGAGAGAGAGACTCCCGAGCAGGCTCCACATTCAGTGTGGAGCCTGACGCAGAGCTTGATCCCATCACCATAAGATCATGACCTGAGCCCTGAGCCAATTTAAGAGTTGGACACTCAACCAACTGAGCCACTCAGGCGCCCCTAACCTAGCTTTCTTTTAACATCCATTTGCATGATAAATGTTTTTCTTTCCCTTCCTATTTTTCTTAATTTTAATTTTATTTTAAGTAGGCAACATGCCTAATGTGGGGCTTGAACTCACAACCCTGTGATCAAGAGTTACATGCTCCACTGGCTGAGCCAGCCAGGTGTCCATTTAGATTTAATATAATTACCATCATAAGAAGATTTCTTTCTTCTATCTTATATTTTCCATTTGTTTTTCTATATTTATCTTTCTATTTTCCACTGAATGGATTGAAATTTCTTCTGTACCTTAATGATTTTACACTCTATTTTTTATTCTGGTGTTTTTTTTTAACTTTAAAATAATATTCTTGTTTATTTTGTCCCTACTGGTTTTTAAAGTAATCAGTCAGCTTCTGTATCTTTGTTCTAAAAGATTACTCACAAAAATATTGGCTAGAATTTCACTTTTTATTATGGATATACTTTCCCTTCTTTTAATTTAGTGCCAGCCTTTAGTTAAGAAACGTTAAGACCTCAATAAACTTTGTTCTTTTTAAGTTTTTTTAATGTTTATTTATTTTTGAGAGACAGAGACAGAGCGTGAGTGGGGGGGGGTGGGCAGAGAGAGAGGAAGACACAGAATCTGAAGCAGGATCCAGGCTCTGAGCTGGCAGCACAGAGCCCGATGCAGGGCTTGAACCCATGAACTGCGAGACCATGACCTGAGCCGAATTCGGTCTCTCAACTGACAGCCACCCAGGCACCCTAAGACCTCAATAAACTTTGATTATGTTTCCTCTCCATACTTTTTGCAGTCTCTCTTGGTCTTATGTATTTTCATATTTGGGTTTTTTCTTACAAAATGTTCTCAGTATAGATCACTTTGTGGCAAATCACTGAGGCACTCTATTTCTAAGAATACTTTTATTATATCTTTACATTTGAGTGGCAATTCAGATAAATATAACACAATAGTTCAAAGCTCTTTTCTTTCAATATTTTCTTTCTTTTTCTTTTTCTAGAGAGAGGGAGTGCACGAGCGGGGGAAGGGGCAGAGGGAGCTGGAGAGAGAGAATCTTAAGCAGGCTCCATGCCTGGTGTGGAGCCCAATGCAGGGCCTGATCTCACGACCTTGATGTCATGACCGGAGCTGATATCAAGAGTCAGACGCTTAATTCTCGGAGCCACCCAGGTGCCCCTCTTTCAATATTTTACAAGTGTTGCTCCATTATCTTCTTGAATTCAGTGCCGCTGTTGAGAAGTCTGATGTCAGTCTGCTTCTGGTTCCTTCATATGTGATCTTCTCTGAGAGTTATGCTCCAGAAAACAAAACAGAATTGCATGGTAGTAAGTAGTTTAGCTTTCATATGGCATTTACCTTTTCAGTGTTACTCTCCTCGGTGGAACACAACATACTCCTTAGGATTCGTCCCTTTGTGCTTTCTCTCTGTTATTATAGGGATCTGCTCTTAGTAAAAGCTCTGGCAGATCCATCTACCTACCAATGTCTAAATGATCGATATGACTCGGTGAATTTAGGCAATAAATAAGCCCTAAGCTAGAATGATAAACTGTCATGGTAGAACCCTGGCCGCAGGTTGGAGAAGCATGCAGGTGACTGTTCAGACAAGTATCTTTGTGATACCCGCTTAGAGCCCACCATGTACACAGAACTTACTTCATGCCTAGGGCTGTTCTATGTAGTTCACACACACCAGTTCATTTTAGCCTCATACCCTTGATGTGGATATTACCTCTTTTTAATAGACAGGAAAACTGAAGGGCAGGATGGTTAAGTGTCTTGTCCAGAGTCACACAGCTAAGAAGTAGGCAAGTTGGGATTCAAGCCCAGTTGAGTTCTCGGTCTGTGCTTCTAACCACTGCCCCTCATTGACTCTCTACTGCCAGGGGCAAGGAGGGTGCTAGACTTAGAAAAAAATAGCAAAAGTCTAGATTCACTGGAAACTTGCTGAGTACAGGTAGGGTACTGTATTTCACATACATTTTTCACTTTTCAGTATTTCAAATTTCGGACTTTGAAAAATTTCAGACATGCAAAAAAGTTGCAGCAATAGTATAAAGCACGTCTGCATACTCTTCAGGATACAGAGCCACCAAGTGCTAACATTTTACCATAATTGTTTCTCTTTTCCCCTCTCTCTGTACATACAAACATCTACGTATCTATATATCATGTATACATCACATACGCACACATATATTTTTCTGAAACACTTGATAATAAGTTGCAGATATATTGCCTTTTTTACCTCTAAGTACTTCAGTGTTTATTTCCTAAAACACGACCATTTTCTTCCACAACCAACACAGAGACCAAAATCAGAAAGTCAACATTGATACAATACTATTTTCTATTCTACAGATCTCATTCAGTTGCCCAACTAATATCCATTTTTTTGGGGGGCCCAGGATTCAATCCAGGAGGTACATTGTATGGACTTACACACCTCTTCAGTTTCCTTTAATCTGCAACAGTTTCTCATTCTTTTCTCTCATGACTTTCAGTTTTCCATTGCTTCTATATCAAGTTATCACACAATTATCAGTTTTAGCAACACAAGTGTATTATCTTACAGTCTGACATGGTCTCCTTAGGCTAAAATCAAGGTGTCAGTAGGACTGGTTATTTTCTGGACACTTTATTTTTTTTTATTTTTATTTTTTAACGTTTATTTATTTTTGAGACAGAGAGAGACAGAGCATGAATGGGGGAGGGTCAGAGAGAGGGAGACACAGAATCTGAAATAGGCACCAGGCTCTGAGCTGTCAGCACAGAGCCCGACGCGGGGCTCGAACTCACAGACCGTGAGATCATGACCTGAGCCGAAGTCGGCCGCTTAACCTACTGAGCCACCCAGGCGCCCCTTTTCTGGACACTTTAATTGAGAATCTGTTTTCTTGCCTTTTCTAGCTTCTAGATGCCACCTGTATGCCTTGATGTGCGGCCCTGTCCTCCACCTTTGAAGCCAGCAATGTCCAGTTGGGTCGAGACCCTCTCAGATGGTCACAGCTCCCCGATGCTTCTTCCATTGTCACATCTCTGACCACAACTAGGGAAGGCAGGTCTTGGCTTTATGGCCTCATCTGATTAGACTGGACCCACCCAGATAATCCAGGATGATTTCCACATCTAGAAGACATCCAGATGACCAATAGACACATGAAAAGATGCCCAACGTCACTCGTCATCAGGGAAATACAAATCAAAACCACACTGAGATACCACTTCAAGCCAGTCAGAGTGGCTAAAATGAACAAATCAGGAAACAACAGATGCTGGTGAGGATGTGGAGAAATGGGAACCCTCTTGCACGGTTGGTGGGAATGCAAACTGGTGCAGCTGCTCTGGAAGACAGTGTGGAAGTTCCTCAAAAAGTTAAAAATAGACCTACCCTATGACCCAGCAATAACACTGCTAGGAATTTACCCAAGGGATACAGGAGTGCTGATGCATAGGGGCAACTTGTACCCCGATGTTTATAGCAGCACTTGCAACAATAGCCAAATTATGGAAAGAGTCTAACTGTCCATCAACTGACGCATGGATAAAGAAGATGTAGTTTATATATGCAATGGAATACTACTTGGCAATGAAAAAGAGTGAAATCATGCCGTTTGCAGCAACGTGGATGGAACTGGAAGGTATTATGCTAAGTGAAACAGGTCAGTCAAAGACAGATATCATATGTTTTCACTCATATGTGGAACTTGAGAAACTTAACAGAAGACCATGGGGGAGACGGATCTGAAGCAGGCTCAGTGCTGACAGCAGAGAGCCTGAAGCGGGGCCCGAACTCACCAACGACAAGATGATGACCTGAGCCAACGTTGGATGCTTAACGGAGCCACCCGGGCGCCCCATATGATTGTGATATTAAACAAATATTTATTTTATTTTGAAAGAGGCAGAGAGAGGCAGAGAGAGAGGGAGAGGGGAGAATCCCAAGCAGCCTCCATGCTGAGCGTGGAACCCGACATGAGGCTCAGTCCCACAACCTTGAGATCATGACCTGAGCCGAAATCAAGAGTTGTACGCTCAATTGACTGGACCACCCAGGCGCCCCTGTGGGATTTTCGGAGAGTATAGGCCAGTTATTTTGTAGACTATCTCTTGATTAGAGTCTGTGTTTCCTTCCACATGATGAGATTTGGGTTATGTGACTTTGGCTGTGCAGTGGTGCTGTTGGGTCACCTCGGTACTGTTTATCAGGAGGCCCGGGATGTAGCTCTGTTCCATTACTGGTGGCATTGTAGCCTTTGGTCCTTGACTAGGGTGGCCTGTTTCTTCTCTGTAAAGTTACTATTTTTTTTTTTTTTTTTTTTTTTTACCTAGTATTTAATAAGTATCTTCTTGGGGAGATCCTTTGAGACCGTGTAAATATCCTATTTCTTATCATACGCTGATGAACTAATTGTATTTTATTTTTTTTCAATATATGAAATTTATTGTCAAATTGGTTTCCATACAACACCCAGTGCTCATCCCAAAAGGTGCCCTCCTCCGTACCCATCACCCACCCTCCCCTCCCTCCCACCCCCCATCAACCCTCAGTTTGTTCTCAGTTTTTAAGAGTCTCTTATGCTTTGGCTCTCTCCCACTCTAACCTCTTTTTGTTTTTTCCTTCCCCTCCCCCATGGGTTTCTGTTAAGTTTCTCAGGATCTACTGATGCAGTAATTTTAGCACCTGCTGAGGATTCTTTGCCTGAGATCGTGATTACTGTGGTGGTCACCAAATGGGATTACATTTTCTCACTTAATCTTCACAGCCACGGCGGGTAGTGTTATCGTCCTTCTAATTACAGGTGGGGAAATAACGCTTACCTAAATCAAATAACTTTCCCAAGGTCCTTCAGCGAATAGATGAAACATGTATGGCGGAACCACAATATGGAAGTTTCGGGGCACTTGCCCTGGCCCTCCTGGTTAGAAAAGGTAGCAGGCAAGACACATGTTAGCTGTTCTAGAAAAAATCAGAAAGGTCAGTGGACTTCATTGGATGTAACGCCACATAAAAGTTGGTCCATATATTTTGGATCAAGGAATTTTGTGGGGAAAAGCCTTCACAATGCCAAGTTCTAGAAACGGAACTGTAGAAACAAAGCCCTAGTCAAAAGTGCCTTCTCCGAGGAGGGTCTTTCTCACGGAAAAGCCAGTGGCACTTGGGCCAAGTCCCCTCGGGGATCGTTGTGTTGCTGACCTCAAGGTCCCCGGGCAGGGCTGGATTAGAGAGGAGTCATGTTAGACAAGAGCCCTTCTGCTGCTTTGTTAACCAAACCTCTTTGGAAGACTGGTGTTAGATCGGGTTTCCCCCTCTCGCGGGCGGATCCCCCAAGGCCCGAGCGAGTTTGTCTGAAGCCTCCTGCCCTCTTCTCCCACGGAGCTCCCTTAGCTCCTCCTCAGCCGTGGCTTGCCAACAAGCCACCTGGAGGGGTTTCCGTGACGACTAGGAAGCCTGGGTCTGGCTAATGCCCTACAGAGGAGAAGGCTGAGAGGAGCCGAGACTGCCACGGCTGGGTCCCCCGCGGGGCTGGGCCCTTGTGCCCTGCACGCCCTTTTAAGAGAACGTCCTTCTGCTTCCTCCCGGTTCCGTTCTCCCGACTCTCCTCTTAATAAGTAACTCATCACACAACAGGGATAATTAGAAACAGGTGACTCGGGGATTGCACCTGGAGAGTTCCAACTGCTGGGCTGTGGGTTTTCCGTTTCTCACAAGGGACGGGGAATTAGGAGCTCAGGACTCTCTCATCACTAATTCCGGGCAGCAGGTTAAGTCCTCTTACTGGGCTTTAACTTTCCCACCAGGGAATCGTATTTTATTTCCTTGCAGAAACGCGGTAGTGCATTAGGACTAATATGCTTGTGATGTTCTCTGAGCAGCCCGGAGCCAGGGGCCGCCGCGGAAACCCGGCAGCACTGTGTCTGCGGAACAGATGGTTGCGGTGGGGACAAAGCAACCTCGTGCTGAAGACGCCGACTCTGTCCGCTTCTGGGTGTGTGTGCGTGTGCGGGCAAATCCTGGCTTTCAGCATTGGAAATCGACTGGATGGTCCCTGAACTTGGGTCAAGTAAGTGTAAGCCAAATACAAAAATGCTCGATTCATTTCTTTAAAAAAAAGGTGTTTTTTTTTTTTTTTTTTTTTACATTTTATGTATTTTTGAGAGAGAGAGAGAGAGAGAGACAGAGCACAAGTGGGAGAGAGGCAGAGAGAGAGAGGGAGACACAGAATCCGAAACAGGCTCCAGGCTCCGAGCTGTCAGCACAGAGCCCGACGTGGGGCTCGAACCCACAGACGGTGAGATCATGACCTGAGCCGAAGTCGGACGCTCGACCGACTGAGCCACCCGGGTGCCCCTGGAATCATTTCTAATTGCCTTTCTACACGTGCGTTCCTAAGATGAAGTGGATATTCCCAGAGGTAACAAGAAACCCAAGCCTCGTGCTCAGAGGAGTGTGCAAGCAGGGGCTTGGTGTAATTCCCAGAGGACATCCAGGAGCTGTGTGAGGGCCTTGGGCTCCCATGTGTCTGAAGTTCTCTGGGAGGGTCACTCGTTAAGTTTTCTGGAGAAGCAGATGGTGCAGCTTTTCTTAAGAATGCACTCCATTGCCTTATAAGTTCTTTGCATGCAGAGTTACGTTTTATCACCCGGGCCCTGTTCCGTTCCTGGCACATGGTATTTAATATGTAAACATGGTGTTTAAGAAACACTTGTTTTTTTAAAAAAAAATTAATGTTATTTATTTTTGAGAGAGAGAGAGAGAGAGAGAGAGACAGAGCGTGAGTAAGGGAGGGGCAGAGAGAGAGAGAGAGGGAGACACAGAATCTGAAGCAGGCTCCAGGCTCCGAGCTGTCAGCACAGAGCCCGACGTGGGGCCGGAACTCGAACCGTGAGGTCATGACGTGAGCTGAGGTCAGACGCTTCATGGACTGAGTGAGCCCCCCAGGTGCCCCAAATAAACACTTATTAAATCAATATCCAAGAGATCACAATTGCTGCACTAGGTAAGTTCTTATTTATCAACGTTAACGCCTCCTCTTGCAAATTACACCCTTATTTTCTTTTTGGAAATGGAGTAGAGTGATTCAGTTACTCAATGTAGGGGTAGTTCCCTGCACACAGCCTTTCCTGCTCTGAATGGCCGTGTCCCATTGGAACCTGCCACCCCTCCCAGCCTTTGATAATCGGGCAGAGGTAGGGGACTCCTGGCTCCATGCTGTCTGGGGACCTAGGTCTTGTACGGCATGGCTCCTTCCTGTAATTTGAAATTATGAAAATGAGAGACACTGTTGCCGGCATGCAGGCCGCATAGACTTAGAGTCTGGCGTGGCTGTCTGGGGCCCTGGCGGGCTGATGGATGCGCGCGGGATGCTGTCTGCAGGGAGGGGAGAAGGCAGCAGGCACGCAGCCTGCAAGTAGATGAAAGGCCGCGTGGTCCCAAGAGGTGGAGAGAGTGGCCTTTTGCCAAGGACGCCACGAATCCAACAGCACGTGGTCTCTTGGCTTCTGAGAGGCGTTTCTGTATCCTTACGTTAAATTCTTCTCCCTGTACTTGCGCTTACTGCAGAGAAAATCACTTTTGAGGCGACTCTTGTCGTATCTTGTGATCACTTTCTAAAATGTAAGTAAATGCCCATCTTAGCCCCTTTAATAAAAACAGCTACATAGACTTACGGCCACCGGTTTGGACTTAGGTAGTCACTTTGTAAAACGTTCAAGTGTCCTTCGTTTCTTTACGGTAGCCTCTCCAGCATTTGTGTTGCTGGTCTCTACTGGGGTGTCCTGAAGAGAATGTGGTGCTTCTAACACAAGTCTGACAAATGCTGTTTGGAGTCAGGACCTCAAAATCCCGATCCATTTATATCTCAGTTATACTCGTGTCCTAGTCGGCTCCGGCTGCTGTAACAAATACCCAGGCTGCTGGCTTAAACACGCTTACTGTCTCAGAGTTCTGGAGACTGGAAGTCCGAGGTCAAAGTGCCAGCGGATGTGATGTCTGGTGAGGGCTCCCTTCCTGCTTTGTGGACAGCCGCCTTCTTGCTTTGTCCTCACACTGTCAGGGAAAAAAGGGTCTGGTTCCTTCCTCCTCTCCGAAGGGCACTAATTCCATCATAGAACACCACCCTCACGACCTCATCTCAACCCAATCACTTCCTGAAGGCCCTACCTTCAAATACCATCACACCAGTGGTGGGGTGAGGGGGGTTTCAACATACAGATTTGAGGGAGATACAAACATGTGGTCCACAACAATTCCCCATGACTGTTTTTTAATTTTTATTATTTTTTAAATGTTTTTATTTATTTTTGAGACAGAGAGAGACAGAGCATGAGCAGGGGAGGGGCAGAGAGAGAGGGAGACACAGAATCGGAAGCAGGCTCCAGGCTCCAAGCTGTCAGCACAGAGCCCGACGCGGGGCTCGAACTCACTAAGTACGAGATCATGACCTGAGCCGAAGTCGGACACTTAACTGACTGAGATACTCAGGCGCCCCGACCATGATTTTTTTTTTTAATAGCTTTTATGTATTTGAAAGTAATGTATATTTTCTAATTTGAGCATTCAGGTGTATATATATTTATTCTTCATAATTGTGTTTTTCTCTACTATCCTTCTGCATCTATGAAGATCTACACCCCTTCCATGGTTTATTCTATTCTATCCACCAAACTTTCAGAGACATTGGTAGGATCTCCCACAGTGTTTGTTAGTGTGTTCCTCTTACAATTGTAATAATTCTATGTATTTTGAAGGTGCGTTACAAAATACAGTTTAAAATTATCCTCCTGGTGAACTTTTATCACTGTATAATGACCATCTTTTCCCCTACTAATGCATTTTCACTTAAAGTTTGTTTTATCTCGTTTTCTGTAGCTGTGCCATTTTCACTGGGTTTGTTTTCTTCTGGTATCTCTTTTCTCTGTTCTTATATTTCTAATCTTTCTGTAACTCTGTGTTTGGAGCATGTCTCTTATAAAAAAATACAGCCAGGTTTTGATTTTTCAAAAGTAATCTGAGAATCTTTTACCTGATAGATCTACATCCGTTATTTTACTTATTTTTATTTTATTTTATTTTATTTTATTTTATTTTATTTTATTTTATTTTATTTTATTTTATTTTATTTTATATATTTCATTTCATTTCACTTCACTTCACTTCATTTCATTTCATTTCATTTCATTTCATTTCATTTCACTTCATTTCGACAGAGAGAGAGAGAGAGAGACAGAGACAGAAAGCGAGTGAGCATGCATGGGCAGAGGAGAGGGGCAGAGAGAGAAGGAGAGAGAGAATCTTAAGCCGGTTCCACGCCCAGCATGGATGTGGGACTCTATCCCTTGACTGAGATCATGACCTGAGCCCGAATCAAGAGCTGGACGCCCAACCACCTGAGCCACCCAGGTGCCCCTACACCTGTTATGATTACAGATTTCCTTTTGCTTTTTACCCTGTCTTTGCTTTAGCTTTTCTATCTTCCCCTCTATTGGTTAATTTAGTTTTCCCTATTTTCTTTCTCCCCACACTTCCGTTTCTTTGGAAGCTATGTATTCTATTCCTTTTCCTTTACTGGTTACCCTGCAAGTGCCACATGAAACTCCATACAGGCAGATCTTGTCTTGTTGCAGTTCACTTCGTCGTGCTTCACAGAGACAACGTTTTTCACAGATTGAAGGTTTGTGGCAACACTCTGTCCACCAAGTCTATTTGGGCTCTTTTCCAATAGCATTTGTTCATTTTCGGTCTCTGTGTTACCTTTTGGTACTTCCTGCAATATTTCAAACTTTTTAATTATTATAGCTGTTATGGTGATCTGTGGTTAGTGATCTCTGATGTTGCTACTTTAACAGTCTTGGGGTACCATGAACTGCACCCACATAAGATGGGGAACTTAATCGATGGATGCCGTATGTGTTCTGCTCCGTATGTCTGTTCCACCGACTGGCTCCTCCCCAGTCTCTCTCCTTCTCCTTGGGCCTCCCCATTCCCCGAGACGCAACAATCCTGAAATTAGGCTAATTCACAGCCCTTCACTGGGCTCTAAGGGAAGAATTATGTGTTTCTCGCTTGAAGTCAAAAGCTAAAAATGATGGAGCTTTAGTGAGGAAGGCACATCAAAGGCCAGGATAGGGCGAAAGCTAGGCCTCTTGTGATAAATAGCCAAGTTGTGAGTGAAAGAAAAAGTTCTGAAGGAAATTAAAAGCACTACTCCAGTGAACACATGAATCATAAGAAAGAAAAACAGCTTTGTTGCTGATAAAGAGAAAGTTTTGGTGGTCTGGATCCAAGATCAAACCAGCTTCAGTGTTCCCTTAAGCCAAAGCCTCATCCGTGAACAAGGCCCTAACTCTCCTCAATTCCATGAAATCTGAGGGGGGTGAGGAAACTGCAGAAGAAAAGTCTGAAGCTGGCAGAGGTTGGTTCACGGTATTTAAGGAAAGCAGCTGTCTTCAAACATACAAGTGCAAGGTGAAGCAGCGAGTGCTGACGTAGAAGCTGCCTGCATTCTCCAGAAGATCCAGCTGAGAGTATTCATTAAGGTGGCTACACTAAGCAACAGATTTATTTATTGATTTGTTTATTTATTTTGAGAGAGAGAGAGAGAGAGCGGGCAGGGAAGGGGCAGACAGAGAGGGAGAGAGAGAGAGAATCCCAAGCAGGCTCTGTTCTGGCAGCTCGAACCTGTGAACTGTGAGACCATGACCTGAGCCAAAACCAAGAGTTGGACGCTTAACTGCCTGAGCCCCACAGGGGCTCTGGCAAGAGACTTATAATGTAGGTGAAGCAGCTTTCCGTTCGTTGGAAGCAGATGCTGTCTAGAATTTTCATAACTGGAGAGGAGAAGTTAATGCCTGCCTTGAAATCTTCAAAGGACTAGCTGACTCTCTTCTTAGGGGCTCATGCAGCTAGTGACTTCAAGTTGAAGCTACTGCTCATGTACCATTCCAAAATTCTAGGGCCCTTAAGAATTATGCTAAAGTTACTTTGCCTGTGTCCTCTAAATGGAACAACAAAACCTAGATGACAGCACATCTGTTTACAGCATGGCTTACTGAATATTTTAAGCCCACTGTTGGGCCTTAAGCTCAGAAAAAAAATTACCTTGAAAACATCGCTTCTCATTGACAATGCGCCTTGTCATCCAAGAGCTCTGATGGGGATGTACAATGAGATTACTGGTTTTTTGTTTTTGTTTTTTTTTTCCTCATGCCTGATAACACCGCATCCATCCTGCAGCCCATGGATCAAGGAAGAATTTTGACTTTTAAGTCTTATTATTGAAGAAATCTATTTCTTCAGGTTATAGCTGCCATACATAGTGATTCCTCTGATGGATTTGGGCCATGTAAATAGAAAATCTTCTGGAAAGGATTTACCGTTCTAGATGTGATTCAAAACGCTTGTGAACCTATTCGTGGGAAGAGGTCCAAATACCAACATTAACGGGAGTTTGGAAGAAGGTGATTCCCACCCTCATGGATGACTTTGAGGGGTTCAAGGCTTCAGGGGAGGAGGTCACTGCAGATGTGGCGGAAGCAGCAAGAGAACTAGAAGTGGAGCCTGAAGATGGGACTGAATTGCTGCCATCTCACGATACGACTTTAATGGATGAGGGGCTGCTTCTTCTGGTTGGGCAAAGAAAGTGGTTTTTTGAGATGGAATCTACCTGACTGACGATGCTGTGAAGATTGCTGAAATGACAACATTTCGAAAATGACATACATTTAGTTGAGAAAGCAGCGGCAGGGTTTGAGAGGACTCAGTTTAAATCTGAAAGAAGTTCTACTGTGGGTAAAATTCTATCAAACGGCATCACATGTTACAGAGGAACTGTTTGTGAAAAGAAGAGTCAAATGATGCAGCAAATTTCATTGTTGTCGTATTTTAAGAAATCGCCACAGCCACCCCACCCTTCAGCAGCCACCACCCTGATCTGTCAGCAGCCACCAACGTGGGCAAGACCCTCCACCAACAAAAAGATTATGACTCACTGAGAGCGCAGAGCATGGTTAGCAATGTTTTAGCAACAAACTCTTTTTAAATTAAGGTGTGTACATTGTTTTTTTTTAGACACAATGCTATTGCAAACTCAGTAGCCTACAGTATAGTGTAAAAATAACTTTTCTCTGCACTGGCAAACCAGAAAATCACTTGACTCACTTTATTGAAGTATTTGCTTTATTGTGGTGATCTGGAATGAAACACAGTATCTCCCTGGTATGCCTGTATTCATGCTGAGTTAAAGCATTATATTTACACACTTCTTGACTGATAACACATGACTAATACTGCAGACTGTTTTAACTTCAAGCGTCCTTCTCACCTTTTATGATCTTTCTGTCCAGTGTTTTAGTTTTATCTTATTTGTACCGCCATATGTCATTCTCCTTGCTTTATACTAATCACAGCTTCTTTTAAATACACATATTTACTAATTTCCTTGCTCGGCTTTCTTGCTCCTCAATCTTTCCTTCTATGTTTAATTTCTTTCCTTGCTAAAGTAACATTCAGTTGTATTTTCTAAGTGAAGTTCTTGTAATAACAAAAACTGTCTTAGTTTGTCCGAAAATGTTCTTAAATGTCCTCATTTTTCAATTATAGTTTGGGTGGGTTTAGAATTCTAAGATGACTGTTTTTCTCTTAGCCCTTTGAATGCTTTTTCCATTGTTTTCTGAGTCTGTTATTGTAGTTCCGAAGACTTGCTAGCTGCTTTTCCTTTGTGGGCAGACTGTATTCTCCACGCTTCACATAAAATTTTTCTCTTTGTCTTTAGTATTTTGCAGCCTTCCTCTACAACGTCTTGCATATGGACATATTTTTATTTATTATGCTTGATAGTTATTCTTGAATTCAATTTATTCTTAAATTTTTCTTTTTTTTTTTTGATGTTTATTTATTATTGAGGGACAGAGAGAGAGCTTGAGCAGGGGAGGGGCAGAGAGAGGGAGAGACACAGAATCCAAAGCAGGCTCCAGGCTCCGAGCTGTCAGCACAGAGCCCGATGCGAGGCTCAAACTCATGAACCATGAGATCATGACCTGAGCCAAAGTCGGACACTTACCCGACTGAACCACCCAGGTGCCCCAAGTTATTCTTGAATTATAGAATTCCTGCCATTCTTCAATTCTGGAAGCATTGCCTCTTAATCGTTGTATTATCTCTCTCTGAAGAGAGATGTTGGATCTTCTCATTTTGTCCTCAATGTGTTCAAATTGAAATATTTTCTGTTTCTTTACCTCTCTGTGATTCATTCTGAGTAATTTTCATAGAAATATCTTCCAATTCCCCAATTCCTTTCTTCAGCCATGTCTAATTTGCTATCTAATTCATCCATTGAATTTAAAATCAAAATGGCTATATTTTTCATTCTAGAAGCTCTATTTGGATGTTTTCAAATGTCTGTCATTTTTCATAGTTTCTTGTTCTTATGTCTCTGTTTTTCTCTTTCATGAGTAAAAATTTAAAATGCACTCACTCATAGAGTCTCTAATTGTTCTATCATCTAAAGGGCTTGGGGGATTAGTTATGCTGTTTTTTTTGTGGTTATTGACCTTTCCCCCCCCCCCCCCCAGTGGATTATTTCCTCATGCATCTTTAAGTTCTAGGTTATGCACACGTTTTTGGTGGGGTGACCTTGTGAATTTCTCTGTGGCCGAAGTTTGGGATGTGCCCCTTCAGAGCAGTTTTAAGTTTGCTTCTGCTGGACATATTAAAGATATTAACATTTTGGAAACATTTTTATCTCAATTTCTTGGCATGAAGGTTTCTGGACCACATGACCCTATAAATTTAAGCCAAAAACTGGAGTGAGAGCTGGTCCATTGTTGCAAATTCTGAGGACAGTCTTTTTCCAGCTAAACCTCAGGTCAATAATGAAAAGCCTCCTTGATGTTTCTCTGGGGGCAGTGGATGAATTCCCTCCACCCAGCTCATCCTTTCATTGAGAATGCAGTCATTTGAAAGTCCTGGCTTCATTCAGGGGTCTGAGTTCTAACTCCCAGTCTTGTTGGGGGCTAAGGTCTGAGTCTCAATGTCGTGTCTGTGAGATATTACAACCCAGGGGAGATTCATTTGGTTGGAGTACCTCCTGCTCCAATATAGATGACCTTAACCTTGACTTTCTTTCTCTTTCTCTTTGAGAGAGAAAGAGTGATACAGTGAGAGTGGGCGAGAGTGAGCGAGCGAGCGAGAGAGAGCATGAGTGGGGAAGGGAAGAGGGGCAGAGAGAGAGGGAGAGAGAGAATCCCAAGGAGGCTCCAGGCTCAGCATGGAGCCCAACACGGGGCTCAATCCCACAACCCTGGGATCATGACCTGAGCTGAAATCAAGAGTTAGGTGCTTAACTGTCTGAGCCACCTCAGTGCCTCAAGCTGACCTTCATTTTCTGATTTATAATTCCTAGTTCATTTTTAGTGCTTGGGGAGTTCCTCTACTTTATTATAAATGCAGCTCTGCACTTTAAGGATCTTTGTTCTACTTCACCTGCATTTGAAAGTATTCTTTTAGGGAGTGGGGTTTTCAGGGTGCATGTCCCATCTATAGCCAGAAATAAAGTTATCACTATTGTTTCTTAAATGTCAGCATGAACTCCTATATTCTTATGTCATTTAAGCTAGAGAGAAATAACTTGGTCAATAAAGTGCAAAGCTAAGTATTGTCAGTCAACTCTGTATAAATTACTGTGTTATAGAAAGTGAAACAAACCCTCCAGATTAGTTTTTCATATTTTATCTTAGAATGTGTTTTGGTAGTATTATTATTGTGTATAACTGGAGTAATAATATAGAGATGTCATGGTAAAACAGTGATTTCAATAAACCAGTTAAGATATATAGCCAGCATATAGCTTGAAACTTGTATATATATTATATGTATATGATACATATGTCATATATATATATATGATATACACAACAATATACACAAATATATTTAAAAGTTGTTGGTGATTTTGAGATACTATATAACTTTTCTGTGGCACTCCACCAAAGTGTGTTCCTTAGTATGTTAGTCCTTCAAACTATTTTACCAGAAAAGTTTCCATTGGTAAATAAACTTGGAAAATTTTGCCAGTTATACCTCTTCTGGTGGGTCTAAGCATGGGAGCACACAAAACTCACTGAAGAGTCTTGAGGTAAAGAAATGAATTTGAAAATTCTTTAATGCAGTGTATTCCAAATCTACTTGGCCAAAATATATTCTTTATTGTTTTAAGTAAACTTTTTTAGTATTCCATTCTATAAAACACAACTTTGGGGATGCTGTTCTATTGGACATATGCTTTCTCAAGATAGTCTTTCAATGTTTCCTTAGTTTCCAAAACAATAAGTATTTCATATATTCTCATACTATAAGTATCTTATTTATTTCAAATGAAAAGTTAAAATTAAATAGCAAAATCCAAGTATAAAAGAAAATACAAAAAAGAAAATACAATCATTTTGTTTTTGACAAAAGCACTTGTATATCAAACAAATGATTTTTATGTAAGGTAAATATCTAAATGCTAATATGTTGGTAAGAAACAACATTCTAAGTACGAGTTTCATTTCTTAAAATTAAAAGTAATATTTAAAGTTTTATCGAATTATGTTTGGAACATTTGTATACCGAACATTATATTACCCAATGTTAGGGGAAATATCCGTGTAAGGTGGGTTTGTCTTATACTTCCAATGACAAAATCTGAGCCAAGGGAGTCTGTAATGGCAAGAACCTCATTAGTATTTATTCTCTTTCATTTTTTAGATCTCTCCATGGCTTGAGTCCTCAGGACAGAATGATAGAGAAGCCCCAGGGTATTTATTTTTTTAAATTCTTTCCAACAATCTATGTATCCATGTATCAATCTAATCTAATCTATCAATCTATGATCACATATGCTGGGATGTCAGATATCGCAGGATGTTAAACACAATTCTGCTCATCTCTGAGTTTTAGCTGGAGCTTCAAAGGCTGGGAACAAATGTTAGTGGCCACGTGTCACCACCACCTGCTGAAGTGAGGTGTTGGACGGCCTGGGTCGGACCGGTAAAGGTGAGTGTGAAAATATAGTTCCTGCCAGGGTTAGTCCGTTGCCCCCTTGCTCCAGGCTACGTAAGAGGAGAGGGACTTAACTGGGAGGTGTCTTAGGCTACCTTTCGAGAAGCGGAGCTGCTGTGGACAGCGTCGAATCGGGGGTCTTGGAGGGCTAGACCTTACGCAGCTGTGGGAGTTGGCGGAGGGGCCCTGCAGGCTCCGTATCTGTGGTTGGGCCTAAAGTCGTGGAGCCATCAGCGGGACCGGCAGAGGGAAGGGTGTGCATGTGAAGGAGAAACACGAAAAATGAGACTGTGAGGATGAACCGGGGCCCCCGAGGACAACTGGGACTTTGGAGGGCAAACGGGAACCCGCACCTGACCCACCACTTCCGGCTCCCTGCTGCATGCGGCCTGCAGGAAGCAGGAAGTGCAGGTGTCCTCTGCCCTGGAGCAGCGCCCCCGCTCGGCCAGGACCTGGAGAGGCAGGTGGGGATCTCCAGGGAGCTGCAGTGTTGCCCGGTGGCAATGGGGGCACCGGCAGATCAGTGAGCCCCATGTGGGAGAGCCAGGTGCCTTCAGGACATAAAAATGACTGCCGGTCCTTCACTTCTGCCTTCTGTGTCTCTGCAAATTGTGTCTTGTGGCCAGCCTAGCCCAGAGCCATATAGGGAAGGGAATTCTGGAAAATATAGTTCAAAGCCACCACAGAGGCAAGAGGCTAATAGTGAGCAATTCTATGGAGAGGATATCAGTGTGCTCTGTCCCCCGCTTGTCCCTTGTCCCCAACCTGCTGTGGGAGTATTCTCCCACTCCTCAAGCTATGTTGGGGTTCTTCAGGAGACTCATTCAAAGGGTGCGACATTGTGTCCCCTGGTGTTTGGGGACACAGGAGCCGAATGTCTGCAAAGTGCAAAGGGAAGTCTGAAATGTGAGATGTGATTGCCTCTGCCTGAGGCATATCACAAACACAAGGCAGCTTGGAACAGCCTACGTGGCCAGCGTTCGTCAGGGTCAGGATGCAAGGGTTCCCTGAGGGCCAGATGTGGACTTTGTAGAGGACAGCTGGCACAGAGTTGACATTCAGTGAACATTTGTTGAATGAGTGAAAATATTTAGGCTCTGTGTAAATCATGACTTAATCAGTTATTTCCCAATGTCCAATTTTCCCTTCTTCCTTAAAAGCAGAATCCTGATTTTACTTGTGGTGACAATGTGCTCAATAAAAAGACCAGATTGTCTGATTTACCTTGTAGGGAGATATGATCACATGGCTATGTTTTGACCGTGTATGTGTGTGTATGTGTGTGTGTGTGTGTGTGTGTGTGTGTGTATGTGTGTGTCTTACATACATTTGTAAGGAAGTCTACTTAAGGAGAGTTGAGTGAGCTGGGAGAGATCCAGTCTAGTTTTTCCATGGCTGGTGGTCCTTCTGCCATTTTGGACTATGAGATGACATTGAGGATGAAAGCTATAGGCTAGGGTGGAAAAGCAGAAAGACAATTTTCATTGGTTTTTTGTAGCACTAGCTTAAGCAATATGAACAGTATCATCCTAGAGCTTTTCATTCATGCTAAACCCAATATAATATTTTTGGACTGGAACAGCTGTGGCATGGTGGTACTTGTATTAAAGGGAGAGAGTGTTAGGAGGGGCATCTGGGTGCCTCAGTCGGTTGAGTGTCGACTTCGGCTCAGGTCATGATCTCACAGTTTGTGGGTGCAAGCCCCGCGTTGAGTTCTGTGCTGACAGTCCCTCTCTCTCTGCCCCTCCCCCGCTCACACTCTGTCTCTGTCTCTCTCAAAAATAAATAAACAGTAAAAAATTTTTTAAAGGGAGAGAGTGTTGGATTCTTTGTAAAGAGGAGTATTAAATTTTTTTTAATGTTTATCTATTTTTGAGAGAGAGAGAGAGAGAGAGAGAGAGAATTTGAGCATGGGAGGGGCAGAGAGAGGGAGACACAGAACTTGAAGCAGGTTCCAGGCTCTGAGCCATCAGCATGGATCCTGATGTGGGTCTTAAACTCATGAACCGTGAGATCATGACCTGAGCCAAAGTCAGATACTTCACTGACTGAGCCACTCAGGCGCCCCATGAGAGGAGTATTTAAAAAAATTAAGACATAATTGACATGCAACATTGAGTAAGCTTAAAGTGTACAACATGTTGATTTGATATATATATATATATATATATATATATATGGTAATATGAAACCACTTTAGCATTAGCTAATATCTGTATCATGTTATATACCTACCATTGCTTTTTGGGGGTAGGAATAATTAAGATCTAGTCTTTTAATAACTTTGAAGTTTATAATACAGTATTGCTGACTATAAAGGGCAAGCATTTTTTGAGGCAAGGGGTACAAATGAAAAGCTATGTCAGTGGGCCTTAGTTAAATGAGGAACAGGTAAAGACTAAGAAAACAAGTTATGGATTAAACTCTCTTTCTGCTTCTCCACAAAGTTAAAGAGAATGATTGTTAGAAAGATGCTGGAAAACATAAGCTATAAACTGTCACATGTAGTCTGTGCCTTGGTCCAGTGCTTCTCCCAGACCATTAACAACATGTGTGGAAGGGACAGGGTGTTCTCAGCTCCCTTTTAGCCAGAACATGTAGTAAGTACCGAGAGATGATATGATTAATTGTGCTTACATTCACAGAAACACAACCGGCTTTAACCTTTTTTTTTTTTTTTTTTTTAATGATAGTTTGTCTGACTCATTCTTTAAAGGGCAGAAGAAGTTCAAGTTGAAGCTTTTCTCTGTGTATCTTTATGTTTGTGCCTTTCGGTGTATAGTTCTCTGTATCTATGTGTCTTTGGTCCTCATTATGTGGCTGTTTTGGCACATTTCTTTGAGTGTGTGTGTGCGCGAGAGAGAGAGAGAGACAGAGAGAGAGCTAGGGAGAGAGGGGAGCCTACATCAGTCGCCTGGTTCCCCGTTCCCTCATATTTCCCCCTTTCTTTCTGGCTCCTTATTTCCTTCTTGCTCTTCCTTCCATTAGATTTGATGCCATGTCTGCCCCAAGAATGGATACAGCCGTGGGGCACCTGATTCGATGCGCTTGTCCGGTGGATACTGTGAACAGCCCTGCCTCCGTGGCAGCTGCTCCTGTAATGCCACCTTCATTCGAAAGTAGCTCGAGTGGGGCACCTCATGTGTATTCGGGAAATCGCCGTCAGTTTTCAGGAAGGCGCTCGTTGCTAGCAGCTTCTGTCATGAGCCGGCCCCAGAGCCTTCTCATCATCAGTGAGTTCAGTGAGATTTGATATACCCCCGATGGGTGTGTGTAGCACTCAGGGCCGACCGCACTCTCAGCTGAGTATTTCCGCGGGTTCTCCCGTCTTCCAGAGCACCTCTAGGACACGAGGGTGGGCAGGACGGAGAAGTGTGCACAATTCCGGAGCCCAGGGGCGGCCGGGCCCGGCTGTAATAAAGCTGGCTGTTAGGAAGCTCTCTTTCATATACAATTGCTTCCCCTAAGCTCTTAAGCACATTAACTGCGCCTGTAATTATACGCACCTCGGAAAATGCATGAAAGCCGCCTTCTTGGGCGGACTAAAGAAAACTGCCGTCTCCTTCACACCCTCTATCGCCTACCGTACCTTAACGCGAGGGGAAAAGAAGGAAAAAGGGATGGAGCGAAAAGAGAAGAGGTAATTGCCCATTAGAGAGTTGCTCATCAGTGAACTTTGTCTCTCGTTTACGGCATTAATTTTGCTCAGCGTGAACTGCACTTGACGCCGCTCGGAGGGCTCAGGGGCTCGCGCTGCTCTTGCTGGCCTGCCCGGCTCGTCGCAGCCGATTTGCATTTCAGACCACGTGTACGAGACGACAACAGCGGCGGCGGCCACAGCAACGACGTTTGCCTTGACTCTCAGGAACCGTTTTGCATAGGGGTGGAAAAGCGCGTCTGATTTTTGCTGGGCGTCCGTCCTTTCCCGCTGACCTACTTTCTTCCTGCATTTGACTATTTTGCACCGTTTCGTACTAATGATCTAAAACCCCTGCTAAGATCTTCCTTTATGCCATACTGATCTCCTCCTCCTCCTCCTCTGGTGGCTCTTTCTCTGGTGTTTTGGGGGCTAGAAGGAAAAGACAAATTCCCCCAATCTGGGCTCTTCAGGCGTAATCCCTTCCAGCTGGGGTTTAGCCACGAACGGCAGGACATGGCCATGGACACAAATCTGGCCCAGTAGCCAGACACACTTCTCACATTAGGAGAAAGTAGCTAATGGGCAGTGACTTACCATCGCCTACGCCTACTTTCAAAACCTACTTTAATATAAACCATTCCTCGTATGGTGTCAGTAGAATTAATTGGCTGGTAATCCACAGGAGACGTTCAGATCGCCTACAGTTTATTTTATGAGTCCTCCAGGATCAATTTCATGTTTGAATGACGATTCCTATCATATATTTACATACACAGTTGTCCTTTGTATTCAGAGACGACTTGGTTGCCTTTTTACTCCCCAGGCATATTCTTTCTGAGAAAGAAAGGTGGAAGTTTTACCTGAAGCACTTCTGGAAGTTAGCAAATATTTATCCAGCCCCTGATCTGCAAATACACGGAGATCGGCTGTGGAAGGAATCCAGATGACATAAAAAGGCAAAGTGTCTGCCCTCAAGAATCTTATAATCTCCCCGGGGCGGTGGGGGGTGGTTAGCACTTGCACACACACACACACACACACACACACACAACAGTCTGGGAACAATTGCAACAACAACATAATAAGTGCACAATAATGGCGTAGACACTGGAGTCCTGGTGGGCTGCCGGGCAGGGGTAGTGACTTGGGAAAGCAAAGTCACCAGGTCTTGAAAACCAGCTGGATGCTACGTCTTGCATTGACCCGTCACAGGGACAAAGTATTAATTTCAAAGAATTGGTGATGCTTCTACTTCCCTTGCCTTTGGGAAGCTGTTTTCTTGGGATGCCCCATTCCTGGACCTCTCTTCAGCTGATCTGGAGAGACGGTGAGGGAGAACTCCGGGACGCAGAGGGCTTTTATTGTATGAAGTGTGTGGATTTAATATCGCAATTTAATTTTTTTTTTTACATTTATTTATTTTTGAGAGACAGAGCACAAGTGGGGAGGGGCAGAGAGAGAAGGAGACAGAATCCGAAGCAAGCTCCGGACTCTGAGCTGTCAGCACAGAGCCTGATGCGGGGCTTGAACTCACAAACCGTGAGATCATGACCTGAGCCGAAGTTGGACACTCAACTGACTGAGCCACCCAGGTGTCCAGAGGCCCAGTTAACTTTAGAAGGAGAAGCTGAGGAGAGGGAACGAAAACCCCTTAACATCTGATGATAGGATAGATCTCTTGCTGTATTTTATTGTTAGGGATGTGAAAGGTTTGTAGGCTTATTCATTCATTCATTCATTCATTCATTTGTCACATATTAATCAAGGGCCTTCTGTGTGATAGGTCCTGTTCTAGGCTCTGACGGTGCAGAATGAGTGAAGCAGACGAAACCCCTGTTATCCTAGAGAACATTCTAGTAGAGAACGTCTTCACCGTTGGTGTCGGAGGCAGCTGTTTTCCTGCTTTGGCAGACCTTGAGAGCATTCCGGTATGACTCAAACCTCATGCCTGCTACTGACAAAGTTCAGCCAATGAGTGTTGGAACAAACACAATCTTGTACAGCAGTTCAGAAATGCAGGTCTTCAGGTGGGCATTGGTGTTCCACAGCAAAGCTCCTGAGATGCCTACTAAACACGCAGAATCCTGGTGGCCCGCCCATCAGAGACTGCGTCCCGATGTCTGGGGTGGGGCCAGAGAATGTGTATTTGAACAGGATCCCCAAATGATTCTTCTCATGAATTAAGTTTTGATGACATACGTAATTCTGAAGTCAGTGTTTGGTCAAGTTGCACCCCCCCCCCCACTTCTGGCTGTGAGGCCCAGCCCCTTTCCCCTGGGCTGGTATATATATGTATCTGTACCCACTTCTCTGCCCTTACATATATAGGGTTGTACTGATAGAAAATATATAGTATTGTTTTGTGGGCTTATTGTTTCCTATAAATGGGATGTTATCTCTTTAAGATAACATCCGAGTATACGGGTGGATGCAAGGCTTAGCCTATCTTAGAGCAGCTGGGAAAACTGGCTCCTTGGAACCAGTGTTCGTTTCCTCTGGGATGAGGGCAGTGTCCTCACCACGGCTGGCAGCAGCCTGCCCAGGGTATCACAGGGACATTTGTGGCGGGGGCAGATTTACCCTGGCTGGCTGGACCCCCTGGCTTGGGATGCTCTCTGCTGCATCCTCCACACGGCCTGCTGTCGGCTTCTCCTCCCGCTGCTGGGGCTCCAAGGATGGAATCCCATCTCGGCCCAGGGCCCGTCTGCTAGAATGCCTGACGATGCTGGTACCTAACAGGGGATATTCAGGAATACGGACAATCCTTTCCTAAGATGGTAGCCTGTCCTTCAAGCTTATTTTCTTGCTGCAAAATAAAACCCATTTGTGCATGTCAGAGGCCAAGGTCCTTCTCCTGGCATTCTTTTGGTAACAAATCCTAACCATCCCGCAGACAGACAGATGCCCAATGGAGCAGACTGGGGGCAGGTGTTTAGAAAGGTGAAAAGAATAGGGCAGGACATGTTTTTAAAACATTACTACTGTTCATCTCATAAGCCTGTGGTCTGGCCATCTTTCACTGCTTTGTGTGACCAGCAGCCAAAAGTCAGCCAGAGTGTTTACGACATTTTGCGCCATTTCCCCAAATGGACACATTCAAATGACGCATTTCTTGGTCAACGTTTAGGAGAGACTGTGCTTCCCTAGCCAGGCCCTAAATTGATTAATCTGTTCTTTTTATAGTTCAGTGAGGAAATGATTCAGAAACCCAAGAGACTGACATCAGTCAAAAATCCTTTACAACAGTTCCTTTTATTTTCTACTACAGAAAATATGGGGTAATTGTGGTGGACATTCCATAAGGTGACTCCCCGTGAGTCACTTCTTTGCACGATCCCTCTCTGAGTGTTCGTGGAAACTGTGGCTTGTTTCTGGCCAATGCAATACAGCAACAGTGATGGGATGTCACTCCTGTGTTCATGTTATATGGTAAAGATGAACAGGTTTTGAAATTGAGGTCCTAAATCAGTTGATTTTGAGTTAATCAAAAAGCTTATCCTGGGTAGGCTGACTTCATCGGTTGAAAGCCTTAAAAGGAGGGACTGGAACCATCCCTGAGGTTAGGGACTCTCTCCTTGAGGAAGCAAGTGGCTATGAGTTCTATGCCTGTAAGGAAACTAATTCTGCCAGCAAGCTTGGATGTGAATCTTTCCTCACCTGAGCCTCTGATGAAATGCAGCCCAGTTTTCTGTGAGATCCTGAGCTGAGGAACCAGCTAAGCCTGTATGTCATACTCCTGACATACAGAAACTATGAGATGATGGATGCATGTTGTGTGAAGCCGTTAAGCTGATGTTAATTTGTTAGGCAACAATACAAAACTAATATAATAAGAATAAGTTAACACCCATCCTGGTTTCTCAGCCCTCTGCTGATGAGGCTTCTCCCTCTATTCCTTCCTTCCATTATTTCTGTCCTCCTTTCTTTAAAAAACTTTATTTATTTATTGAGAGAGAAAGAGAGAGAGAGAGAGAGAGAGAGAGAGAGAGAGAGAGAGAGCAAGCAGGGGAGGGGCAGAGAGAAGGAGAGACAGAATCAAAAGCAGGCTTTGTACCATCAGCACAGAGCCTGATGCAGGGCTTGAACCTGTGAACTGTGAGATCACGACCTGAGCCGAGATCAAGAGTCAGATGCTTAACCGACTGAGCCACCCAGGCACCCGTCTTCCCTTCTTTTCAAAAGATTAAACGGTGACCATCTCCCTCCCAAGGACAGGGGAAGAGGAGACCATGCTTGGTCAAGTTCAGGGATGGAAGCTGATCATAGAGCTGAGATGAATTTACTTAAAAAAATAAGACTTTGGTATTTAGAGTAGTTTTTTACGGTTCATTCCAAAATTGAGCAGAAAGCAGAGTTCCCATATTCCCCCTGGCCTTCCTCCCCACAACTCCCCCTACAATTAGCATCCTTCATGTGAGTGGTACATTTATTATAATTGATGAATCTACATTGACACATCATTAAAGTTTACATAAGAGTTCACTCTTGGTGTTGTTTGTGCTATGGGGTTGTGTAGGCTTTGGCAAATGTACAGTGACATGTCTCCATCATTGTAGGGTCATATAAAATTTTGTGACTGCCCTAAAAACCCTCTGTACTCCTCCAATTCCTTCCTTTTTTGAACCCCTAGCAACCACCAATCTTTTTTCTTTCTTTTTAAAGCCATCTCCATCGTTCTGCCTTTTCCAGAATGTCATATGGTTGGAGTCACAGAGTGTGCAGCCTTTTCAGATTGGCTTCTTTCACTTAGTATTATGCACTTAGGGTTCCTCTATGTCTTTTCGTGGCTTGATAGCTCATTTCTTTTTAGCAGTGAATGATGTTCCATTGTCTGCGTCACTACAGTTCATTCACTGATCTGCTGAAGGGCATTTTGGTTGCCTCCTGCTTTTGACAATTACGAACAAAGCTGCCGCAAACATCTATGGGTCGGTTTTTGTGTAGGCATAACGTTTCTCTTCATTTAGGTAAAATTCCAAGGAGGACGATGCTAGATCATATGGTAAGAGTATGTTTAGTTTTGCAAGAAATTGCCAAACTGTCCTGGAATTGCTTTGCATTCCCAGCAGCAACGAACGGAAAGTTCTTGTTTCCACAGCCTCACTAGCATTTGGTGTTGTCATTGTTCTGGACTCGGGTCGTTCTCACTGGCATGTTCTGGTATCTCACTATTGTAATTTACATTTCCCAAATGTTGGACAGCTTTGTTCACTTCCCTTTTATATCTGAGATGATTAGCAGTGAAGAAATCCACCTGTGACCCTTCCTTTTTCCTGTGGGGCTCGGCGAGGCGGGCTTTCTCTATTCTCCAGGGAAAACATTGCTAAGTGGCAAAGCATGCAGCAGGCCTATCACAAGGAAGCAAGAGGTTAAAAACTTGTGGCACATCTTCACATTCGGTTCCTCCTTTTTATTGTAATTTATATAATTTAACTTTGGGAAACGGAACGATGTAGAGCTTCAGTTGCAAACGGAGGGAAGACGGACAAATGAACAGAGGCTCTCAGGACAGGGTTCCCCAAGGTCTCCTATCGCCAGGCTGAGCCACAGAGGTGGCACCTTGCATAATTGCTGTTACAGTTTTTCTTTTCAGGGCGGCCCGAGGGAAGCATTTGGGCATCGGTCTCAGGTTACGGTCTGCTCCGGTCTCCTCCCAGCTTCTCAGTGCCCGCGCCAGGCGTCTGGACCGGACGAGGCAACTGCTCATTCAGTTAGTGTCAGCGATCAGCAGAGGTTCGCCGCCCCGGGCATCAGAAACACAACCCAGACAACTGGCTTGGTTAGCTTCGTTGTGGCGCCCAAGGACCAGGGTGAGAAAATGACATCCATTCCCTTTACAAGGGAAATATTCTTCCTCTGTTTTACAGTTTCAAGACTTAGAAGTCTCAAAGTGTCCAGAGCTCTGGCAACGGTACAAGTTAGGCGGCTGCACCGTTTCGTACTCTCATCCTAAAATAACAGTCGCTAAGCTTTGTGACACGTAGTCTAACTCATGCCTGCAAATGATGGCCTTGTTACTGGAGACATGAACAACTGTGGGCGGCTGGCGTTGGATTTTCTCACCTTTCTTTCTCCAGGCTTGAAGGAGACCTTATGACTGTAGGTGGTCATCTTTGAGGAAAACGTGTGCAGTCACCTGTTTACAATTAGAGCTTCCGGGGTGGGGCGGGGCGGGGCAGGGGGACATGGGGGGGCGCTGTTAACATTTTGCACGTCACAAGTAGGCCACCCCAAACTCTTAGATCACATAAGGGTTTAGGCACACGTATTTCTTGTTTCACATACTTTTGTTTCACAAGAGCCAGCTGAGCGTGGCAGATGGAACAAATGTGTTTATAGCTGCTTTCTCTGAAAATTGCCCTAAAATGATAATATAGGCACAGAAAAGGCCTCGACCCACAAGGACAAAGGGAACAGGGTGGGGATGTCCATGGCAAGCGGCCACCGTCCGGAGGTTCGAAGTCAGAGGGATGGTGGTTCTCGATTTTGCAGCAGGAGAAAGCTATCACTTAGGTTGACCAGAGAAGAAACCCGGACACAGGCTGAGGTGAGCCACAGGCGGGAAAAAGCCTCGGCACCTGAAGTCACCAGCAGCTTCCTAGAGTTGCACGTGGGGGCAAAAGCGGGATTGGCCGAAAGTCTCTGAAGCAGTGAGAACCGTCCTGACCAACAGAGATCCCTTGTCTTCTCCCGCAGGAAAGGCAGGCAGCTTCACTCCTGAGCAGGACGCATGTGCGACGGGCCGAAGAGGCAAAGTGGAGACCTGAGACTTGGGGACGCCAGGCTCGGCTGAAGGCAGAGCCACAGTGCAAACAAGGAATCCAGTAGAAGTCTGCGTGCTGACCATCCGTCCTGGGCTTCCCTCCCCCACTGCAGTGGCACCACTCAATCAGGAGGCTCTTCAGCCAGCGCTTGTCCCCTCTGCCTGATAACGGGGGACCTGGCTTCGGGATCAGGTAAATTTTGCTTCTGTTAGCTGTGCTGCTGTCTAGCTCTATGACTTTTTACCTGAATCTTTTTATTTTTCTGTTTTTTAATTTTTTGAGAGAGAGAGAGAGCTAGAATGGGGGAGAGGGGCGGAGGGAGAGAGAGAATCCTAAGCAGGTTCCATGCTCGGGGTGAAGCCCTATGCGGGACTGGATCCCACAACTTGAGATCAGGACCTGAGCTGAAATCAGGAAATGGGTGCTCAACTGACTGAGCCATCGAGGTGCCCCTTTACTTAAGTTAGTTACATATATATGTATGTTTATTTATTTTAGAGAAAGAGAGAGAGAGACACACAGCATGAATGGGTCAGGGACAGAGAGAGAAGGAGACACAGAACCCGAAGCAGGTTCCAGGCTCTGAGCTGTCAGCACAGAGCCCAACGTGGGGCTCGAACTCACAAACTGTGAGATCATGACCTGAGCCAAAGTTGGACGCTTAATCCGCTGAGCCACCCAGGCACCCCAACTCAATCTTTCTTAACGGTTGTCTGAAATTGTGGGTAGGAAGAGTTTTCATCGCATGAGGGTTCTTGCGAGGACTAAGTGAGGTGATGCGGTAAAAACTCTAGGAGGCAACCGTTCCTGAAAGCCATCTCCTGGTTTCTGGGTGACCGTATAGAAATGTTCTCCGTGCTCCTGCCAACAATCTATTCTTTCATCATCTGACTCTTTAAGATTCAGTTCAATAGATACCATCCTAAATAGTGAAGAGGGCTTTCTGAACCTCCCCTCACAGATGTGGTGGCCATATTTAAAATGTTGGCCACAGGAAGACACTAGTTATGTGTTCCTGTTTAATCAGTTTCCAATCAGCTTAATGGCTCTTTTTCTTTTAACTCCTTTCTTTCATCTCATGTGCACATCAGTTTCACCTCCTGAATAGTTTCAAAGACGGAAGTTTGATTAGAAAACATCCGTAGCGCTCCAGAACACATTTTACGTACTGCTCAACTGTAAACGCTCTCCAAACATCAGTCTCTCGCAGACTGTGTGACATCTCACTATTGTTGAATGAACATCACCTATACCTATACCTCGAGGAACGTCAATCTACATTAAAATATGCCAAGTTTCTTAACAGCACCGACAGATTTCCTAATTAACCTATGAATACTGTCAATCTGTTAATATGGTTCTCTTGTTCTTTTAGAAATGAGTTATGTAACATTTCTCTTATTTACTCCAGCAATTTCAGAACTAAAGTGCTCCTTAGGGTATTCCAAACTTCCCTTCAAAAGTAAAGAAAATATGAATAGCATGAATTGATTTGTTGAAATGGCTGAAGGCTTTTTGGCCTCTCGATTTTTTTTTTTCGAACCAGTCAATTGAACTTCACACATTGCCCTTTCTGCAATGCCTCTTCTCTGGGTTGCTTTCTGTCCTTACAGAATTCCTGTGGTGATGCAGATTCCTAGGGTTGGTCCAAGGAGCCTGTAGACTAGCTTTTATGATCCTTGGTCTGGCTTTCTCGACAAAATACCTACAATATGTCCTTTCTCCTTCAAATAGACCCCAGTGCACAGAATTGGATTAGCCGTAATCCTTGTTTCATGCCACAGTCTCATTATTAGTCCATGCATAGATGTTATTTTTATTGTAATATAATGGATGGATACCTAAGAATCTACCACTGAACCCAATAAATATCTTACATCTACTTATATGCTTTTCTCCCACCCCTCCCTCTACATTCATCATAGTCTTCTGGGACTAGCATTTTTCTTTCCTTTTCTTTTTTCCCTTAATCACTCGTGTTCCAAGATTTGTTGATGTTGTAGCATGTAGCTGTAGTTAATTTTTACTGCTGGGTATTATTCTACTCTGGATATAGGATAATCTATGTATCCATTTTCCTGTCGATGGACGCAATCTGTGTCTTTACCGTGGGCAAGGCTTGGCACAATTGTGAAGTAGGATGAAGTTCGTCTTTGATGCCTTTAGTATGTTTTTCTATCTTAGCCTCTTCTCAGAAGATCATCTGAGCATCCTGCCTGGCACATAGTAAAGTGCATTAAAGGCTTATTGAACGAATATTGTAAGTGCCAGATAAGGTTGAGGACAACTCCAGCCAAATGGAAGTTGCTGCCTGAGGACTGACCTGTAGAAGCTTTTGTAGCCTCATCTTGGCTCAGAGGGAAGAGTGCCAGGATCAGTGACCAACGTCTGCATGGATGGGGCTATAGGCATGGCAGTTTAGAGCTGTTTATTTCCACCCCAGACTTAGTGTATTATCTCCTCATGGACATTTACAAATCAGCTGGAGTCATGAGTCAGGGGCAGGAGTTGAAAACAAAGGAATAAAACTGTCATTGCAGAGTTTCAGGTTTCAGCCAGGCTGGCGGAAGGTCAGTCGTGGGGGGTGGTAGTTGGGTTGGTGAACGTCGGTTAAGATTCCTCGTCCTCTTAAGCCACACGATCTCCCACATACTTTCAAGATCGATGCTGGTCTTTATGTTAAATATCTAATGTAAAAACACATTTAATAGAAAAAAGCACATTTCTCAGGAAAACAACTGCGCAAAGCATGTGATTTTTCATCCCAATGGCTAAACGTAGCTTTTTCTATTTAAAAGTAAATCTTTCACTTTGAAGATTGGATATGAAGACACTTAAAATAATGTGTTTTTAAGTTGTCTAGTCGTTTCAATGTAAAGTGCTGAAAAATTGATCAATATTTGCTATGGACTCAAAGTTCTTTCCCTAAAATTTTTATTTCTGCATAGATGTTTTGTTCTGACTTATGTCGACAGCATGTTTGTTACACCATACCTTTTGTCTAAGTTTTATTTATGTTGAGAGAGAGAGAGAGAGAGAGAGAGAGAGAATACAAGTGGGGAGGGGCAGAGAGAGAGAGGAAGAGACAGAGAGCCTCAAGCAGGCTCCACACTGTCAGCACAGAGTCCCCCACGGGCCTCCAATTACAAACTGTAAGATCATGACCTGAGCTGAAGCCGGACGCTTAACTGACTGAGCGGCCCAGGCGCCCCTGTTGCATCATCTCTTAATGGCCTCATCCCATGTGTACCTCCCCCTGTACACTCCCCTCCATGGGGACATTTGGGACACAGAAGTAGAGTATTGGGTTTTTTTAGATGCTACCTGATTTTCCTATAGTTGAAATCAAGTGAGCCCCACTGGGGTCCGCATGCTGGGGAGTCCTGATCACCGTGTTCCTTCCTGCCTGTCATTCACCTGGTTTTTAAACCCCTGGCGGTCCCACCTTTTTCTATTGGTTTTTGTGCTTCAGCCGGTGGAAGTACCGTATTCACCTGGAGCACGTGTGTGCACGTCAGTCACTCATTCTAAACGTCATTAAGCACCAGAGTCTCCTACGGATGTCTCCAGTTTCCCAGGCAAAACCACACGTTTTCTTTCTCCTTTCTCCTCTCCCCACCGCCACCTCCATCCCCGGGAGAAAATTCGGGGCTGCTCTGGGTGTGTGTCACCTTAGATTAATCGCTACTAACGCAAGTGGGAGCAGAGTCCCAGGAAGATGTGGGCTGCTCCAGAGGCAGGAGGTCCCCGTCTCTGCGAGCTCTCAGACAGGGCCTAGGTGATATGGGGCAGACAGGAGCTCCCCGGACGTGGCCAGGCCTGGGTGCCACAGGGCTTGGTTGATAGCGGCGGGGATTCAGGACCGCTCTCTGCTGTCTACAACTAAGAAGCCGTGGGCTTGGAGCAAATGCGTGTCAATTTTCTGGCCATAGATTTCTCCAATGGCGATCTTTGCACCTAACGCTGTCATCTTACAGCTTGTTTCCTGTTTGTCCCGTTTGTTCCATGTTTCCTTTTATTTCCGTTCTCGCCTGTCTTTTGGACTATTGGGTATTTCAAAATGATTCCATGTCCCCTCTCCGTCAGTTGTTAGGTCTACTTTCTTTGCCTGGAGACCCGGGGGCCTAGAGATTATGGCCGCACTGCCACATGAAAACTGAACGAGAAGTCGTGCAGACATTTCTTCCTGGATGGCACACAGACCTTGAAAACTTCAATTCCATTTGCCTCTGATCCTGCCTGGTGAGCTCTGTTTTTTCCATGTAGCTTATTTCTTCATATATCTAAGACCCCACAAATTCTCATTGTCATTGCCGTTTTAACAGTCAATAATCTGTTAGGTTTACCCTTATTGTCATTGTTTTCCTTGTCCTTCATTTCTTCCTGTATGTGGTAGACAGAAAAATGCCCCCACATGCAAAGATGTTACGTCCCAATCTCTGGAACTGTGACTATGTTAGGTTATATGACAAAGGGGAATTAAGGTTGCTGATCAGTTGACTTGAAAATAGGGAGATTATCCTGGATTCTCTGGTTGGGCAGTGTGATCACAAGGGTCCTTAAATGTGGAAGAGGGAGGCAGAGGAGGGAGCATCAGGAAAATGGCGGTGTGAGAAAGACTCAGTCCAAGGAGTTGGCTTTGAAGGTGGAGGAATGGGGCCGTGATCGGGAGAACTCATGGGATCCGGAAGCTGGAAAAGCAAGGTAATGGGTTCTCCCCGGAGTCTCCTGACGAATGCAGCCCTGCCTGCCCCTTGGGTTTCGTCCTGTGAGACCCGTTTTGGACTGCCGATGTCCAGAACGGTGCAATCATACACTCAGGTAGCTTTGCACCACCACGCCTATGGTGAATTATTCTGGCAGCGGTAGGAGACTAATGCACTGTCGCTCTGATTTCATTTGTCGTTTTGCATTTACCTGAAAACTTGTCTCAGTAATTTCCTTTAGGGCGGGTCTGGTGATGATGAATTTTGTCAAATTGTGTTTTTCTGAACATTTCTTTACTCTGCCTTCATTTCTCTGTTTTCAAGGTCGTCGATTTCTGCTCTTTGTTTCCTTCCTTCTGCTAGCGTTGAGTTTGGTTTACTTTTTTCTAAGTTGGTAAGGTTTAAGCTTAGATGATAGATTCGAGACCTTTCTTCTTTTCTAATATAACCACGGAATGCTACAAACGTCTCTCTAGACACTGCTTTAGTTGCATCTCGCAGATCTCGATATGCTGTATTTTCATTTTCATCCAGTTTCAGACGTTTTCTAAGTTCCTCTAAGACTTCCTCTTTGGCTCATGGGTAATTTAGAATTGCAGTATTTCTTTCCAAATATTTGGGGATTTTTCCAGATATCATTCCGTTATTGATTTCTGATTTAATTCCATTACGGTCTGAGAACACTGTATGTGATTTCTATCTTTTATAATTTGTTAAGGTTTGTTTTATGGTCTGAATATGGTCTCTCTTGATGAATGTTGCATGTGCACTTATAAACAATGTTCTGTAAATGTCAATTAGGTTGATTTGATCGATAGTATTGTTCAGGTCTTCTATATTTTTACTGACCTTCTGTTTACTTGTCCCATTGATTACTGACAGAGGAGTATTGAAGTCTCCAGCTATAATTGTGGATTTGTCTGTTTCTTCTTTCAGTTCTGTCGGTTCTTTTTTAAAGAAATGTTTATTTATTTTGAGAGAGAAAGAGAGCGAGAGGGAGCATGTGGGCACATGTGTGTGAGAGGGAGAGGGGCAGAGAGACAGGGAGAGAGAGAATCCCAAGCAGGATCCATGCTGTCAGCACAAAGCCCAACACGGGGTTCCATCTCACGAACCATGAGATCATGACCTGAGCTGACATCAAGAGTTGGAAGCTTAACCCACTGAGCCAGCCAGGCGCCCCCTGTTGGTTCTTGCTTTATGTAATTTGAAGCTGTGTTGTTGGGTGCATCCACTTTAGGCTTGTTTTGTCTTCTTGGAGAATTGACCCCCTTATCATCACACAATGATGTTCCTCTTTTTTTTTTTTAGAAGTTTTAGAAGTAGAATTGAGTGATTCATCACTTATATATAACACCCAGTGCTCATCACAGCAAGTGCCCTTCTCTTTAAAAAAAAAATTTTTTTTAATGTTTATTTATTTTTGAGAGACAGAGAGAGAGAGAGAGAGAGAGTGCAAGCAGGGGAGGGGCACAGAGAGAGAAAGACACAGAATCTGAAGCAGGTTCCGGGCTCTGGGCTGTCAGCACAGAGCCCGAAGCGGGGCTTAAGCCCATGAACCATGAGATCATGACCTGAGCTGAAGTTGGACACTTAACTGACTGAGCCACCCAGGCGCCCCACGGGTGCCCTTATTATTATTTTTTTAAAATTTTTAATGGCAAGTGCCCTTCTTAATGCCCATCACCCATTTAGCCCATCCCTCCACCCACCACCCTCCAGCAACCCTCAGTTTGTTTTCTATAGTTAAGAGTCTCTCATGGTTCGCCTCCCTCTCTGGTTTTATCTTATTTTATTTTTCCTCCCCTTTCCCTATGTTCATCTGTTTTGTTTCTTAAATTCCACATATGAGTGACATCATATGGTATTTGTCTTTCTCTGACTTATTTCGCTTAGCATAATAGACTCTAGTTCCATTCTTTCCATGCTGTCTGCGCAGAGCCTGGTGTGGGGCTCAAACCCACGAACTGTGAGATCATGACCTGAGCCAAAATCAAGAGTTGTACACTTAACTGACTGAGCCACCCAGGCACCCCAACTCTAGTTCCATTCTTTTTGATGTCTGAGTAATATTCCATATATATGTGTATATATATAAATAGATATATAGATAGATAAATCACATCTTCTGTATCCATTCATCAGTCAAAGAATGGTTGGGCTCTTTCCATAGTTTGGAAAGCCAATAGTTTGGCTATTGTTGATATTGCTGCTATAAATGTCAGGGTACATGTGTCCCTTCAAATCAGTACTTTTGTATCCTTTGGATAAATACCTAGTAGCACAATTTCTGGGTCATAGGGTAGTTCTGTCTTAACTTTCTGAGGAACCTCCACACTGTTTTCCATAATGGCTGTACCAGTTTGTGTTTCCACCAACAGTGTAGAGGGTTCCCCTTTCTCCACATCCTTGCCAACATCTGTTGTTTCCTGAGTTGTTAATTTTAGCCATTCTGGTAGGTGTGAGGTGGTATCTCATTGTGGTTTTGATTTGTATTTCCCTGATGATGAGTGATGTTGAGCATTTTTTCATGTGTCTGTTGGCCATCTGGATGTCTTCTTTGGAGAAGTGTCTCTTCATGTCTTCTTCCATGCTCATGGATGAGAAGAACAAATATTGTTAAAATGTCTACACTACCCAAAGCAATCTATGTATTCAATGCAATCCCTATCAAAATATCACAAGCATTTTTCACAGAGCTAGAACAAACATTTCTAAAATCTGCATGGAACCAGAAAATACCCTGAATAGCTAAAGCGATCTTGAAAAAGAAAACCAAAGCAGGAGGCATCACAATCCTGGACTTCAAGCTATATCACAAAGCTGTAATCATCAAGACGGTATGGTTCTGGCTCAAAAACAAACACATAGATCAATGGAACAGAATAGAGGACCCAGAAATGGACTCACGACAATACGGTCAACTAATCTTTGACAAAGCAGAAAAGAATATCCAATGGGAAAAGATAGCCTCTTCAACAAATGGTGTTGGGAAAACTGGACAGCTACATGCAGAAGAATGAACTTGAACCACTGTCTTACACATACACAAAAATAAATTCAAAATGGATGAAAGACCTAAATAGACTGTTCACATTTAATGTCATCACCAGTATAGCTGGATTACAATCTGTCGCCTTGTTGGCCATTTTCTATTTGTTCTAGCTTCGTTTTTAGTCCTTTTTTCTCCTGCCTTCTCTTTTTAAAAAACATTTTTTAAAAAAGTGTTTATTTATTTTTGAGAGCATGCACGAGAGATACAGAGTGTGAGTAGGGGAGGGGCAGAGAGAGAGGGAGACACAGAATCCGAAGCAGGCTCCAGGCTCCGAGCTGTCAGCACAGAGCCCGATGCGGGGCTTGAACTCACGAACCGCGAGATCATGACCTGAGCTGAAGTTGGACACTTAACCGACTGAGCCACCCAGGCGCCCCTCTCCTGCCTTCTCTTATGTTCAGGGAACATTTAAAAATTTCTACTCTTCTCTATTGACATTAATAGTACAAATTAAAATTTATTTTAATGATTGCTCTAGGGTTTGCAATATATATATCTTTAATTAATAATTACATTCAAATAATATTATACCACTTCACATGTAGTGTAAGTATGTTGCAGCTGTATACTCAATTCCTTTCATTCTTCGTGCCATTATTGTCATATTTTCTTTTTTATATGTAATAAAACACACGCTACATGGTTACTATTTTCCTTTGAGGTTGTCAGTTATCTTTTAAAGCAGTTAAACATAAGAAACACTTGGGGTGCCGGGTGACTCAGTCGGTTGAGAGCCCGACTTCGGCTCAGGTCATGATCTTGAGGTTCACGAGCTCGAGCCCCGTGTCAGGCTCTGTGCTGACAGCTCAGAGCCTGGAGCCTACTTTGGGTTCTGTGTCTCCCTCCCTCTCTGCTCCTTCCCTGCTTGTGCTCTCTCTTGCTCTTTCTCTCTCAAAAATAAGTAAAGACATTGAAAAAATTACAATAAGGAACACTTTTTTTAAACTTCATTTGTTCCATTTCTAATATTCTTCATTTCTTTGTGTAGATCCATGTTTCTGTTTGATAGTATATATTTTTCTGCCTAAATAATGCCATTTAACATTTCTTCTAAAGCGTATCTGCTAGCCCTGAATTCCTTCAGTATTTAAGAAAGTATTTCTCCCTCTTTTTTTTTTTTTTTTTTTGTCATGCAGAAGATCCTGGCTGGCAGTCTTTTTTTCTTTCAACACTTGAAGATGTCACTCCAGTATCTTCTAGCTTGCATGAGTTCAGATGAAAAGAATCATCTGCTTCATTCTTATTTTGTTCCTCTGTATGTCATATGTGGTATTTCTCTGGCTGACTTTAAGATTTCATCATTGTCTTTTGTTTTCAGCAATTTAAATATAATATATGAAGTTGTATGTGTGTTCCAACAAATGTGTTTTCTGTTTCACTACTGTTTCATTCCTCAGCTGGGTCAAATCTACTGATGAGTTCATTGAAGACCTTCTTCTCTATTAGTTTTTTTTTTTTTTCTTTTTAATTTTTAGTTCTTGTAGTTGATGCTTGTTTCGAGTTTCAGTCTCTCTGCTGAAATTGCCCATCTGATCCTGCCTGGTTTCTACATTCTCCCTTACAGCCTTTAACATAATAATCACAATAATAATCATAATCATCATAGTTATTTAGCCTTTAACATAATAATCATGGTTCTTTAGAATCATTGTAGTAGACAGTTCCCATTAGGTAGTTCCAACATGGGTGTCCTGAGTACTGTTTTGATCATTGCTTTGTCACTTTGAATGTGTCGTCTTTTTTCTTGCCTTTTAACAAGCCTCGTTATTTTTTGTTGAGAGCCATATGTCTTGCATAGATAGTAGAGAGTGGAATCCATAGCTTGTTTTTTTTTTTTTGTTTTTTTTGCCTGGAATGTGAATACTTTTTCTTCTGCAAAGTCTTTAGTGAAGGGACTTGAATTCAGCTAGATAGGAATGGGGCTGGGCTGAAGGTTTGTTGTTGCTATGGTGACCTTAAGTATACTACAGGCTTCAAACTTCTCTAATGACATCTAGTGTTTAGGGTGGGGGCAGACTCGCCAGAGGGTTTTTTCTTCAGGATATTCCCTCCTCATTTTCAGGTCTTCCTTTTGTGCTGCTGTACCCCAGAGGTCCCTTTCTATGCCCTTGTCTCTCTTATCTCTCCCTGCCAGCTGTCCTGCACCATTCTTTGTTATTTGGTGCTACTCATCCTTGTGATGGGGAGGTAATGGGTGTGTGTGTGGGTTCTCTGTTCTAATTAAACCTTTGTCTTAGGCAGGGCCGTCCCTGTGCCTCAGAAGTGCTGCTTTTTCAGTGTGCCACTATTCTGTTAGTTCGATTGAGTATGGCAATCATTTCATAGTATATAGGTCTATCAAATCATTACACTGTACCCTTTAAATATATATAATTTTTATTTGCCAATTATACATCAGTAAAGCTGGAAAAATGATTGGAATGAGTTCATCCAATATGTTGGAAGTGCAGAGAGAGAAAGAGAGGGTGACTTGTTTCTGTATCAGCCTCTAACTAGAGTTCTGGGCCCGGTGCATCTTCGTGTCCTGCTCTCCCCAGTGGAATAGGGTATTATTTTTTGCTACTTCCCTTCCTTATGCTGCGGTGTGTTTTCATTAGTGTCCTAAGGGCAATGGTTTTTGTTGCCCTTCCTTGTACAGGCTTTCGTTTCCTAGACAAGACAGAGGAAAAGAACACAGGGGGGTTGGTATTGCTCTCTCATTGCACCTGCTCTCCCTCTCCTCCAGGTCTCCACCTCAAGGAGCTCTTTCATAGGACTCTTCCGAATCCTGGGAGTTCCTGGTAGGGTCCAAGGACAAAGGGCCTCAAGTGGGTGCTGGCTCTGATTTCTCCGACTGCTAAGGGCTTTATGCACCTGCCAGTGCAGAGTCTGCTCTCAGCAGGTCATTATCTACCCAGCTGAACTCTTCTCACTAGTGTCCACCTGCATCTGTCCCGGGCAAACCAGCAATCTTTCACCCGAGTTGGACCATCTCTCTTTATTGGTCTCTCTCACCTGGTTATTCTGCAACCCGAGTTCTCTGATGGTTTTCGGAGAGTAAGCAATGTTCATGTTGTCCAGCTGTTTCCATTTTAGTGTGGGAGCAATGCTCTTTCCAACTTTCTCCATCCCTAAACAGCTTGCCTTCAGTGTTTGAAGGACAGCTTTGTTGGGCCCAATGTCTAATTTTAGAGGTCAGAAGTTATATTCTTGTAGTCCTTTGAAATTGTTATTTTACTGTCTGTTGTATTCTATTGTTCCTATTAAAAAGTCTGTTGTCAGTCTTACTGTTGCGTCCTTGATGGTAATAGGTCTTTCTGGTGTTTCTCAAAAAGTTTTATTTTTTAGAGAAGTTTTAGGTTTATTGCAAAATTAAGCCAAAAGCAGAGTTCCCGTATATCACCTGCTTGCCCCTCCATAACCTTCCCTACTGTCAGCATCCTGCATGTGAGTGGTATATTTGTTACAATCGATGAGCCTGCATTGACACACCATTATAGTTTAAATAAGGGTTCACTCTTGCTGTTGTTCATGCTATGGGTTGTGTAGGTTTTGACAAATGTATAATGACATGTCTCCATCATTATAGTGCCGTACAGAAGTGTATCACTGCCCTAAAAACCCTCTGTACTCCTCCAATTCCTTTTTGTCCTTGCCCGACCCCCTAGCAACCACCCATGATTTTTTAACTGTCTCCATAGTTTTGCCTTTTCTGGGATATCATATGCTATGAATATGAATGAATTATATACTATGTTATCATATACTATGAATATGAACGAATTATATACTATGTAGCCTTTTCAGATTGGCTTCTTTCACTTAAAAATATGCACTTAGGGTTCCTCCATGTCTTTTCATAGCTTGATGGTTCATTTTTTTTTTTTTTTAGCAGTGACTGATTTCCCATTGTCTGGGTTACTAAAGTTTTTTTCTTAATTTTTTAAAATGCTTATTCATTTTTGAGAGACAGAGAGAATGTGAGTGGAGGAGGGGCAGAGAGAGAGGGAAACAGAATCCAAAGCAGGCTCCAGGCTCTGGGCTTTAAGCACAGAGCCTGCTGCATGGTTTGACCCCATGAACCATGAGATCATGACCTGAGCTGAAGTTGGACGCGTAACTGACTGAGCTACTCAGGTGCCCCTGGGTAATCAAGTTTATTTATTCATTGACCTGCTGAAGGACCTCTTCGTCGCTTCCTAGTTTTTATAATTGTGGATAAAGCTGCCACAAACATCTATGGGTCGGTTTTTGTGTAGACATAAGGTTTCACTTCATTTAGGTAAATGCCAAAGAGCATGAGGAGCATGATTGCTAGATTGTATGGTAAGAGTATGTTTAGTTTAGTAAGAATTGCCAAACTGTCTTCCATATTGGCTGTACCATTTTGTATTCTCACCTGTAGTGAATTAGAGTTCCTTATGCTTCACAGCCTTCCCAGTATTTGCTGGTGTTCTGTTCCTTTTTAAGATTTACTCTTTGTTTTGCTTCATAGCAGTTTTTTTCTATGATGTGTGCTTCTTTATAATTATGCTTGGGGATTAAGGCTATCATGATTCTTTTTTTAAAGTTTATTTATTTTGAGGGAGAGATAGCATGAGAGGGGGAAAGGCAGAGAAAGAAGGGGGGGGAGAGAGAGAGAAGGAGGGAGGGAAGGAGGGAGAGAGAGAGAGAAAGAGAGAGAGAGGATCCTAAGCAGGCTCTGCATTCAGTGTGAGCTTGATGTGGGGCTCAAACTCATAAACCATGAGATAATGACCTGAACTGAAATCAAGAGTCAGATGCTTAACCGACTGAGCCACCCACGTGCCCCAAGTCTATCATGTTTCTTGAATCTGTTTTTTTTCTCAAGTGAGGTATAATCAACATATCAGTTTCAGTTTCATTATATCAGTTTCAGTTGTACAATGTAATGTTGAATCTGTATTTTGATGTCTTTCATCAGTTTTAAAAAATCAGTTGTCATCTCTTTAAATATTGTTTCTATCCTGCATTAGGGTTTATCACAAAAACAGAACCAATGGAAGATCTATGTGTAGACACACAGAGAGATTTATTATAGGGTTTTGACCATGTGAAATTGCCTAAGCTGGTTCAATACTCTAGGGGAAGGTGTTTCTCCTGAACACCTGAAGTAAAGAGTAGATAGTAAGAGAAGATCGGGATCCCACAAGAATGGACTGGAACCATAGCAGTCTCTTTACTGCCTCTAAGACTCCTACTTTGCTGATGGAGTGTCCTCTAGAAGGAGTTTGCATCTTTTGACAGGGAGCTAAAAATGTACTTGGCAAGGTGGTTACAGTTACAAATATTAGACATTTCTTGTCCCATATCTCTTATGCTGTATTCTGTACTTTTCGTTCTTTTGGATCTCTGTCCTTCAGTCTGGATATATTCCTATTAATCCTTTTCCATTTGACTAAATCACTCTTCTACCATTTTGAATTTCTATTAAACTCATCCACTGAGTTCTTAATTTTGGTTATTTTATTATCTTGTTCAAAATTTCCATTTCTTCCTTTTTTGTAATTTCTGGTCCTCAGCTGAAATTGTCCATATTTTCATGAGCATGTTAATCATAATTATTTTCACATTTGTATCATATAATTCTAATAATCTTTGTGGGCTTGTTTCTATTTTTTTTTTTACTTTTATTTCTTTTGGTTTTTGTCTTTCCTTGTCCTTCTTTAAAAAAAAATTAATTCTGGGGGCACCTGGGTGTCTCAGTCGGTTAAGTGTTCAACTTTGGCTCAGGTCGTGATCTCACAGTTTGTGAGGTTGTGCCTCACATTGGGCTCTGAGCTGACAGCTCAGAGCCTGGAGGCTGCTTTGGATTCTGTGTCTCCCTGTCTCTCTGCCCTTCCCCCTCTCATGCTCTGTCTCTCTCTCTCTCAAAAATAAATACACATTAAAATTTTTTTAAAAAATTCGATTGTAGTTAACATATAGTATTATATTAATTTCAGATGTACAATCTAATGATTCAATAATTCTATACATTACTCAGTAATCATTGTGATAAGGGTACTCTTGATCCCCTTCACCTATTCCACCCCCCCCCCCCCCCACCTCCTCTCTGGCAATCATCAGTTTGTTCTCTGTAGTTAAGAGTCTGCTTTTGGTTTGTCCCTTTTTTCTTCGTTTGTTTTGTTTCTTAAATCCCACATATAAGGGAAATCATATGGTACTTGTCTTCTGACTTACTTCACTTAGCATTATACTCTAGATCCATCCATATTGTTACAAATGGCCAGATTTCATTCTTTTTTATGGCTGAGTAATTTTCCATTGTATAGATATACTGCATCTGTATCTATTTATCTACTGATGACTGGAGCATTTAGTTCACTTACACTCAAAGTAATTATTGACAGGTAGGTGCTTACTGCCATTTTGTTGCTTGCTTTATGGTTGTTTTTGTTGTTCCTCTCTGTTCCTTTCTTCTCTTGTTCTCTCACAGTTCGTTGGCTTTCTTTAGTGATATACTTGGATTCCTTTTTCTTTAGTTTTTGAATATCTATTATGGGTTTTTGATTTGTGGTTACCATTAGGTTCGTTTATAACATCTTACACATATAGCAGCCTATATTAAGTTGATGATCGCTTAAGTTTGAACACATTCTTTACTCGCCTCCCATCCCCTACCTTTTAGGTATGTGGTGTCATACTTTACATCCTTTTATTTTGTGAATCCCTTGACTAATTTTTATAAATATACTTAATTTTGCTGCTTTTGTGCTTCTTACTTCTCTTATTCCTACTTATAGTCTTTCCTTCCCACGCAAAGAGTCCCCTTTAACATTTCTTGTAGGCCAGCGTGGTTTAGTGGTCATGAACTCCTTTAACTTTTGTTTGTCTGAGAAACTCTTTATCTCTCCTTCTATTCTGAACAATAGCCTTGTGAGGTAGAGTGTTCTTAGCTGAAGGTTTTTTTTCTTTCAGTACTTTGCCTATATCATGCCACTTCCTTCTGGCCTACAAAGTTTCTGCTGAAAAATCAGCTGGTAGCTTTGTGGGGTTTCCTTTGTATATAACTATTTTCTTTTCTCTTCTGCTTTTATTTTTAATTTTTTAATTTTAATTTTTTTATTTTTTAGAGAGAGAGAGAGTGTGTGAACAGGAGAGGGGGCAGAGGGGGAGAGAGAGAGAGAGAGAGAGAGAGAGAGAGAGAGAGAGAGAGAAGGAGAGAGAGAGAAAGAGAGAGAGAGTCTTTCACAGGTCTCAATCCCATGACCCTGGGATCATGACCTGAGCTGAAATCAAGAGTTGGATCCTCAATTGACAGAGCTACCTCTGAGTAGCTACCTCAGGAGCCCCTCTCTTTCTGCCTTTAAAATTCTCTCTTTGTCACTACTTTTTGCTATTTTAATTACTATGTGTCTTGGTGTGAACCTCCTTGGGTTGACTTTGTTAGGGGCTCTCTGTGACTCCTCACTCTGTATTTCTGTTTCCTTCCCCAGATTTAGGGAGCTTTCAGCTATTAGTTCTTCAAGTAATTTTTCTGCCTCCCCTTTCTCTCTCTTCTCCTGGCATTCCTATAATGCAAATGTTATTGTACTTGATAATGTTGCTGAGTTCCCTAAGTCTATTTTCATTTATTATTATTCTTTTTTTCTCTCTCCTGCTCAGCTTGATTGCTTTCTCTTACTCTGTCCTCCAGGTCCCTGATCCATTCTTCTGCTTCTTCTAGTCTACTATTTATTTCATCCCCAATGTATTTTCAATTTCATTTATTGAGTTCTTCATCTCTGGTACTTTTTTATGGTTTCCGTCTCTTTGATAAGGATCTTATTGAGATCTTCTACTCTTTTCCCAAGTCCAGTAAGTATTTTTATGACCATTAATTTAAATTCTCTATCAGGTATATTATCTCCATTTTGCTTTGGTCTCTTCCTGTGATTCTGTCCTGTTCTTCCATTTGGGACGTATTCCTCTATCTCTTCCTTTTGTGTAACTCTCTGTGTTTGTTTCTGTGTGTTAGGAAAGTCAGCTTCATCTCCTGCTCTTGAAAGTAGTGGCCTTATGAAGAAGAGTTCCTATAGTGCCCTGTGGTGCAATGTCCCCTGTTCACCAGAAGCTGGCACTTCAGGAATGTCTCGATGTGCATTTCATGGGCCCTGCTGTTGTGGCTGAGCCCCCTTTACCTTCAGTCCAGTTGTCTGCAATGACTCTCCTTGCCTATTGTGGCCTGGGTTTGGTCCTTGTGTTTTAGCGGGCCAGTCCAGGATTGCTTTGGGCTTGAGTCAGACAAGGTGTTTGCCAGAGATGTAATAGCACCAAACTGCAGGAGAATGTGGGGGCAGGGTGTGTGATGTTGCCAAGGTCTGCTATAGGAGGGGACCTCTGTTCCAGGTCTGGAGGGGGCGTGTCCACCAGAGAACTTGGGGGCAGGGTGCACTCTTAGCTGGTTAGGTAGTGGGTGTTGTGCCACACTGGTTCTCACGTTCCTTGCCCTTTTGTTGATTGAATTTTCCTAGTTATTATTGGTTGAATTATAAAAATTTTGTATGGAAGTTTGGGAGGTTGAGACTTGAGTGACTTTATCTTATTTCCAAGAGAATTTAGTTTTGATTCTTGCAGACAGTAAGTATAAGGATCGATCACGTCAATATTATGAGCTGATTCAAGCTCAGGTTAGGTTTTTGTAAGGGTTTATCTATTTCTACATACTCCTACATAGAAAAGCATGTATTCTCAAAGGAATAACCTTTTAGGGGTCCTAATTGGAAGCCTTGGTATTTAGTAGGACCCTCTTTGGGGGGTCCTATGTTCCACTCTGTCTCCCCAGCTCTGTGATATTTCTGAGGCTTATGCTCTGCCTCTCTGCCTCTCTACTGCTACTTTTGAGTAAAAGTACCTGTAGGGAAAAATTGACTGCCATTCTCTTGAAAGACCTTGGTCGTTCAAATCCTTACTGCTTTGATGGTCCTCTGACACTTGTGAGCAAATGTTTCTCATATTTTGTCCACGTTTTCTAGTTATTGATGGGAGATATAGTCTGAAAAAATCATTTATTGTAAGAAGAAGATATTACCTGCAAGTGGCATTCTTTAAAATTAGTTTTCAGGTTTTTTTGTTGATGTTTAGTTTTAGGGATTCTGGAATTGATCATTCTGAAATGAAAGCTATTTTTGAATTCTGAGCTGTAGCAATCTTAGGTGTGTGTGGAGAAATGCTCTCGGTGAAGTTTCGGTGGTCTGTTATTTACTTTAGCAGGTAGTTTTACAGTGCTATGTCTGGGAAAGTTTTGATCAACATATTTATTTCATAGAGGAAGAAACTGAGATGAGAACAATCGGAAGCCTGAGGATTAGATTACACAGGTTTATAAGAGACAATTGAAGACATGAATAGAGTTTGGGTTTGTATCCTCTAATCTTAAGCTCAGAAAATCTTATACTTTCTGACTTTCTAGTGGTATTTTTGCTAATACTCATACATCAGAAAAATGTTCTAGACTCTTCTCCTCAGCCTGTCTTGTATGGTTTTTGCTGAATATGTCCACATCTTGAACTCACTGGGGTCATCTTGTTTAAACCTATACACAGCAGGAAAATCAACATCCTTTCAAATATATGTAGACATTCTTGAGAGCAACTTCCATTTTTCCCGGTCACCCTCTCTTCAGATTTTAACTTTGCTGAATTCTCGTCTCTTTGGCTCCTGTATTTATTGCATTCTCTGATGTCTCTATGCTCTTCTCAGGCATGGCCCTACTGATGTGCATCCCTTCCCAGCTCTGGGGTCATGTTGGTAGCTTGGAAATGACCACAACAGAAGTATTTACACCGTGGGAACTGGGAGATACCACCTATCAGGCTTTTATTTCCCAGAAAGTTCGTTGTCAAACATTTACCAGCACACCCTCGCCCTGATCCCTCCATGCAGCACTGCACAGTCAAAGACCGAGGTTGGTTTGGTGCAACTGGGAGTGGGGTTGCCTCACCCACTGCTGGGTCTCACAACCAAATTAGGAATGGAATATTAACTCTTCTTATTCATAAAATTGCCCAGACTATTCCTGTTTCCATCATCATTGCCTCATTCATTTCCTATTCCGGTGCTTGCCCCTCACAGGGATGGTTGCGAAAGAGGAGTGGAGTCATTCCTCTTGCATTTTGTGCCTTCTACCCACAGTTTACACAACTACAGGGAGCATCGCTCATGGTATATTGGATCCCACAGCCCGTGAGTGGAGTCCCTGGTACCGTGTGAGACAGTGGTGTCCAACCCGTATCCCAATCCCCATGGTGACACATTTTCCAGGTCTGCCTTGGTATTACGGCATGTGGAATTGAGATACGGACCAAACTTCGGGTCACAGAACTGACATTTCACAGGAACAGCAAGTATTAGCCTCGCTGTGCCTGGTCATACTGTCCTTGGAGCTAATGAGAAAAGTCACTGCTCTGCCCACCACTGTGGGGGCTCGCTTTTTATCTGCCATTGCTGTTTTGGGTGTTTTCACAAGTTACCTTCTTTGTATTTATTTATTTACTTATTTATCTATTTGCTTGTTTGTTTTACAGTGATTTATTTTGAGAGAGAGAGAGAGAGTGTGCACATGTGCAAGTAGGGGAGGGGCAGAGAGAGAGGGAGAAAGAGAATCCCAAGCAGGCTCTGCACTGCCAATGCATAGCCCAACATGGGGCTTGAACTTATGAACTCTGAGATCATGACCTGAGCTGAAATCAAGAGTCGGGACATTCAACCAGCTGAGCCACCCAGGTGCCCCAAGACGGATAACCTTCTTAAATTTTTACAAAACTCTGTGAGATGGGTGAAGGAAACAAAACCTACTGAAACTTTAAAATGATTTGTCCAAGCCATCACAGGAAATGACAGATACAGGATTTGAACCTGACGTAGGAATCCAAACTCTGCATTCTTAATCACCGTTTCCTCTCAGAAAAAGAGAGAAAGATGGGAGGAATGCATGGGGCTATATTGTTTGCTTCTCAGAGAGGACAGGTGGTGAGATTGGCCTTCTGCATGGTCCTCAGGGCTGTGGTTGGGGCCTTGGTGCGGTGGCCAGTGTGGATTTGGCCACTTTTCTGCTCGCCATCTCCCCCCACCAGTAAGTTTCACTGAGACAGGGCTGCAACTGTCTGGGGAGGGAGGCTCTCCCTGCCAACCGGGTCTTTACTTGCAGCCCTCCAAGGGGATGAGCACCATGGAATCAGTGTAGAGACCCAACCTGGGTGCCACAGAGTAAATATTTCCCATTTCATGTCAAGTCATATCCTAAAACAAGTGTGAAGAATTGGGATTCAGTGAGAAACACACATTTCAGGGATCAAAATGGGTTTTGACTGGGCTGAAATCCAGCCATCACTCTGCCCTGTCCGACCTTTCCTTGGGGTGCCTGGCCATCCTGTCCCGTGAGTGTCAGGGGACGCATCCATCAGCAAGAGGTGAAGAGGTAGGGGTGGGGTGGGCGGGGTGGATGCTGTGCGTTAGCCCCACAGGCATCCCAGACTCAGGGAAATAAAGTGGGGCTTGGGGCTCATGAAAAGATACCCTTCTGATTATGCATAAAAATTTACAGAAGAGGAGAGTGGGGCCAGGAATAGTGACAGATGGGTAAATGCAGTGTCTATGAGACTAATTCAACATATTTTTACAGCGATGAAAAATTATAGCCCTGGGCGGTTTTCCTTGGATGCTTGCTTTTGTGGAGCAACTAACCCTATATCGTCTTTGCAAGCGATGGCATGAAAGTCTCAGTAGTGCCCACACGGCTTGCTCTTAGGCTGGGGTTGGTGATTTGGGTTTTATATGAATGGTTGCATGTGTCACCTGTGCTTTGCTATGCTGGAGGCGGTCCTCATGTGAAGCAGAATCCTGGGCGGGTCCCAGAAGAGCTCCCCCCCCCACCCCCCGTCCCCTATTCCTTGCATTTCCTGGTGATGAGCTGTGGTCTGTGAAGGTGTCAGACAAAGGCAGTGTTCTGCATGTACAGGATGAGGGTCTCATGTGTCGGGGACAGTGGTGAGGAGGAGAGGACGTGTGACCTCATTAATCTGTGAGCCAAGCGCCCAGGAAAGCTGAGGTCAGCCTTACCAGAGGACATGCAGGGCTGTGCCCAGGCTGGAGAGGCACAGTTTATTTTTAGTTCTTCCCTTACATTGCTTAAGTGTTTGCTTGCTTCACTAAGAGATTTCTGAGATTTTTAAAAAGTGTTTGTTTATTTTTGAGAGAGAGAGAGAGAGAGAGCATGAGCAGGGGAGGGGCAGAGAGAGAGAGGGAGACACAGAATCCAAAGCAGGCTCCAGGCTCTGAGCTGTCAGCACAGAGCCCCATGCGGGGCTTGAACTCACGAACCACGAGATCATGACCTGAGCCGAAGTCAGACGCTTAATTGCCTGAGCCACCCAGGCGCCCCTCACTAAGAGATTTTTGAGATTTTGTGTGTGTGTGTGTGTGTGTGTGTGTGTGTGTGTGTGTGTTTTGCTGTTGTAATTCCAATACAAATACTGGGAGGATAACTTCGTGAAAAAAACCTTTTTTTTTCCAATCAGATTTTTCTGGATAAGGGGTCTCCTTTATGTTGTATGTGCTCGACACAGGAATGCTTGTAGCTCTACGGATCACAAATGATGTGTTATTGACAGCCCCAGTGGTATCAGGGTTCCCCTTCCTTGTCACCCGTTTTCAGTTTTCAGTGACAGGCCGGGTGTCCCCCACGAGAGGGAGGCTCACTGGAATTTGGGCGCCAGGAGCGCTGCCCAACTTCTGCGCAGAGCGTTTTGCGGAAAATGTGATTCGTGTTGACCCCTTGGGTCCAAAGCTCTGCAGGGACCCTCTCTTGGGCTTATACTAAAGCCGTGTCCTTTAGCCCACAAGAGAGGGCGGGCCATCCACTGCGACCCGGTCCTTCCCCTGCCCCCGGTTCCCCTCTCCGGCCTCGTGACTCCCCGTTACAGGGAGCTGCGGACCCAGCACCCACTGGACCGGTCCCCTGGGGCTGCTGTAGCCGAGAGCCCACACCCGGGACTTCAACAACACACATTTATTGTCTCGGGTGTCTTCACGTGGTCTGCCCTCCGTGGGTCTGTGTCCTCATCTTGTCCAGAGAGGACACAGTGAGCCTGGCTCGGGGCCCACCCCGTGACCTCATTTTAAGCTCACAGACCCCGTCACATGCCCCGCTTTGCAGACCCCGTCCCCGATCACAGCCACCTGCTGAGGTGCCGAGAGTTAGGAGGTCCACGTGGGAATTCTGGGGGGACACATCTGAGTCCGCCACGCTGATCAAACACAGATGGCCGAGCTGCCAGTGGACGTGACGTTTGGATGGCCCTCGAGGGCCTGTGGGAGACCAGAGAGGCTGCTCCTGGCGTCTGCAGGTGGCAGGGCCGTGGTGATGCCAGGCCAGCGGGCCAGTCTGCTTCCACCACCTCCCCTCCAGCTTTCCCGTGCCTCTGACCCCTGACCTCTGACCTGCATCCTCACCGCCCTCTGACCACCGGCCCCTTTCCCCTTGCTTCGCAGCCAACCCTGAGGCCGTAGCCTCCCTTTCTTCTACTTGGGACGCCCGGAAAATTTCAGGGTCAAATTAGAAACCATTTTTTTTTTTAACATTTATTTTTGAAAAGTGAGGGAGGAGGGACAGAGAGAGAGGGAGACACAGAATCCGAAGCACGCTCCAGGCTCTGAGCTGTCAGCACAGAGCCCCACGCGGGGCTCGAACTCACGAACCGTGAGATCACGACCTGAGCCAACGTCAGAAGCTTAACCGACTGAGCCACCCAGGTGCCCCTTCTGGGCCAGACTTGAATCCCTTTAGCACCGGAGTTAAGCCCTGTGCCGACCGCTCTCCCTCCTCCCGGGTGTGCGGGAGTCTGTGGCGCGAGCACGGGTGTGAGAGCAGGTGCTGGCAGAGGCCCGCGCGGCGGGCGCAGGGGCAGGAGAGCGCTCAGGGGGGTGGGGGGGAGAGGCGGGTGGGCGAGGTGGGAGAGTCCGCCTCGTTCTTCGGGCACAGATGAAGGGAACTTTTCACTCCGTGGACGTGGGGCCCCAGTTCTCCCAATTCCGCTGAGCAAACCACACTTGTTATAATATGGAAAAACAAACGGGGCCCTCAGGGCATGATCTCTGGTGTGCCTGTGCCTCGTTGGTGACCATGGGGCACGTGTGGAGGCTCCGAGTGCTTGAATAGAAGCCCTCCTGCCTTGAGGGGCATGGGGACGCCCGGGGGAGCCCTGGGAGGTCCTGGTGGCCCTGACACAGGCAGTGTGCACCGACCCCTGCTAAGTGAGAGCGTGGTAAGTTCCAAGGCCATGGTTCTCTGCGGCCTGGCCAGCAGCGTACTGCCCCCTGGAATTTACTAGCAGTTCACACCGCCGAGCCGGAAAATCTGGAGGTGGGACCCAGCAATCTGTGTTTTTAAAATTTATTTATTATCAGAAAGAGAGAAAAAGCATGAGTGGGGGAGGGGCAGAGATAGAGAGAGGAGAGAGCGAGAATCCCAAACAGGCTCTGCACCATCCAGGCTGAGCCTGTCGCGGGGCTCAAATGCATGAACGGTGAGATAGATGCTCAACGGACTGAGCCACCCAGGCGCCCCACAACCTGTGTTTTTACCAGATGATTCTCTGTTTCTAAGGGTTGAAGAGCCACCGCTCTAAGACCACACGATCCATGACTCAGGTATTAACTGGTCTTTGGAGGCAGGGTTGGTAATTGATATGGGAGAAAAGAGACAGCTAGATCACTGCTCTTACACGAAATACCAGCTCTTAGTTACTCAATTCAGCAAACACTTTTAATAACTTTTATATTCACATTTTACAATATACTGTGAAGCCGTAGTGTTTGGTCATCGGTGAGTCGTTTCATTCAATTACAAAAATTTGAACCTCTTTTATGTGCCAGGCAATTTCCCGGCCCTTGGCTTCAATGGTTAGCAAAACCAGGAAGAATTCTTCTGAGACTCCACGAGTGTGTACGTAGCGTGTGTGGTGGTCAGGGGAGGGGCAGACATCTCATAACTCATCAAAGGAAGAGCAGTTGTGATTAATGCCTTAAGGAGAAGCGGAGGTAGCCGTCGAATGACCAAGCAAATAAACACAAAATTTCAAGTCTGATACACTCTACGAAGGAGAGGTATGTGGCAGATGTACCGAGGGTCGGGAAAACTTTTCCTGCAGGAAGTAACTTTTAAGCTTAGGTCTAAAGTGGCCATTAACAACGGTGGACACCGGCCTGCTGTGGGGAAGCAAGGCTGCTTTGAGGAGATGTATGTAGGTCTTGGTGAGAGGTTATGGAATTTGGATTTGAGTCTAAGAGGAACAAGAAGCCTCATGTGTCAGTATTTACTAGGTAATGCTGCGTAACAAGCAGGCTCCAATATCTCAGTAGCTGCCAGTAGCACATGTCTGTTTCTCGCTCATCTTGACTCTGGGCTGCCACAGCTTTGCTCCCATGGGTCCTCCTCATTGCAAGACCCAGGCTGAAGGAGACGCCTGAATTTGTGTCATTCCTCTCTATGGCACAGGGAAAAGAGCAATGACTAAGCCCCACCACACACTTCTCCCTGTGGCACGGGTCACCTCTGATCACGTTCCACTGGCCAATGTAAGTCACGTATTGTGAAGGGGCAGTGGTGGTTAGGATCGGGGCCCCCTTTCAAGTAGCTGGGTGCAATGTTACTACCTTATTTGTAATAAGATCCCTCCCACCTCCTATATTATTTATAATAATATACTATGTAATATAATATAAATAATATACTTATTCTTTGTAATAACTTTTTCCCCCCAATTTTCTTTGAAATATTACCTAAAAGTTATCCTGAGAGTAACTTTTTAGTGGAAATAAGCTTCGTGTGATCATGTTTTTTCACTCTTAGGGTACTTAGCTATTCAAACATTGTTCGCGGGTTCCCGAAGTTTTCCTATTTTTTGTCCCAGGTTATTTAGAAGGAAACACGCTCTCCCTTTATGTTTCCCATTTATCGGTACAAGTGTTCCTGCTTCACCACAAGCTAGAGAACGTGCCTCCTTTTCCTTGGTGACGCGCTGGGGTGGGAGCCAAGGGGATCGGCATGTCGGGATCAGAAGGTGTCTCTTCCACCACCGTGTCGGCAGACCTCCCAAACTGAAGCACGGTGTTGACCTCATCCAGCATTTTCACATCAGAAAACTGGCGAATATAGCCAAGGCTGATGAGCAGCTGAAATTACAAAGGGCTCTTGGACCAATGAGACAGATTTTAATCCTTTCAGGATCCGCCAACCTTTTCTGAGTGGTGCTTCATCTTATGTACATTATTAGAGTTCACGTACGTTCCGTATTTATCAGACAAAACAGGATGGGTTGGAGCTTCCTTTATTGTTTCCTCCAGTGTTCCTAGAGATTAATACGGTTTCAGAAAACACGCCGCTTAATTTATGAAGCCTATTTTGACTGGAACGTTGGCAAAACCCCTTCTTTTCCAGGTAACACCCTTTATGTAATTCATGATTGGAGTCCGTGAACCAAGGTGACAAGTCCTGTGGACTGTCACGTGTCTCTGCGTCTTACATGAAGTTTGGAAAGGCTTACTCAGAGTGTTTTAGTAAAAATCGAGGTATTCTGTTTTCTCACCTGGATGCCATCCAAGAAACGATTTCTCAGTTTCTTTTCATTCACACCAGAAAAAGTTACTACGTTTGATGTTCCATATTACTCCTAAACGTAAGCCCGATGAGTCACAGATTGGGCTCAACAAATATTTGTTTATTAGATGTGAGCTCCAGGAGAGCTGGGACCGCCTTCCCCTTGGCATCTCTCAAGGCACCTGTGACTGAGCCAACAGGGGCCCAAGTAGGGTTTGTTGGATTGAGTCAGTTGCCTACGCTTTGGTTTGGAAAGAGAGTATCTACCCTCCAAGGACAGCTTCCCCCTACGGGTAGGGGATGAGTTTCACATGAGCTGACTAAGCTCCATGGTGGTGAAGTCGGGCTCTGAGGTCATGAACTCCCACTTGGACCGTAGGCTATGATTTTCCAGTGGTGCAACCCTGGGCGGCTGTGTCATCTTCCAGCCCTAACTTCCTCACCGAGTGCGTGTGGGTCCTAAGAGGCGCAGTGTGCAGACAAGCCCATAGGCCACGAATAACAGTAATGTCAATGTCGATAATGGGGACATCGTAAACCCCAGCATGGGTTTTGTTTGGAAAGCACAGGTAGATGTAGGGGCACCTGGCTGGCTCAGTCCGTTAAGCGTCCGACTCTTGATTTCAGCTCAGGTCATGAGCTCACGGTTTGTGAGTTTAAGCCCCTCACCTGGCTCTCCGCTGACAGCGTGGAGCCTGCTTGGGGTTCTCTCTCTCTCCCCTTCTCTGTCTGTGCCCCGCCCCCCCACACTCGTTTCTCTTTCTCTCAAAAATAAATAAACATAAAAAAATAAAGCAGAGGTAGACGTGAGGAATTCAGCCGTGAAAAGGAAGGACATCCTGACATGAGCTACACTATGACTGAAACTTGGGGACATTTATAAATGAAATAAGCCAGACCCCGAAGGACACATATCGTATGATTCCCTTAAATGAGGCACCTAAACAGGTGAATCCATAGAGACAGAGAATAGAACGGTGGGTGCCAGGGGCTGGGGGAGGGGCCGGGGAGTCAACATTTAGTGGGGACGGAATTTCAGTTTGGGAAGACAAAAAAAGTTCTGGAGAGGACGGTGGTGATGGTGGCACAATGTCATAAAAGTACTTAGTGCTACTGAAATGGCCACTTAAAAATGGTTGAAATGGTAAATTGTATGTATATTTTACCACCATCCAAATTGCGGCCAAAAGAAAAAAATCCTAAAAAATATAAAAAAATCCAAAAAAAAAGTCACAAACTTTGCAAAGTATGGCACAAACTCCGGTTATAATAAGCAATGTCTCTGGTCTGTCTTTTTTTGCACAGTAAGAGAGACTAAGGGAAGACAGAGAGAGGAAGTTGGGGTTAACCGGTAGCTCTCGTGGCCCTTTGCACCCCCGGCTCTGATGAGGGTTGTGCTGTGTTGGCTGTGACACCGTGAACTCTCTGATCCTCAAGTGTCCTCACCTGTAAAACGAGGGGTTCATTCCAAAAGGCCTTCGAGTCCCCACCTCACCCCCATAGCACTGCAATTCCCAAATTTCCTTGTCTTGATCCAATTTCATTCTTTTCAATGATTTTATCCTCATTTACTTTTCTAAACACAGGGGCCCAAATCCTGCTATTTGATCGTTAACTTCCATTTTTAACCCGGAAAAACCCCAACACGGCAAAACAACGCGTAGACGTCCGCACATTCTGAAAACTACCCTTTCCAGCGGGGAAATCGACACCCCGGGCGGGGCTTGCGAGGCCCAGGCGGCGGAGTCGCAGGGCCCTGGAGGGGGCGGGCTGCGCTGCTCTGCGGCGCCCTCTGGCGGCCGCTCTCCGTTATGGTCACCGGCCGCAGAGGTTCTCCTGGGCTTGTGCCTTGGGCAGGGGGAGGACACTTGCCCCAGGAACAGATTGACTCCACCGAGCACACGTGTGTCTGATGCTTCAGAGAAGAGACGTGTAAAAAAAAAAAAAAAAAAAAAAAAAAAGATTCATTCAGAGAAGAGACGTGAAAAATGACGTCCTTCTATTCGGGAAGTCTCTCTCTCAGTGGCCAGTGATGAAGATACCAGAAAAAAAAAAGGGGGGGGGCCCATTCATTATATTTATGTTGTGTGATATTACACCACCGAGAGTAAAGTCAATGAGAAGAATAAGTAATTGAAACAAGCATTTTTTTTCCCCTTTGGCAGAAATTCGCTCATTAGCAATATACCTTTTTACAAAGGGAGATTAGATAAATTAGAGATTAAAGGAAGTGGAACAGATGTTTTTCCTCTGATAAGCATCATTCTATAAGAAAACGCCAAGGCCGAGTTAGAACCGGGGCAGAAAGCACGATGCACTTTTTTTTTTTTTTTTTTTTTGGTGATAACATATTTTTAGAAGGCAAAAAAAAAAAAAAAACCCCCCCAAAAAAAAACCCCAAAAAAACAACCCAGGCAGGAGGGAGAGCTGACCCAGCTCCCAGGGTCACGCTCACACAGCCCTCTGACACGCCCCTAGCGATGGAACTCAAACCACGGTGCCTTGCGTCTTCCAAGGACCTGCTAGGGGCTCTGTGAGCCCGGTGCCAGCGGTCTTCTGGACGTTACCTTCAATCCTTTCAATAAGGGCAGTGTGGCAGCTCTCCTGACCTCTGTTTTACAGGGGAGAAAGGCTACGGGGGCTCGGAGCGGGGTAAGAGTTTGATCCAGATGCCTGTGCCCGCGCCAGCGTGGGCACCGACCGGGAGCTTGTTAGACATGCAGATTCTCGGCCCCACCCCAGACCCACCGAGCCGGAAGCTCAGCGGGGGGCGCCCAGCAGTCTGTATTTTAACGCGCCCTCCCTGTGAGGTGATTCCCTTGCTACTGACGTTTGAGAAGCGCTGAGCCAGAACGCTGGTTCCCAACAACCCCCCCCCCCCCCCCCCCACCCCGGGCGTCCGATTCCTCTGGGAAGTTTAAAAAAAAACCAACCAAGCCACAGGTGCCTGAATCCCAAGCCCGGGAGACTTGGATTTGGTTGGTCTGGGATGGGGCTCAGGGAGTTTTAATGTGCAGCCAGGAGTCAGAACTGCTGGGGTAGAGAAAAAGGCATGGTGGGGACTGAATTCGGGTTTGTCTTGTCTTGTCTTCAGACCCCTGCTCCTTACCTCTTGCTCGCCTGGCCGCTCCAGAACCTGTCTCGCTGGTGGACAGAATATTGAAGACGTCCCCCTCCCCGCCACCCCCGGCTGAATCTAGAAGGCAGAAGAGGCTGGCAGTGAGCGAGGAGGCTCACGTGGCCATGGCATTTCGCGTGCCCCTAATTGAGGGCATGCGTCGGGCACAGAATTGGCTCGGGGCCGGGCCTCCCGTCCACCCTCAGCTACGTGGCTTGGCCAGAGTTGGCTGTGGGGCTTCTGGGAAGAGTTGAGTTTCCTCGAAGAGTGAGCCACGGGAAGAGGCCCCAGACTAACCAGTCTGGCTTCTTCCCCTGAGCTTCGAGGTGCCCGGACGGACGCCTGCCCTCTGTGCCTTCTCGCTCCCCGATGAGCCCGCCCGGGCACGGCAGGGGGACAAGACGGGCAGAACCCATCCCTACAAGCAGACGAGGGCCCCGAGGCCAGCCGCGACAGGACACGTTCCCCCGTTGGGTCAGGAGCCCCGATCCGGCCGGCTGTCCCACGCGGCCGAAAGCGTCCCAGCCTCCTGCCTGAATCCCACCCGCCTTTCGAGACTGGCACACAGACCCTGCGGCTTCTGTCAAGGCTTCGAGAACTGAAAGAACTCCATCTAGCCCAGTTATGATCGCCCGGACATCCTGCTTGCCCCCCTCTTCTGCCACGTATCACGTGGGCTTTTGTGATGCGGCTGTGTCTATGCCTGTCGTCTTTCTCTGCGGGACGTTGAGACCCATGTGAACGTTGGAGTTTGTCACGCTGCCCAGCACCCCGTCTGGCAAGGCTGGGGCCCTCTCAGGGATCGATGACCAGTTATTACATAAGGAACAAACCGAGGGTGGTGGACACCCATCGGAAACTGGGGTGGAATCTCAAGATGTCCCGTCTGGAAGAGGCTTTCGAGAGGTGAGTGAGGAAACGGAGGCCCCGGAAGCGACGCACTAAGGCAGGTAAGTGTCCAGGGGGCAGGGATTGGATTTCTCTGGAGTCGTGATTCCCATAGCCTGACCGGTCCCGTTCTAACCTGGTCACTCCTTGGTTAGAGTCTTGCTTTTCTGGAACTGGAATGTTGGCTTGATTCATTCTGTCTCCAACTCTGGACGGAGGGAAGTGGCCTTGCACGTTTCAGCTTTTTCATTCTTACGGGTGCCTTTTCGGTTCCTCCCTCCCAGGTAGGAGCGAGGACCCACCCCTTCCCGGAACAAGAGCTTTATAATGGGGCCCACGTAGATGGCAGGCTCCCAGGGGAGAAGTGTTAGTGGCGATGATACGTATCTGGTTGTCTGTCGTGCCATTCACTTCTCAGTTCAACCAAGGTTTATTGAGTATCTACTGTGTACCAGATGCTCAGTTTAATGAACCAGTGGGAACCGAAAGTATTACTGTTTACAAAGTATTGCTAAGGGGAAAGTGTGTTTCTCTGGAAGCCAAGAGGGAAAGCTCCTCATTGCCCTGGGGAGGGGTGTCTGTTAGAGCACCCCAGGAGAGGTGGTGAGCGTGCTTCGTAGTGTGGAGGACTGTCCAGATAAGAAGGGGGGGGAGGGCATACCCACACCGACGTTGGTGCCACCGAGGGCTGGGGGCTGGGCAGGCAGGGGCCTGGGAGGTCCCCGCAGCTTCGTGTCACAAAGCACGCCGGTGGAAATGTGGATGGAGAGACAAGTAGAGGCAGGTGTCACACCCACAAGTTTGGATTTTATCCCGAGAGCACGGGGAGCCATCCAAGGAGTTAGAGTGGGGAGGGGCACACTGGGCTTCACAAGACTTGAACGTCACTTTGGAAATGGGAAGCTGCCAGCAGGGGGGACCGTGAACCTCCCCATGTCCGCCGCCCAGTTCCAGCACTGATCGCCTTATGGCCAACTGTTTTCTCTTCTCCCCTTGCTCTCCAACTCCCTGCCTGAAATTGTTCTAAAGCAAGTCCCAGACAGCACATCCTTTCTTCTGTGAACATTTTAACGTGCCTCTCTGAAAGACAAAGACACCTGAGACATAACCACAGTATCATCACGCCCAAAACTTAACAATTCCTAAACAATACCAGCGGATCCAGTTCGTCTTAAATTCCCCGATTTTCATCTCTATATGAACAACCTGATTTTCATATATGTGAACAAACTGTATGTATTTTACAGCTTGTTTAAATCAGAATCCAGTAAGGTCCATATAGTGTAGCTGGTTGACGTATTGTACGTCTCTTGTAATCTGTATCCCCTTCATATCTCTCTCTCTCTCTCTCTCTCTCTCTCTCTCTCTCTCCCTCTCTCTCTCTCCCCTTCTCCCTTTATATTTCCCTGCAGCCTGTTGGTTTAAGAACGCTTTTTATTTTTGTCCTGTAGCCTTCCCCACAGTTTAGATACATGGCGGGCTTCCTGATGGTGTCATTTAACATGCTCCTCTGTTCCCTGTAGTTCCTGTGTATAGGGAAGTGGATGAAATGTAAGTGTGGCTCTTTGGGTGAATGAACCGAACAGGTGGGACCTTGGTTCATGGCGTGACCTGGTCGCTCCTTGGTTAGAGTCTTGCTTTTCTGGAACTGGAACGTTGGCTTGATTCATTCTGTCTCCAACTCTGGACGGAGGGAAGTGGCCTTGCATGTTTCAGCTTTTTCATTCTTACGGGTGCCTTTTCGGTTCCTCCCTCCCAGGTAGGAGTGAGGACCCATCCCCTCCCGTAACAGGAGCTTTATAATGGGGCCCACGTAGATGGCAGGCTCCCAGGGGAGAAGTGTTAGTGGCGATGATACGTATTTGGTTATCTGTTTTGCCATTCCTTTCTGGTGTGCCCGTAATTTTTTCATGGTGCCCTCGGCCGAAAGAATATCGGTTCAGTTGATTAATAGTGGTTCAGTTGATTAATTGGTGTAATTAATTAATTTATTTAAAATTTATTTTTATTTATTTATTCTGAGAGAGCACTAGTAGGAGAGGGGCAGAGAGAGGAGGGGGGAGAGAGAACCCCTAGCAGGCTCCGCACCGGCAGTGGTCAAACCCGTGAGCTGGGAGATTACGACCTAAGTTGAAATTGGAAGCTCAACTGGCTGAGCCGCCCAGGCACCCAAGTCGTCATGTTTTTAAACAGCTCAGTAAGTGTTTGTGTTCTAACAACCGAGTGGCCCATTGGAAACTACTATGCGTAAATGAAATAAAAACAATATTTCCACTGCATTCTTAGCCACAGTTTCTTACCAGTTGGGCACAGAATAGCTTTTCACGCCTGGGATCGTATCCGACACTGCCATCCTCATTTTCTCTTTCGCATTGATTGTTGCGAGGCTTTACTTTTTTTTGTAATATAAAACTTCGTTTTTATATTTATGGTATTTTTATATCTAATATATATAATACATATATTTATACGTATTTATATTTATATAAATTATATATAAATTATATATTAAATTAAATAAAAATGATAAATACATAAATATAAATTATATTATTATAAAATGTAAGTCACATATATATTAAAATATCTAAAAAATATATAAGTTATGTATATATAAATTATGTTTATTTTTATGTATAATATATTTATAATATAAAACTAAGTTTTAATATACAACTTACCACTGTAACCGTTTTTAAGCGTTCACATTAGCGGCATTAAAGTACATTCACGGCGCTGTGCAGCTGGCACCATCATTCACTTCCAGAGTTTTGTCATCATCCCAAGCTGAAACTCTGTACCTATTAAACGCTAATTAACATTAAACACTAATGCCCCATCCTTCCCCAGCCTGTGGCGACCACCATTTTGTTTTCTGACTTTAGGACATTGACTGCATACTTCCTAAGAGTGGAATCATACAATATTTGTTCTTCTGTGTTTGGCTTATTATTATTATCATTATTATTATTTGCCTAGTATCATGTGTTCAAGACCTGTCTGTGATGCACCAATGAAGTCCTTCATTCTTTTTTGGGAGTGAATGATATTCCGCCACACGTATAGACCACATTTCGTTTATCCCTACCTTTGGGATGTTGCTGCCCGTTGGCTATTGGGAATAGTACTTCTGTGAACCTTGGCGCACACGCGTCTGCGGAGTCCCTGCTTTCATTGCTTTTGGGCGGGTAACAAGGGGCTCACTTTTGTCACAGCGATCTGGAAAGGCCAGCTGCACAAAGACATGATGTCATTGAAAGGTGCATAGCCTGATCTAATGAGGAAAAGTGGGACCCCCCCTTGGGCTCGTAGCTTGCTCAGTGCCTGACAGACACGTTCTGCTTTTTTGCTTCAAGAATATAAAATCTGTGGCAGCTGTGTGAACAGAAGGCGGGGGTGGGGGGGCTCTTGAAAAGACTGAGGGGCCAGGGAGGCTGGGGACTCGGCTGTCACTGGCTGGAGGCAGGGATCTTGGAGGGACCTGGGGGCTGGATTTGAGAGGTGTTGAGTGAGTGGAGTGACCGTTGGTAAAGTTAGTGCTCATTAGCAGGGAGACCTTTTCCAGAGTCTTCAAGGCCTGGGATCCACAGAGAAGCACGGTGCGGCGGCCAGCTTTTGTCTTTAAATAGCGGTGGGTCAACCCATCTCTAGGTGGAGGCCATCGCCGGGGTGACCTGTGTCACAGGCTTGAGTACTTCTTGCATGCATCTTCAATTCTTTTGTCACTTCAAAGAATCCTGTGGTTTTTTTCTAATTCTTGATGGATCCCTGAAATTGTCTTGATGACTGACGAGAATCAAGCTGATTCAGGCTGATACTTCTCTTCTTGGTCCAAGAGTTATGTATAAGTGCTAGCTACGTCTGGTGACACTGTTAAAAATGTATCAAGGGACCCCAGAGGTGGCTCTGATAGAACTTGCCTGATAATCCTGTATGATAGGATCAATTCCTGGTTGGGGTCATCCGTTGGTTTATCCACAAGTCATTCTTTGAAAGCCACGCTGTTTTCTGTTGTATTGAGGGGCTTTACACACGCCGGGAGGAGACCAGCCCTCTCATTATCACTTGTGTGATTTACACCCTCTGTCCTCATCTGTGAAATGGGTCGGTGACACGCCCGTGACTGCCGGCACTGGATGGTTGTCAGCCTCCCCGAGATCGCACTTGAAGGGGAGCTCTACGAAGCATCAAGAGCTGGTCAGGCAATATCTTCAATCAGGAATCTGTGGCCTGGAGCAGGCTGTAAGCCGTGGCAACTTCAAGAAATCAGACGCCCCGCCATCTCTCCACAGATGGCAGTCGGTGATGCTGTGTTTCCTCGCAGCCCTGAGTTCTCACGGCAGTCCTGGAGTGAGGAGACTTAGGGCTATGCTGTTTATCTGAGAGTCAGCACGTCCCTATACCGCATCATGCCACGAAGAGAGGCGTGTACGTTGGACCATTCCACAGTATTTATATAGATCACCTCCTAGGAGCCGGGCACTGCTTTCTGCCAACACCGGGAGAACAAATAGACATTATTCCTGTTCGTCTAGGGCCTGTAGTGAGGGAGAGAAAGACAGAAAAACCCAATGGCAACAGCAAACAACCCCACGCTACTAAATATGTGACCAAGAGCTGTGACAAACGCCGTGAAGGAAAAATGAAGGGTGTGGAGAGAGTTTGAACAGGAGATGGCCTCTCTGAGGACGTGGTCCCTGGACTGAGCCGTGCAGGGGAATGACGGGGGCTGGGTGGGATGCACAGCAGGTGCAGGGCAGGTGAGGGGGGAAGGCAGTGAGGCCAGGATGCCGTCCAGGTGGCTGGTAGGTGCGGCCGAAAGCCGGAGGTCCTGCTCACTGCGGGGGATTCTGGCCCAGGGCCGGGCATCGTGCTAGTTTCCTCGGGCCACGAGCCAGGTGGCTTAAACAATAGAAATTTATTTATGTGGGGCAGCTCGGTGGCTCAGTCGGTTAAACATCCGACTTCGGCTCAGGTCATGATCACACGGTTTGTGAGTTTGAGCCCCACATCGGGTTCTGTGCTGACAGCTCAAAGCCTGGAGCCTGCTTTGGATTCTGTGTCTCCCTCTCTGTCTGCCCCATCCCCGCTCTGTCTCTCTGTCTCCCCAAAATAAAATAAACATTCAAAAGAAGACACGAGGCCCTGCACATGAACCTGAGGACCCGCAGAAGCCGAGAAACTCGCAAAGAAGACCGAAAAGGGATTTATGTATGTTGAACCTTGTTTTCTTTTGCAGACTAGACACTTTCCTGTCTGGGGCCTGCCAGGTCTTAAGCATTCTGGATTTTAGAGGCTAAATATATATTACTAATTACTGTTACTCATAATTAATGATTAATGCAATTTGGGCTTCTGCTACTTAAAACAACTTTGATTAATCCTTCTGCAAAGCAAACACCCCTTTTCTAATGAGAGGAGTCAACCACTTAATGTAGTATTTGTTGCATCTATAATTCCACCCATCAGTTGCACCCGTGAAGCCCCTCTCGCTGGACTGACTCCTGGAAGGTAATGAAGGATACTGTTATTCCAAGGTTGATAATCGAGCTGCATGCTGAAATGAAAATGGACAGTTGTACACAGGCCAGAACGAATGGGCAAATTTCCATGACGTCTGTCGACTGGATGGAGCCTCCTTCGAAATGAAATAATGTGATTGTTCAGTACCTTGGTTGAGGTTGAGTGGGGGACCAGGGGGCAAGGGTACGGGAACCGGTGTGTTTGGTACGTCACGTACGCTCTCCTGGGAGAGGTGTTCGTGTTAGCCCCACGCTATGAACGAGGAAATGGGAGCACTGAGATCAAGTGATTTATCCAAGGTCGCACAGTGCAGCTGGCACTTGGTTTTTCTTTCCCAAAGCAAACCTTCAATATGGTCTATGTGACCACTGAAGGAATCTTGCCAGGGCCTGCCCCGGTCACATTGGTGAGGCACAGAGGCTAGGTGGGTTGTGGAGTAAAGCAGCAGACTCACCTATGGAAGAGTAAGGCAGCTGTCAAGGCCTTGTGAATCATCTGGGTGACTTTGGGATCTTTAGCTGAAACCACACGCCAGGCGCACCGCTGGGCCTGCTGAATCAAAATCTCCCCACTGAGGGTGGGAGAGATTTTTATTTGGGAAAATATCCCCAGGAGGTTTCCACGCACACTCGTCTTCCAAATGACCCTGGTTTCTGTTGGCCCTTCGTTCTGTGGGTGACGTGCTAGTTGAATCGAGCCTGACCTTGGCCTTGCCGAAGGGCCTGGTGAGTTCTCAGATCACGTGAAGCTTTAATCTAAAGCTAGAATTAATTATCAGCTTAGAGAGCCTTGATTTCCGGTGTCGGGGAGGCACGTGACCCTGGGTGAGTATCAAGGCACTTCGTTCTAGCTGGGTGTTTGGCTGCCCACGCAGAGCTAGAGGTAATGGGCAGAGAAGTCGGGGAGGTCTGGGATTGAATCCCAGCTCTACTGGCCATGACTTTGGGTGGATTACTTAACATCTTTGGGGTTCATTCTCCGTATCGAAAGACGGGAATATCCCCTCAGAAGGTTGAGGATCAACGTCAGTCATTGGGAAATAATGAACCTCCATTATGAATAGTAGAGAGCACGTTGTGTTGCCTTGCCAGGGTGACCAACCTGGGATGCGCCTGGGAGTCTTCTGGTTTATTATTTAAAACACTTTTATTTTATTTTATTTTGAGAGAGAGAGCAAGCATGTGCACAAGCAAGCGGGTGAAAGGCAGAGAGAGGGAGAGAGAGAGAATCCCAAGCAGGCTCCACACCCAGTATGGAGCTTGATGTGGGGCTCGATCACATGATGGTGAGATCCCTGGGAATTTTCTGATTTAAACGTAAAAGCCCCTTGCCCTGGGAAACCCTTCGGTCCCAGAGTTGGTCACTCTGTGCTTGGCACAATTGAGATGCTCAACGAAAAGGATGAATAATCTCCGTTGTCGCCCTCCCCTCGAGTCACATCTTGTCAGTACACCTACCCGTGAAGCCAGCTTTTCCATGAGCCAAAGTGAGGGAAGTCTTCTGTGATCTTTCTGTGGGATGACAGTTCCCTTGAGACGCTGATGGAATGGCAACTCTGTAAATTCTACCTCTGACCTAGACCAGGTTTTGTCTGAACCCCCTTGTGACATGTGTCCAGCATTTGCAAAATCCCCCATCAGAGCTAACGTGCAAACAGTGTGCATGGAATGTGGGAGTGCACAGTCTTTTGGGGGAAGCGAATGACCTTATCGGGTGGGCCAGCCAGGTGGTTACTTCTTATTTTCTGGGTGAACAGGGCAAGGTACAAAGCTTCTAGAATCTAAATCCCCTGGGTAACAGGGGCTGAGGCAGGTTAACAACGCCCCTAGGAAAGATTCCCAGTTCTACGTACGGAGATACTGAGCTACCCATGAGCAATCTATATACAGCACTAAGCTCCTGAAATTGTGCTAAATGATTTGATTTAAATACCGGTCTATCTACGGATGAAGACCTAGGCAATGTAGATTTCCATTAATAATGAATGATTCACTGTATTCTAATCCTGTTAAGCATACAGCTTCTCTGCAAATGTATTAGTGGCGGTGTGTGTTTGTGAATTAAGCCCTTGGTGTATCAGGTTTATGAGCCTAATTGTCTATTCAAAAGGCTATCACTTTATCACGTCATGAAAATTAAAAAGGTCCCTTTTGTTGGAGTGTTTTGTTAATCCTCCGAACGATATTTTCTCTTTCTTTCTCATTTTCTTTTTATTGAGCTTTATTAGGATTTAAATGCAACGGAAGCAAATCCTGCCATTCCGCTGAAATTGATTATTAAAATAACACTGATAATTATACACAGGTACTAGAAAATAACACATATGGTGTGCTGGCAGGAGAACGGAGCATTTCCCCCCTCAGATTATGCTAAAGAAACTCCAGGGCACTAAAAATAGGAGAGCAGTACAATACATCTCTGAAATGGGTTAAAGCTTTAGCGACTGTTCTACCTTAAGGAAGTTTGAGTGATTTCTGCTAAAATTATCATCTGGATCCAAAAATGACATCTGACGAGAAGGTATGAACAATTTATTGGGCGATATCTTCATTTCAGGCACTTATATGGCTGACAGGGCTTTCCTATTTAGCTCCTTTATATGTTCTCTTCCAACTATGTCTTTTTCTTTTTTGAAAGAAAAAGATCCTTTCAGATAAAAAAAAAAAAAATCTGGTGCCTGGTCTCAGTCGCAAAATAGAACTCAGGGGAAAGTTTTAGCTAAATTCTGCTTGGCTGTATTTGAACACCAAAAGAATGCATCTGTCTTTTTTGAAAGTTAAAAAAATAACCTTTTCTTTTCATATGTGTTTAGAAGACTCAAAAGTATCTTTGTTTTTAAACTTCAACGAAGGACTTGTAACTGCTTTGTTTGAAGAGATTTGCTTTTGAAAAACAAAGTTTGGGGAGTTGACAGAGCGCATACTCAGTGCCCTCAAGTCTTTCTCCCTGTCGCCTCTATAGGGATGTCCAGAGATTTAATGTCTGTGTGTTCCCAGCACTGGAGGCAGGGACAGGGGACCATCTGAATACAGAGCAGGCAAGGAGATGACCCATGAGGTTTACTAGAAAGTGCGGGAGCTGGTTTTTCAGAAAGTCAGGTGAATGTTCTTCTTTTCACAGATAATTTCAAAATCATCCACACTGGGAGACCAGAATGCCATTCAATTAGATTCCCAATAGAGTGAGAACCCTACACTGTAAAGATGGAAGGGACCTTCCAGGACACAGTCTAGTCTAGACACAAGATGTGGATGTCTTTATGGGGATGAGAGTTTTTTTTTTTTCTTCTTAGAAAATTGATTTGGTGTTTGAAAATTGCCCAATGCCGGTCAGCGTCAAAATGGATAAATAAGGTGGCTTGCAGAAAGACAGAGGTATTGCTTTTGACCATCTAATGTTTCTTGTCCTTCTTTTGATAGTGCTTCTTATCTTTCTTTTTGGGAAGGCACTCCTCCCAGACTCTCAGTCCACAGAGTTGGGATTGGAATCCTCACCTTTTGCTCTAGGGGTGGGCATAGGCTCCCATCTTTGGCCGGTCGGCAAATTCTCTCCACGTCTCCTCAGTGACCGTTCAGCAGTTGACGTGACCCAGATGAACCAGCGAGAGTCAAGCCCAGGACTCGTGCTGTAACGTCTCGGGTAAAAGGATGATGAGAAGTGGGCTGCTGACCGCCATCTTGTCACACAAGAGTAGAGCCCTTTGGAGAATAAAGCTAACATAGAGGAGAGCAGAACCAAGAGCTGGAGTGAGACCAGGGCTTTCAGCCCTGCCTGTCCCTGACTTTACAGTCCTTTCCTGTTTTTAGTTCAAGTCTGTCTGAATTCGAGTTTGTATCACTTAAACATGAAAGGATTCTTCCTCATAGTGTCATCAACCTGGTAAAAGACTTTGGGAAACAATAACTGAAATAAAGTTACAGATTGATACTCCTGCATGGCTCTCTAAAAAAGGAGTTAACTCTTGATTTGTCCTCCTCAGAGAACCTGTGTCACCATTGTAAGGTAGGGCAGTGCTCTGGTTTGTAAGAGAGAGTAGAACATGGTCGTCAGACAGCTCTGATTTTATATTCTGGTGGAGATGAGAGAATCTGTATTTGCAAGTAACAGGTGCCTGAGCACGTTAGATCGTTCTCCTAACCTCTAATCTATTACACACCAGACCCTATACCCCCCAATCCTAAGTTAGTAATTTGGTTCGGGTTGGGATGATGTATTCCTGAAGAAGCAGGAACCACACTCCTGGGCGTAGGGGCATGTGTACTAGCTATTGATTGCTTTGTAACAAGTAGTCATGACTTTGGTGACTTAAAACAAATATATTTACCATCTCGCTCTCTGTGGATCCGTAATCTGGGCATGGCTTGCTTAGCTGGGTCCTCTGCTTGGGGTCTCACAAGGCTTCCATCATGGTATAGGCCACATGGAGTTCCTATCTGGGGCACGGGGTCCTCTTTCAAGCTCAGGTGGCAGTTGGCAGAATTCAGTTCCTTGTGGTTGCAGGACTGAGGGGTTATTGGTGGTTGTCAGCTGGGGCTGCTCCCGACTCTTACCCAGTGAGCCTTTTACATCTGCTCTGACAAGATAGCAGCCATCTTCTCCAAGGCCAATGTATCAGTTTCTTATTGCTGCTGTAACAAATTACCACACATTTAGTGGCCTGAAACAGCATGGCTCAGCTGGTTCCTCTGATCTGCGTTCTACTAGATGTTGGCAGGGCTCTCTGTGATCCTTTCTGGAGGTCTTAGGGAAGGAGCTGATCCCAAGCTGCTTCCAGTGGTTAGCAGGACTGGGCTCCCTTGTAGCTGTGGCACTGAAGTCTCCATTTCCTTGCTGGTGGTCAGTTGGGGGCTGCTGTTGGTTCCTAGGGGCCTTTCCCTGGTTCTTGCACTTGGCCCCTACATCTCAGAAACAGCAAGGGTGTGTTGAAGGCTTTTGTGCTGAGAATTTCACCTGCTTCTGTCTTGCCTCCTCTTTCTGACTGGCTAGATAAGGGTCTCTGCTTTTAGGAGTATGTGATTAGACTGGGCCCGCCTGGATGTCCCAAGATAATCTCCCTGAGGTTTCCCACGGAGTGGTAGGGCCAGGCCTTACTTGTACACTCTATACCTGCAGAATCTAACGCCCAAAGCATTAGGGTGTAGATGCCCAGAGCCCAGGGTTTAGATGGGGAAGTCATTTAGCATGCAAGTGAGGGTCGTGCCTGAGGACATGTAGGGCATCCCTCTGGCTCCGTGTGTAGGGAAGACCCTTGGCCTCACTGCCTGACAGGTGGAGCCCAGCAGGGAGCGCTGGGTGGTCGGTCCCACGGTGGGGACACCTGAGACAGGCCTTTTCAGCCACACGTAGAGCTCGCTGTCCTTGGGCTTGTTCTTGCTGGGCACGGTTCTCAGCTCCCTTCTTTCCATTTCTCCAAAACTTATTTGCAAATTAAGATACTCTTCTGACATTCCTCACCATTTACCAGGCACCAGAGATATATCCCCTCTCAGAGAATGAGCCCCAGTCTTTCTGAGATAATAGTCTCAGTTACGGAAAACTGGGTGTCTTTGTTATGTAGAGCTTTATCACAGCCGCAGCAAGAATGAGTACAAAATACCATTAAATATCAGAATACAAAAGTGTTTCCTGGATTCATATTCTCCAACAAAACACAATTCTGTTCCTCCCTAAAATAGTGATACTTATTTTGTATCTTTTCTGAAATAGACTGTTTTGCATTTTTCCTTATCTAGAAAACAGCCAGTTTCTGTCTCCTGTGCCATTTGCTTAATCTAAGTGACCCACTGCTCTCTGGGAGTTTCAAATTGTGTGTGTGAATGGTATGTGTGTGCATGCGTGTGTTTATGGCTGGCTATCTCGGTGATCGGTGGGGGTCTGGAAACTGACCCTCTTTAAATGAGTTGTGTAACCCATGAAAACGCTGCCCCTCCCCATTGTCAGTTTGTGTCGTGTGGGGGTTATTCTAAGCCCGACTTAGTGGCTGTCATTTAGCGTTTACACCTAACAATGCTCAAACACTTCCCCATCTCTAATAAGGCACAGCTCTACACATCATCCATGTGCGGAAGAGAAATGCACACATGCCCTTTTGGTTATAGGTGCGAGTTGTTTTTTTTTTTTTAATGTTTTTATTTATTTTTGAGACAGAGAGAGACAGAGCATGAGCAGGGAAGGGGCAGAGAGAGAGGGAGACACAGAATCGGAAGCAGGCTCCAGGCTCTGAGCCATCAGCACAGAGCCCGATGTGGGGCTCGAACTCACAGACTGTGAGATCATGACCTTAGCGGAAGTCGGACGCTCAACTGACTGAGCCACCCAGGCGCCCCTAGGTGCGAGTTTTACCAACACCATGAACTTGCTGGGGTCCATCTCACACATCTACCTGAAGATGCACCTTAGAGACAGAAACTAAAATTCAGTGAACGCAGTCCTTTCGGTTCAGTGGTTTCATGAGCGGATTAATTCTGAGATGTATTTAACCGGCTTGGCGTATCAGAGATTTTGGTAGAGAAGAATAGGAACTCTAAAAGGATCCTTTCAGGGGCGCCTGGGTGGCGCAGTCAGTTGGGCGTCCGACTTCAGCCAGGTCACGATCTCGCGGTCCGTGAGTTCAAGCCCCGCGTCAGGCTCTGGGCTGATGGCTCAGAGCCTGGAGCCTGTTTCCGATTCTGCGTCTCCCTCTCTCTCTTCCCCTCCCCCGTTCATGCACTGTCTCTCTCTGTCCCCAAAATAAATAAATGTTGAAAAAAAAAATTAAAAAAAAATAAATAAAAGGATCCTTTCGTAAATGAAGATTGTTTTTGTCCTCCGACAGAGCCATTCATCCGCACGTTTAGGCTTCCACCTCCGTGGCCACACCATCCTTTGGATAGATTGCCTTATAGCACTTTGAAAATCCCAAGCACTGGGACTCAATGTGCTTTCTTCCCCCCTTCCGACCCGATTTGTCCTCAGAGCCGCCCCGACTGCTCTTCTCTCGTGCTGTGAAGAGTGATATGTGGAAGAGAAACTCAATCAGGCCAATGGGGATTTTTGCCCAGGGTCCCAAATGTTCCCGAGTAGAGACAATGCAGAGAATGCCAAGTGAATGATGTGTTTGTGGTTCGGTTTCTGTCGAGACGCATTTACGGACTTATTAGTGAATAGCCAGGTGCCCCGATCTTTGGGTGGAATGAATCTGGGGGGAGGGGGGCACCCTGGTGTGCTCAGCTGCCCTGTGCATGTCGCCTAATGTCCTGGGCTCTGCAGAACATTCAAAAAATTAACACGCTCACCAAATATGTTTTTCTTGCTCATTAACTCGATAAAGCCCACTGGTTTTTTAGAATCACAGCAGCAAGTTGTAAATGATGTATGAAATGAAAAATCTTTTCTCGCCCAGTGAGCAGGGAGAGACAACTGACAATGCTTTCTCACTGTGGCAGCTTACAATCACTTCTAAACACGGACATGGCCACATAGCAGCGGTGACCTCAGGAGGCGTCCAGGAGGAGCACGCAGTGAGCTCACGGTCAGACTCGTGCTCCCGCAGCGTCCCCTCCTCCTTCGCATCCTCCACTGGAGGTCAAAGGGAATGTGGTGGAAAGAAATCCAGAAAGTGACCTGCTTGTCTACCCTCTGAGGACAGGGACAGACCGGGTTCTGTTCAGAAGTCAGGACCGTCCCTGGTATTGGAGCCACTGGCATTGGAGGCCTTGGCTGTGGGCTTCCCATGTCAAGGCTCTTTGGTTTATGTCACGTGGCTGTAGTCAGCTGCAACGTGTAGTTTACTCACTTGATAATCTAACACCTGCTTGTGAACTCCTACCCACAACTGGGCCAGGCCTTGTGGAGGACAAAATGAACCTAAAACATAAATACAGAAAATATAAAAACTCAGCATTTGCCCTCAAACTGCCTGCCCTCAAAGTTCACAAGATGGGAAACTCACTTATTAACATTTCTCTCCCAAAGGAAATAGTTTTATTCTTTTTTTTATTAAAAAAAAATTTTTTTTAATGTTTACTTATTTTTGAGACAGAGAGAGACAGAGCATGAACAGGGGAGGGGCAGAGAGAGAGGGAGACACAGAGTCGGAAGCAGGCTCCAGGCTCTGAGCCGTCAGCCCAGAGCCCGACGCGGGGCTCGAACTCACGGACCGCGAGATCGTGACCTGAGCCGAAGTCAGACATCCAACCGACTGAGCCACCCAGGCTCCCCGAAATAACTTTATTCTTAATGTCGGCACTTTGTGGTGCTATCACAGTGACTCATATATAATAATTGGTAATGTGTTATATGTTGGCCCACTTTTGTAAATAGCCTGAGTTCATTGTTTTGAGAAATGGGCGAGGACTGAAAATGGAGGAAGAGAGTTGTCATCGGCTCTGTCTCCTGGGGATGGACACATATTCACCAAACTCAAAAAGGCTGAAGTATAGATCAGAATCCTAATTTACTGTTTTGAAATGTGCTTGTGACCTGTGAAGGCACATTACGGTGGAAAGATTGCGGCGAGCACGGACTTCTAACAAATGCCCAGGTCAAGGGATTTGAATGCTTACTGGCATCGGGTTCTGAGAGCCAGCTCTTGTCATTTCTCTCAGAGAAGCCGACCTGCCCTTGGGACTTGATATTGTGCCCCAGGGCCTGGCAGCCCTCCCCTCTCAGTCGAACCTGTAGCCAGTTCTCTCCATGTTTCTATGATTGTCCTTCCCTCCCGACTAATGCGTTTTGTCTTTGGACACTTAACCTAATCAACCAGATGACTGTCATGTCCTACAAAATGATGCTTCTTTCTTTCTCTAATTTTAGGAGGCTTTGTGATCTCTTTGGTTTATAGATATTAATTTTATCATTTGACTACAAGAGACAAAGCTGTCTCCAAATTTGTGTGCACTATTTTGTCCCTGTTACCCTTTCTTGCATGGGAATGGTCACGGCTCATGCCCAGAGCTATAACAGAGTAGACAACGTCAACTTTGGAAGTCTAGAAGTCCACCAGCACCGGAAGACCAAAGAGCTATAGATTTTCAGTTTGGCTTTGGTATGGGCTTGGGGTTCATTTCGGGGAGTTTATCTTTATCCATTTAATCTGGCTGCTTTAATGATGTCCACTGAATGGCTTGGAGGTACACAAGTGTGAACGTATTAATGTCTTTCTGGGGAAGGATACAGGGCACATCTCTGGAGCAGAAGGACCAGGTCTTGGCTCAGCTCTCCTGGCCTTTCATCCATCTTAGTGACCACTGCGTATTGCTACACCATTAAGGGTTTTCATGGTGCTATCCTGTCTCTCAGTGATGGAAAAGTAGCTGAAATGCCTGGGTTGACTGCCAATGTTTATTTTGGTGGCTCTGTGTGTGTGTGTGTGTGTGTATGTTTTGACTCCCTTTTTTATTTAAAATTTTTTTTAATGTGTATTCATTTTTGAGAGATGGAGAGAGACAGAGCATGAGTGGGGGAGGGGCAGAGAGAGAGACACACACACACACAGAATCCGAAGCAGGCTCCAGGCTCCGAGCTGTCAGCACAGAGCCCGACGCGGGGCCCGAACTCACGAACCGTGAGATCATGACCTGAGCCGAAGTCAGATGCTTAACTGACTGAGCCACCCAGGCGCCCCTGTTCTGACTCCTCTTAATAAAAATATACTGATAGATTAAAAGCCCCCACCAGCTTTTGTCATTACATTGAATGTATACTGAGAAAGACTACCTTCTAGGTAGGGTGAGAGGTCCGTCACTGACGGCGGTCGCCCTGCAGATGCCAGGAAGGCAGTAATGTTGGGCATTAGGTGTACCCATATTTGCAGAAGACAGAATTTCCACATTTCAATATGCACAGAGATTACTCCATTGTCCCCCCCCCCCCCCCCACATACCAATGCTTTGGAGCCCATTTTATTTTGCACAAAGATTAGCAAACACCAGTCTGAATCCATGCAGACATTTATATAATTACCGCAAAAGAAATAGCATTTTTAGACAATGAAAATCTGGATAATCCTTAAAACGAAGTTACATCAGTAGCCGTAGACTTCAGGCAGCTTTGAAACACCGTGTTCACTGAGGATTTCGCAACGACAGATGGGGGAGGTTTAGGGAGGTAGAGAACCCGGAGGAAGAAAGAGGTGGGCACAGTGGCGGGGCCCAAAACAACACCCCTTCGCAACCTAAACACTTGAGGGAATGATGCGAACCTCTCTCGGGGTCCCTTTACAACCACAAGAAGAGTGCAAATGGAATGTGGGCTGTAGAGGCTTAAAGAATGTGGCAGAATGAATAGAAGACAAAAGTGATATGTCAGCTGTAGAAAAAAACCCTCAGATCTGACCAGCGGTTTATCCCTAGGAATGTCTGTGGTGTTTAGGTGGCTCCTATCACCTGAAATGGGTAGCTCCTGCATTTCCTTTTCCCTCTGGAAGAAATTCGGAACATCCTGTGTTCAGAATCTGCCTCTGTAGGCCGGGTCAGCCTGAGAAAAGCACATTGGATTTTGCTGTTTACATATCTTGACAAACCCAGCCTCGGAGGCGATGCATCTAGAAAGAGCTGTGAGGACATTAAAATGAAAAGCTGGCGTCTTCCCTGTTCACTGAAATATTCACTTCAAGGCAAACTCACCGCTCAGCCTGAATGTAAAAGCTGCTGCTTGAAAGCGGGTTGGAGTTAGTTTGAAAGTTAGTTCACTGCAGAATGCCCTGGAATCAAAGGGGACATTGCCCCTTAAATTTTGAGAGAGTCAGACATGCACCCCACCCAGCAGGATGAACTGATGACAGAGAATAAAATACACATGCATATTTATGACGCTTACCTAGTGTTTCTAGACAGCCTTTCTTTTAGGAACTCAAAAGCTTTACAAGTCTCACCTCAGGGACTTCTGGTGCTGGGGGAGTCCCCCAAGACCCCCCGGTTCACCTCTTTGCCTCCAGGCAGGCCTGATCTAGGCAGGTTCGAGCCTTTCCTCCTCCTGCAAGTCTCCTGGGGAAGGGAGCTCACAACCTTTATGAAAACCCATCTAATAATGAGATTCCTCCTGTTACCCTTGAAGCCCATTTGTTCTTCTTTAAAAGAGACTTTAATAGTCTGATCACAATTTATATACTCAGGCTGTTTTAAAGTCACCTTCTCAGCATGCTACGGCTCACTTAAATCTTACAAACCATTTTTCTCAGGTCCTATGTTTGTCTACTTGATTTCCTTGCTTCCCTCTACTTTGGGTTGGGGTCCGGGGTTGAGGGGCGGGTAGGAGATGGGTGTTTAAGGGGCAGGGCATCTGGGCTCAAACAGCCATCAGTCTGAGTGTGTGAGTCTCAGCTCCAGTATTTCCTGGCTGTGATTTGGGACAAATTACTTGGGCCCTTTAAGCTTTGGTTTCTTCGTCTGCAAAATGGGGATGATGGAGTTGTGACTCCCTGAGTTGGTGACTGTCTGCGTGAGATGTTTGCGTCAGCCGTCGTGCCATGCTGGGTGCAGAGCTGTTTCCTCGCCGTGTTATTTCAGACACGGTTTTCCTTATGCTCCGAAGCAGATGTGCTTTTGAGAAGCTGCATACAAGTTCCAGTTTGGTGAAGGCAGGACTGGAATATGGATCATTTGTGTCTGGCCCCTGTTCTGGTTGGCTTGATTTCTTTCTTTAAAAATTTTTTTTTTAATGTTTATTTATTTTTGAGAGAGAGAGAGAGAGAGAGAGAGAGAGAGAGAGAATCTGAAGGAGGCTCCAGGCTCTGAGCTGCCAGCACAGAGCCTGACGCGGGGCTTGAACTCATGAACCCTGAGATCATGACCTGAGCTGAAGTCGGACGCCTAACCGACTGAGCCACCCAGGCGCCCCTAAAATAGTAAATTTTATGTTATGTGTATGTTACCACAATGAGAAAAGAATAGGTAATGAGTAATTTCATTTCTGCAAAGAGAAACTCTTTTGATCCTGTAAGTGATGGGTTCTTGAGTTTTACGGAGGCACAGTTTCACATATTAGGCAATCCAGTAGCCAACCAAGAATGTATTTCATACTTTATCATACATAGGGTGTGTCAGAGAATCGTAAAACTGCTGTAAGACCATTCTCTTGTCTGGTTGGGTTAAGGATACATTTAGACAAAGAGAGGGCACAATGGAAGTCGGTCTCTGTTACGTGATCGATCCCAAGGAAGAGGCAGGGGATGAATGCGCAGGAGGCAATGAGGGAGAAGTGGGGAAGAAAAGGAGGCCAGCAGGGCAGGGGGTGAGCTGTCTCACTGCCGTGCGGAACCAAGTGGGAGAATTAGGGGCTTTCCCAGGGCCTTTTAAGCAAGGCACTGGCCTTCTGAGTTAAATCAGCAAGGAGCCAGTTTTAGAAACTGTTTTTTTAAAGTCCATTTATTTTTGAGAGAGAGAGAGAGCGGGCAGGAAAGGGGCAGAGAGAGAGAGAGAGAATCCCAAGCAAACTCCACACCATCAGTGTGGAGCCCCATGCGGGGCTCGAACGCACGAACCGTGAGATCATGACCTGAGCCGAAACCAAGAGTCAGACGCTTAACCTACTGAGCCGCCCAGGCGCCCCAACAAGGAGCCAGTTTTAAACTGGAGAAAGCAAGCAGCGTTGAGGAAATGTTTGTCAGTGGCCAGGAATGGACTTGAGGGAAGGAACCAGAAATGCCAGCAGCCCATCTTGTTTTCTCTCCGTGGCTGCGTTGCTTTTCCAGACTGAAGCAATTCTTTTTGTATAGATGGCCCCTACCCCGATTGGGGTTCCTGTGCCTGGAGAGCTTGCTCAGCCCACCTCCCCCCTCCACGTGGTTCCCCTCCCAACTTCCCTCCCTCTGTTTTGGCAATGCGTTTCAGACACACACACACTCGAAATACTAATGTTGTCTTGGCCTCCTGCCTTTCCCTCAATCTGCATATTGTAGACATCAAATCATTTTCCTTTTTTCTCTTGACGGAGGCCTGGTTACGAGGATAGGCAGGCTCATGCTATGGAAACTAAGGGGAATAGGAACTTAGAAGGAGCCGGCGGATTTGGCGATGAGGTGATCCCTGGCTACTCTTTCGGAATTGTTTTTAGTGTAATGGTAACAGTGGGTCTGGGATTATAAACGGCCAAGTAGGGAATTTGGTAAGCAACACGTGGCTGGGAAGGGTATAGTGCCTTGCGTAGATTTGTTTCTGGTAGGAAGTATGTCCGTATTAAGGGCAAGAAACCCAGGAAGGTTCTTCTCATTCAAGCTTGCAGCCCAGAATCCTGGCCTTTCCCCTCATTCCTTTGGTTTTCCCTGGATGGTGGTGATGGGTGGCTTCACCCTCCCAAACTGTCTACAGTGAAGCAAAGCACACCTGCACTTCACCATTGCACGGAGAAATGTGTGCTACTGATCTGGCTGTAAGCCTAGCAGGAGTTTGGCGTTACACACACTCCAGATATAAAGAATAATGCAATTTCCCCCTCCGTCCGAAGCCGGCTCCAGGCTCTGAGCTGTCAGCAAAGAGCCCAGCGCGGGGCCCAAACTCACATAGATGTGAGCTCATGACTTGAGCCCAAGTTGGTCGCTCAGCCGACCGAGCCACCCAGGTGCCCCTAGATAATACACCTTCTTGAATGAAATAATTGATGACTTTTAAAGCATTACCGAGTTCACTATGTGTTTCTTTTTAGCCCGTTGTTATCAAAACCACAACTATTAATGACCCAAGAGAGTAAAAGAGAAAAACTAAAACTTGGATTTCTGTAAAATGTAATTCGCATGGCTGTTTAGATGATCTGTTTTCGCTCAGTCCCTCCCTGCTGTTGGGCAGTGCACCAAAGGGAACCATTAACAACAGTACCTCCTTTAGCCGAGTGCCCCCACCGCTCCATGTTTCCCCCCAATTTCTGTTCTTGCTCTGCTGAGCCTGGGCTGTGGGACTCATGGCTGCACACTGGGCCTCCCGAGGTTTGCCACCTTTGGCTTTTTGGGTAGAAGCTTCTGGTCACTCTGCTGTCCTATCCCTGGCGTTGGCCTTTCTCAGAGGTCTCCAGCTTGGTCTTGACCCAGAGAAAACCACCGTCTGGGCTGGGCCTTGCCTGGTTTAATCTGGGCAGAAGGTGAAGGTCAGGATGTGGTGGGATTCAATCATTTATAGATGTGACATCATTTTTAAAAAATCAACAAAACCGAAGTCAGATTGTGTAACTTACCGGCTTAGCATTGTTCCCAGGGACTCTCAGCTTCTCCTCTCTGAACTCCTTCATTCTTGTCACTCTGACTTGTTCTCAGTGGTCTAAGTCTGTCAGTCTGTTCCCTGTCACCATGGAACCTTTGCAAGCAACCACCCACCCCTGCTACCACCCTGGAAGGTCCCCAAAGCATGGAAGACCAGCGTAGAGGAAAGACATCACATGGGGCCAGACCGTGCAATTCAGACTGCTGAAGCCAACTGGTGTTCCAGAAGGACTGTTCCTGGGGAAGAGAACAAAGTCTGGGCCCAAGTATATGGCAGGGAGTCTGGTCTGGCCGCAAGAAGGATCTTAAAGATAAGCTCTAGGAATTGTTTCCCAAGTTTCCAGCCTTTGGCCACAGAACTCTGATGAGAGTGCTGCATTATCACAAGGGGTTTGTGAATCCATTCAAAACACTGCCTATAGAATGAAGAAGTGTTTCACACATAACTTTTTCAAATGTATATTGATATGGTCATTAATAACGTACATGCAAATATGGCTGAGTTCACAGTTGCTTTTTTTTTAACATTATGGCGTCTTCTCTCATATAATGGCTACTAAAATGATAATTTCCAAGCAAGCGTACTCAGATTTTCAGTAAATTAGGTTCAAATCCTAGCTTCAACCTTGTGTGATGTTTCTTAACCTTTTCTCTCCATTACTTCACCTACTGAATAAGGTTTATGATACCAGAATCATCACATTATTAAATGACATAATATATATGGCAGGTTATGAATATGCTCTACAACACTTGAATACAAGAAATATGTGAGGTTCCTTGTGTGTGTTTTAAATCTGTTTTTAAACAGATTTAGCAGAGAGGTGTACCTTGCACCAAAATTCAGTGAGAGAATTCGGTGCTATGCCTGCTGCTGGATGTTAAAAACCGGAGCTCTGAGTATACTTTTGACTTTTGCTGGTCGATATTTTTATTTGCATGAATGAGTTACAGGACAGTAAAATAATGAAGATGTGTTTCAGAAGTGCACTAGTTTGTAAGGTCGCTAGATGTATCTCCTTTACTGAATTGGATAATAGTTCTAAATATTGAAAGAATATTTCTTTAATTTTTTACGCCACTCGCAAACACAGCTATGGTCCACAGACACAACACATTTTTAAGCTTGATCTGCATTATTTGCATTTTCTCCATCGCTTTTTAAAAAACAGTGAGACGTAATTGACGTATACCATTATATTGGTTTCAGATGTTCAATATAATGAATGATTCACTATTTGAATATATTGTGAAATGATCACCACAATTCTCCATCACTTTCTTAAATCTGGATCAGGGGTCAGCAACATTTTTCTGTAAAGGAACAGATAATAAATATTTTAGGCTTTGCAGGTCATACAGTCTCTGTTTTCACTATTCTATCCCACCATCGTAGAGAGAAGGCAGCAAAGGCAGTAAAAACTTTCATGGCTAGGTAAGGCATACATGAATGGGCATGGTTGTGTTCAAGTAAAACTTTATAGAAACAGGTGGTGAACTATATTTGGCCCGTGGGCCACAGTTTGCTGACTCCTAGTCTAGAGCAATACGTTAAGCCCTGATCTGTAGGGTTTGCCAATTTCTGTGGTATAAATACTCCCATCCAGGTATAGTGAACATAGATGCCTTCAAGATGCCATCGAGAACATAGATTATAGTAAAATGTAGTCAAATGGGTAGGAAATAGGGAGTTTTTAAAGCAAAAAAAAATTTAACGTTTATTTTTGAGAGAGAGAGACAGAGAGAGAGAGAGAGAGAGCTCAAATAGGGGAGGGGCAGAGAGACAGAGGGAGACACAGAATCAGAAGCAGGCTCTAGGCTCCGACGCGGGTCTTGAACTCACCAACCGCGAGATCATGACCTGAGCCGAAGTCAGACGCTTAACCGACTGAGCCACCCAGTCGCCCCTATTTTTAACAATGACCGTGTTTCATAATTGGCTCACAAAATTTCTCAAAATTTAACAATCGACTCTTGTGAGCCAGTAGGCCGGCTGCAGCAGGATCCTGGTTGCCTTCCCCCATTAAAAACTCATATAAAATTCCACCATATAAGGTGCTAGAGAACAGAAGAGGAGTTTGTTCCAAGAAAAGCCTTCCACTCAACGTTGCCAATGATATATCCTGGCCCAGGCTGGCGGTTCCGTTCTCTTTACGGTCAGGGGAGCATAGAGATCTTACGCCAGCTCTCCAGGCATCCGCCTCTCCAGGACCTACGTTCAGCCCCATCGGAGTTGTGCACGGGCCGTGGCTCCTTATGGAATCCACCTTCTCAATCCTCTCCCCTTTCCCCTTACGTAGACCTTCCCCTGCCCCCCAGGTACAACCCCCTGTCTCCAGCTGCCTCACCTGGAGAGTCCTCTCCTCTCAGGCCTGCATTTGCAGATGAAAGCCTGGGAGCTGGGGGGCTCATTTGGACTTGTGTTTCTTTGTGGCTCAAACGGGAGGGATGTTAGAGCCCCCTGTACTCTACCCCCCTCCATGTCCAGGCAGAGTGGAAAGAGGAAGGAAAAAACAATACCTCTAATTCTTTTGAGATTCCACCTGCAATGAGAATAAAAGAGGAATTACTCAAAGAATTCACTGGCTACCTGTTTCTCTTGTTTCGAGCAGTGTTAGCTATAATTGTTAACAAATGTTAGCTATCCACGGACACTTAGGTTGCTTCTGTATCTCGGCTGTTATAAGTAATTCTGCAATAAACAGAAGAGTATGGATACATTTTCGAATTAGTGTTTTTGTTCTCTTTGGGTAAATACCCAGTAGTGGAATGATTGGATCGTATGGTATTTCTATTTTCAATTAAAAAATTTTTAATGTTTATTTATTTTTGAGAGAAGGAGAGAGAGAATAAGGGGGGGGGGGGAAGGGGCAGAGAGAGAGAGGAGACAGAATCTGAAGCAGGCTCCAGGCTCTGAGCTGTCAGCACAGAGCCCGACATGGGGCTCAAACTCATGAACTGCGAGATCATGACCTCAGCTGAAGTAGGATGCTTAACCCACTAGAGCCCCCAAGGCACCCCGTTTTTGATTGTTGAGGAACTTTCTTACCGTTTTCCACAGTGGCTGCATCAGTTTGCATTCCCGTCAACAGTGCGCGAGGGTTTCATTTTCTCCACTTCCTTGCCAACACTTGTTATTTCTTGTCTTTCTGATTTTAGCCGTTCTGACAGGTGTAAGTGGTAACTCATTGTGGCTTTGATTTGCATGTCCCTGATGATGAGTGATGCTGAGCATCTCTTCCTGTGTGTATTGGGTCATCTGGATGTCTTCTTTGGAAATATATCTATTCAGTCCCTCTGCCCATTTTTAAATTGGATTGCTTGTTTTTTTGGTGTTGAGCTAAGTGTCCATTGATAGACAGATGGATAAGGAACAGGTAATACACACACACACACACACACACACACTCACACACCCACACCCCACTGGAATATTATTTACCTATAAAAAAGATGAGATTGTGCCATTTGTGACCACATGGATAGGACCTGGAGGGTAGGATGCTAAGTAAAATAAGTCAGACTGAGAAAGGCACACACCATATGATGTCACTCATTTGTGGAATCTAAAAAACCATAGCGAATAATAAACACAAAGCAGAATCAGACCTGTAAATACAGAGAACAAACTGATGGCTGCCAGAGGCGAAGAGGGTGGGACGGTGGGCAAAATGGGTGAAGTAGGGAGGGAGATGTAGGCTTCCAGTGATGGCACGAGTAAGTCATGGGGATAAAAGGCACAGCACAGAGAATGTAGTCAAGGATATTGGGATAACAATGTATGGTGACAGATGGTAGCTATACGTGCTGTGAGTGTAGCACAATGTATAAACTTGTTGAATCACTGTGTTGCACACCTGAAACTAATGTGACACTTTATCAACTGTGCTTAAAATTTTTTTTAAAAATTTAGCTATCATTATTAATAAATAGAAGAAACTTGCTATCTAGGTTTTACAATAAGTTCTGCAGTAAAACTAAGAGAAAAATTAAATGGAAATAAAGGAGACATTGCCTTAAGCCATGTATTTACCATAGATATTCTAAAAACGCCTTACAGAATTAGGTCATTTGGGCCAAAGTGTATATTCAAACTTTTTAAAAAATGTTTACTTATTTATTTTTTGAGAAAGAGACAGAGCGTGAGCGGGGGAGGGACAGAGAGAGAGGAGACACAGAATCCAAAGCAGGCTCCAGGCTCTGAGCTGTCAGCACAGAGCCGGATGCGGGTCTCGAACCCACAAACCACTCGAACTCGTGAACCCTGAAATCATGACCTGAGCCAGAGTTGGAGGCTTAACCGGGCAGCCACCCAGGTGCCCTGGTGATGTATTGACAATGATGATGGCCTAGCCTATACAGCGTGTAAGAAAATCAGAAAACCAGTAGGCAGGTGACAGCCTTTTAAATTGCTGCCTTTTAGGGGCGCCTGGGTGGCTCAGTCGGTTGGGCGGCCGACTTCGGCTCAGGTCATGATCTCGCGGTCTGTGAGTTCGAGCCCCGCGTTGGGCTCTGTGCTGACAGCTCAGAGTCTGTTTCAGACTCTGTGTCTCCCTCTCTCTGACCGTCCCCGTTCATGCTGTGTCTCTCTCTGTCTCAAAAATAAATAAACGTTAAAAAAAAATAAATTGCTGCCTTTTAAATTTGGGGGATGTGGCAAAATTTGGTCTTCAACTTCACCAGTAAACAGGCATGTTCCTTATTTCATTTTTTGTCTCTTAATATAAGTATCGGTGTCTGGGCCAAAGGAAGGTAGGTATTAAGTCTGCAACTCTTCCAAATAACTTAGGGAGGCATAGTTTTTCTTCCTTTCTTCTGAGGTGAGCTCATTGACGATTATCATTGCCCTATGAAAGGTGCACAGCAAAACAGCACTGCTCCTGGTTCTGAACATTTGCATCCCTGAGGCAGTGAACCAGCCTGGAGAACGTTACGTACAATGCACGGGGTGCCCAACTGCTAATCTTTGTGGCTTGCGTTGACCTTTAATACCCCAGCAACAGAGTTTTGCACTGTTTTTTCTTTCCTATCTGGATTCTTTCTTGGCATCTAACTTAAAATGACTTCCGTCTTACCTTTATTTTTAGAGCAGTTTTTGGTTTGTAGAAAAATCGAGTAGAGAGCCCCGAGCCCCCCTGTATGTTGCCTATTGTTATCTTGCTACAATCCACGAACCGATATGGGTACATTTTTATTAGTCAAGTCCACAGTTTGATTGGGGTTCCCTCTTTGTGTTGTGCAGTTCTGTGAATTTTGACAGAAGCACAATGTCTCACGTATCGGTGAGAATAATTTCATCTGTCCTCTATCCGTGTGGCCTCCCTTTTGCTTCCCTTTGCCTTTGTTTAATTCTATTTTTTGTTTTCTGGCTAGGTTCTTCCTGCTACTTGGAAAGGCCACTTTGTCTTACTTCGTTTGCCACCTCCATTCCAAAATTCAGTCCTCCACGAATTGGTTTCACTGTTACAAATTTAGTAGATAAGCCAGGGAGTTCTATATAGAGGAAAACACTTAAATCCTTTGAAATCTACTGTGGTTTTCTGTGCCTTTTAGGAAGCTTTTTCCTTAAATATCCCACAGTTTCAATTAGGTCTGATACAGCATGTCCAAGTTGGGAGGCAGACCTGAATCAAATCTATTTTGCAAGCCCATTTTCTCCTTTAATTATCTTGAGCCAAATGTTTCTAGTGCCTAAATTATGCTCCTACTCCCCATAAATGTGGCCCTCTGGAAGATGTATTCTCTCTCTCTCTCTCTCTCTCTCTCTCTCTCTGAGGTTCCCAAAGTATTGTTTACTGTGCTACAGCTTTAGTTAATGGAAAGCATCTTACTTGGATCTTGGAGCTGACGGCTTATTCGACGCCCATCTGCCTAAAGTGAGTTATACTTAAAGGATAGCAGTCTGTAAGTGTGATTAAGTCGTATGTAAATAGCAGTAATCCCCTTTATTTGGGCTGTTAGATCTGGCGCAGTTGAGACTCCCAGTGAGAGTTCCTTACGTAAATATACAGTCTTGAGAGTAGCCACATAGACAGAAATGTTATATGAAGCAGTATGCCATATTTAATTTTGATATTAGTTTATGAGATTAGCAGTGATGAAATTTATCTTGGGAAAGAGAACTGACAAAGGTCACCCTAAAGGAAAAAAAAAATCTCTTTGATTTTCAAATTTTGCATAGAAAAGAATTCCCTCTTGTCTTTCTTCTTCCTTCCCTCCCTGCCGTCAGAGATCCCAGGTTCTCCCTTAAGCCCTTCTAGCTGGTGCCAGTTCTCTTTGAGACATACCCTGGGAATTGGCTTTCTTTATAAAGAAACAGAGTTCAGGAATGAAGTTCAAGATGTTTTGCCCATGACTATTACTTGGGGCATTTTTCGATCTCTATTGCCTTGTTCTCAGTCAATGGGACCTTAATCTCTCTCTTTAGAAATTTTTAACAGTACGTATTTTGTGTTTGGTAGGTATCCTGATGGAGTTCAATAAAGCCCTCAGATCTGAGAAACCAGATTGGCCTGGGGCATTTGTTTTTCCTTGCCTCGGTTGACCTCCAGTCTTATTTAATTCATTTATTTGCCATAGTTTTAACTGATCTTCTGTATTATAAGCACTGAAAATACAACTCCTATTACCATCATAGTGAATCCATTAAATAAACATCTTGTGTGCTTCTCCTGGTACGGCAAACCAGAGAAGTTTCTGGAATGTAACAGCATAACGCCACTGTCTATCCACACACATGGGAGCAAAACCCCACGAGTTATTTTCGGAGTTCAGATGGCTTCAGTCTCTTTCTTCCTTTGCCTCAGTGGGCTGGGGAGTTTCTGCTTTTGGTGGTGGTTCAAAATAAGTTAACTTAATGCACCGCATTCGTGAACCCTCGACCCGCTCTAGTTTCTAAGTGAGGTACCTTGGGAAGGTTGGTGTGAAAGTGCCGTAACGGTAAGCAGTTGAGCCCATTGGCTTTTATTTACAGTTTGCAAATACTTTCCCATACCTAGAAATGCAAGAGTACTGATTCTACAAAACACAATAACAACAACAAAAAAAACACATGGTCACAACAAATCCATCTATTTTTAGGCTGAGAATATTATGTTGCTTCTTCCCACATAGCATCAAACATTTTCTCATCCTATTTATACCCCAACTCCAAGAAGATTTACAGCCTTGGTTGCTTGTGGAATTTGAAGTACAGGAAATGTTTTAGTGTATGTCTACAGTGTCTGGAAAGTGCTGTCATGGGCATGAATGATGTCGACTAAAATGTAACGGCGTGTCAGCTGTGTGCTAGGCTCTGGGTGTGCGGGCACCTGTTTCATTTACTGTAACAGTAACAATGGCTCGACATTAATGCTAACAGTGGTTAAGTGTTCGTCCAGAGGGAGGAGGGTGGCTGGGTGGGAGAAGAAAATCTCTGTCAGGTCGCTGTTCACTAGCCTTCTTTCCCTGTTGCCGTGGCCATGTGGCAGTCCCCTGCGGGCTGAACCCTGTCCTTGACTTGGGAAACCATGCTGAGGGCCTGTGAAGAGCCCGATTCAGGCATCCAGATAAAACTCACCATCAGATCAAGTTGGATTTACTGCTCGTGATTCTTCAATCTTCTACCAAGTTCTGGTAACTAGGCCTCTGGGCTGGTCCTGTAACCACACCATGATGCCACACCCAGATCTAGGGGCTGGACTCTCGTCATGACCCACATATCTGCATATCCTGCCAGGACCTGGCTTCCAACCATGACCTGGCTCCTGCCAGTACTCCTTCTCCCCCGGAAGTGAGCCTACCTTCCTGTACTTCCCTCTATTTGCCTTTTCTCAGAGTCTTCAGGGTCCTGGCTGCAAGGCATTGTGATTCTTTGTTTATGTCTATCTCCTTGAATAGACTATGAGCTGCTTAAGGGCAGTTACTGGGCCATTTCTCCATCCATCCAGACATATGGCCACCCGTCCATCTGTCATCTGCATTTATTGAGCACCTATCATGTGGAAGGTGTTTAACACTAAGAACCAGGCAATGAGTAAGAGATCGTTTTCCTTCCCCTTTGTAGCCTTAGCATCAAGCAGGACACTGTAACTAGTGACTGGTAAATAAACGTTGGTTGAATGAATGGATGAGCCGGGGACTTACTGGAAGTTACTCATGATGCAGTGATCTGGCTTCTTACATGGATTTCCTCTCCTTGTCTACAGCAGGGTGGGCTCCTTGGAGCTGGTGTCTCTACAGGGCATGCCCAGTTTCCTGTCTCTGTCTTTCTTGATCCGATGTGTCCAAGGTCAACAGAGTTCCAGAACTCTAGTTGGATCCAAATTTTGGTTGCAGCTCAGCCAGTGGATTGGCAGTGACTGGCATCTTAGAAGGTGATTTTGCTGTGGGTTAATGAAGGCGGGAGCAAAGTCCCCCTCCCTCCTCTACCCCTCCACTGTTGTGCTGGTGCCCTTTGAGAACCTGAAGTGACGAGTGCTTGGTGCAGAGTAAGTGCTAGTCAATTTCTCCTCCTCCTCCTCTCCCTCCCCCCTTCTTCTTCTCCTCCTTCTTCTCTTTCTCCTCCTCCTCCCTCCTTCTTTCTTCTTTTTCCTCGTCCTTCTTCTTTTCCATCTCCTCTTCCCCCTTTACCTCCTTTTTTTTTTCTTTCTTTCTTAAACTGAGTGGCTCAGTTGGTTAAGCACCCGACTCTTGATTTCATGTAAGGTCATGATCTCATAGTTCCTGAGATTGAGCCCTGTGTCAGGCTCTGTGCTGGGATGCTCTCTTGGGATCTCTCTCTCCCTCTCCCTCCTTCTCCCCTTCTCCTGCTCGTGTACATGCTCTCTCTCTCAAAATAAATAAAATAAACTTAAAAATAAACCCCAAAAAACCTCAGTGTAGAGGACTGGGTTTCCCTGGGACTCTTTCCAAGGGGTCCACAAAGTCCAGATCATTATCACAATAAAACTAAGATGTTACTTGCCATTTTCACTCTCATTCTCTCATGAATTGACAGTGGAGTTTTCCAAAGGCTACATGACATGTAACACTGAAGTAAATTAAGCACAAAAGCAGATATATAGGTATATAGTTCTTTTCTGTTAACCTAGACATGAAAAGATTTTCAGAAAGATAAAATAATACCATTTTTCTCACTACAATTTTTTTTTTTTGGTTTTGGAAATAGAGTTATTTTAATAAAAGTGTATTATTTGTATTAACATGTAATGGGTTTTCATTGTTATTTTTAGATGAATTAAGCATTTCTCAGCTTTAAACATTATGAATGGTATTATTACATATATCAATAGCAATAATCTGCATAAACAACATTCCTTTGGGGGTTTCAATAGCGTAAAAGGATCCAATACCAGAAAGTTTGGTAATCTCTGATATGACTGATGGTTAAATGTGTACATTTGGCAATCACAGGGCCCGGGTTTGCCTACGTCACTTACAGCTTACTGGCCACACCAATTACTACTGTGTGACCTTGGGTAAGTTACTAACCCTTCCCGGGCCTTCGATTTTTTTTTTTTTTTAACGTTTATTCATTTTTGAGAGACACAGAGAGACAAAGCTTGAGTGGGGGAGGGGCAGAGAGAGAGGGAGACAACAGAATCCGAGGCAGGTTCCAGGCTGTGAGCTGTCAGCACAGAGCGGAGCCTGATGTGGGGCTCAAACTCACTGACCACGAGATCATGACCTGAGCCGAAGTCAGACGCTTAACCGACTGAGCCACCCAGGCGCCCCTCCTGGGCCTTAGATTTTGAATTGGTAAAATGAGAAGAATAACAATCATTATCTAGCTCGCAGATTTACTGAGAGAATTAAATGACATAATACATACTAGAGATTTTGAATAGCCCTTGGCACAGAGAAGCACTGATTGGTTATTAACTCACGGTAGTGTTTTCAACGTAACATATATTTATTTCAGAAAATTTAGGAAATATGGCGAACTATTGGGGAAAAAGTGAAAGTCATCCATGATCCAACTACTCAGAAATAGTTGTTGTTTACCTTTTAGTGCAATTCTTTCCACTTAGTGTGTTTGTGTGTCTGTGTATTTCGTCTGCTTACAAAATTGCGTTCCATACACTGTGTAACATATTTTCAGCGATCCGTTATATAGTCTCATGAAGGATGAATTTTCACGGCTCTATTATATTACTTATATTCCATTATATCATCAATATGTGCCATAATACATTTAACTCTTCTCTGTTTAGACTGGGCCCAATTTTTCACCATTATAAATAATGCATAATTAACACTCCTATACATAAATCTCTGTCTATATCTGTGATTATTTTCTTAGGGTAAATTTGCAGAAGTGTAACTACTGGGCAAAAACTTTCCATGCATATTTCCAAGTTGCTATTTGGAAAGTTTGTATCCGTTACATTCTTTTCAACGGTGTATGAGAATGTCCGTTTTATGGCATGCGCATTGGCCAGCTTTTAAAATTATTGTTTTATTTCACAATTAATTACTTTTTGCCAGCCTGATAGGGTAAAGTGGCACACAATTTGAAAATTTTTTGCATGCTCATTGATCACTAATGAGTATAGTTTTTGAAAATTTGAACTTGTTTTTTTTCCATGCAATGTTGATTTATCCCATGACTTGCGACACTAACTCTGACCACTTGGTAAATGTGGTGTCTGCCTGGCTTCCCCTATTTAAAAAAATTTAATTTTAATTTTTTTAAGGTATAATTGACGCACAACGTTATATTAGTTTCAGGCATACAACATAATGATTCTATATCTGTATACACTGTGAAATGACAACCACAATAAGTCTGGTTAACATCTGTCACCATACATAATTACAGAATTTTTTTTTCTTGTGATGAGAAATTTTAAGATCTACTCTTGGCAACTTTCAAATATGCAATATACTATTATTAACTATGGTTGCCATGCTGTACATTACGTCGTCATGACTTATTTATTTTGTAACTGGAAGTTTGGACTTTTCGACCCCTTCACCCATTTTCCCCCCTTCCCCCTCCCCCCCCCCAGTAACCATTAGTCTATTCTCTATATTCATGAGCTTGTTTTTTTTGTTTTGTTTTGTTCTCTAGATTTCACGTATAAGTGAGGTCATACGGTGTTTGTCTTTCATGTCTGGCTTATTCCCCTTAGCATAGTGCTTTTAAGATCCATCCATATTGCAAATGGCAAGATTTCCTTCTATTTTATGACAATATTCCATTGTGTGTGTAGGTGTGTATGTATGTATGTATGTATGTATCTGTTCCACATCTTCTTTATCCACGCATCCACTGATGGACACTTAGGTTGTTTCCATGTCTTGGTTATTGTTAATAATCCTGCTATGAACATAGGCGTGCCGATATATTTTGAGTTACGGTTTTGCTTTCTTTGGTTAAATACCCAGAAATGGAATTGCTATATCATACGGTAGTTCTGTTTTTAATTTTTTTCAACGTTTATTTCTTTTTGAGAGAGAGAGAGAGAGAGAGAGAAAGGTAGAGAGAAAGAGGGAGACAGAGGATCTGAAGTGGCTCTGTGCTGACTGCAGAGAGACCCATGTGGGGCTCGAACCCATGAACCGTGAGATCATGACCTGAGCTGAAGTCGGACGCTCAACCGACTAAGCCACCCAAGCGCCCCACCTTTGTTGAAAATCAAATGACCATCTGTTCATGGGTTTATTTTGGGGCTTCCCATTCTATTTCATTAATTTATGTACCTGTTTTTACCACAATACTGTATTGTTTTAATTACTATAGCTTTGTAACATATTTTGAAATCAGAAAGCATGATGCCACCAACTTTACTCTGCTTTCTCAAGATTGCTTAGAATGTTTCAGATCTTTTGTGGTTCCATATAAATGTTCGGAGTATGTGTTCTATTCCTGTGAAAAATGCCGTTGGAATTTTGACAGGGATTGCACCGAATCTGTATATTGCTTTGGGTAGTATGGACGTTTTAACAATATTAATTCTTCCAGCCCATGAGCACAGAATATCTTTCCATTTATTTGTGTCTTCTTCAACTTCTCTTGTCATTGTCTTTCAGTTTTCAGTGCACAGGTGTTTCATCTCCTTGGTTAAATTTATTCCTGGGTATCTTATTCTTTTTGATGCAAGTGTAAATATGATTGTTTTGTAAATTTCTCTTTCTGATAGCTCATTATTGGTGTATACAAATGGAACGGATTTTTGTCTATTGATTTTATATCCTTCAATCTCACTGAAGTTTGAATTTTCATTCTATGACTTGCTGTTCATTTCCTTTGAATCTAAAAAAGGAATGCACTAGTATTTTTCCTACTGACTTTTAAGAGGTTTGCAACTTTTGTCTATTAAACTTGTGGGAAATTTTTTTCCTGGTTGGTTGATTGACATTTTTTTTCAGTTTAAAAATTATGCTGAAAATATTTTGTGAAAAGTTTTACATGGTTATAACTACTTACTTATAAATTTTTTCATTACCTTTCTGTTTGACTTTAATGGCATTTGTGACTTCTGTTTTCTCATCTCTCCCCACCCTTTCCCCTGATTTTCTTTCCTTCCTTTCTCTTCTCTCCCTCTTTCTGTCGTAGTGACCTGCTACTCATTCAATTCTTTTATGTTTACCAGGGAAGGTTTGAATTTCCTTCACACAAACACTACACATCTGTTGTCACGATTATTTCTTGGATTTTTCTGTGAATGATTTTCCATTTCCTTTAGAGGCTCTGTTTATTGCTATTATGTACACAAGCTATTGATTGTATATTTATCAATATACAATAAGAGCTGTTATATTAACAGCTCTTGAGTGTTGCTATTTTCAGAGTTTACATAAGCATCTCTTGGTATTTTTAGATGTGTAATCATATTATATCACTGTAATTTGTTAATTATTTATTAATGTCATCTACTCTTATATAAAAACATTATCTATAACGTTATGTATTATGTTATACAAAATATCTATTATATTATATATTATTTGTTTTATGTCATATTGGTTAATTCGAATTTACAGCAGGCTATTAAGTAGTTACCGTGGTAGCAGATGTTCGTATCTGGGGTCATCTAGTATTTTGCAGTTAAATGATGGCTGATGATGTGAGACAACCAGTCTTTATTATAGTGGCTATATGTCCTTCCACTATTCCTCCTTCTCCCTTCCTCCCTGTCTCCCCCCACCGCGCCCCCATCCTTCTCTCCCTCCCTCCTTTCTTTCCTTTTTTTTTTCCTAATAAGACACAGGCAGGATCTTACCAAATGGCTTTTGGCATTGACTGTACTTAGTGAAGTTTTTCCTATGTGATCTCTTAAAAATTTTTGTAAATTAAAAAATATTTTTTATGTGATCTTTGATATGATGTATCAACATCATGGAGTCCCTAATAGTAAGCCATCCTTGCATGGCCAGGGTAAACCCATCTGGCCAGGTTTTAATTCCTTCTGAGGTTGTAGGATTCCCTCATCTTCCAGAGATTAAAGATGAGGGAGTTTGACTAATTTTGTAGGTATTGGTAATACCTTTAAAGATGCTTTAAAGATGCAAGTGTTTACAAACTTTCTAAATTCAGTGGTAAAATTTATTCCAGAAATTACTTTTTAGGTTTGAAAATAATACCACCTTTTTTTTTTCCTGTGCAAAAGCCACTTTGTAAACGATATTTCTCACCAGTAAAGGTGTCCTTCCTCATCCTTTTCCCTCTTTTTCTTTTTAATTTGACTTGTACCTCACGTGTTAGCAGTAGTTTGAGAGTTGTAATCCTAATCCAATTACAGAAAATGGTTATACTGCATTAAAAATGCATTAAGGATTTCATTCCTTCATTATTTACATCACTCTACAGAAAACAGGGACTATAGGGCTAAAATATGGGTGGTTGAGAGACCAAATGTGGAATAGATTAAAGTGTCTATAATAATAACTAAACTATAATACTTCAATTATTTAACATGAATATGTTGTTAGTGTATTGGAATTTAGAAACATTATTTTTCACGCTACTGACTGAGATTACATTTATATCTCCAAAATAAAAAGGATTATAGTAGGTTACCTCAAAAGAATTTTTTCCCTCATTTTAGTCTTAGAAATTACTTTTTTTATCCTAGCTGCCAGTGGGATCAAAACCAAATAAATATGACTTCAATTAAAATTAGTGAACTATAAAAGAAGCCTCAAACTTTTAAAGAAAACACAGAATTGAGAAAGTTTCTTTCTAGTAGATTCACTTTTGGATTGGAGTCGGCTCGGCAGCCCTGAGTCATTTCTTCGGCCAAGTAAGGACGGTTGTCTAAGTGTTAAGTCTTGTTATCACCGCATTTAGAACATATGAGAACTGCTTTCACTGTCTCTACAACTTGTCAGGCTTCAGCTGGCTCCCGCGGACACTGGGGTGCTTAAGTGCCCGGGTCCTCTCTGTCCAGGATGCAGGGTGGTCCCTCAATTCCCCCCATCTCAGCTTTGCCAAGGGGCATCACCTATCTTCAGGCGTTGGAGACGATTCCTCAAAGTGGCTCCCGCAACCGCAGAATACTGGGCTTTGGTCCTCGGAAGGGGGTTTTAGTCGTGGTTCCATGAACAAGATCAACGCTTGAGTCCATTTGCTTCATACTGGCCCCAGAGGAAACTGGAAAGGAAAGTCCTGTCTCTGGCACCGCGTTAACCCAGCTGAGGGGAGCGAGAGTGACTAGATGTCCCGACTACTTGTCCGTGTAGATGCTGCCTATGTCTAATTGGACATTCACAGTTAAGTATTAAACTCCTACTATGGGCCAGGCACTGTGTTAGGCTCTGGGGCTAAAAACATCGGGGTGGCATTGTTCCTTAAAGTACCTAAAACATTGTTCTATGTTACTCACGTGCCTAAGAAATGCTTGTTGGGTATCTTCTGCATATTTGGAGTTTAAGGGAGGGCAGGCTATTGGTCAGATGGCAAGACATAACTGGGCTCCTTGGTTTTATGTAGAGGAGACCGTTGACAGGTCTGTGCCGACCTAAGTCAGACAGTTGGTCTGACAGTAAGTAACACGATTAATGTTACAGATTCAATTCCTTGGATGAAATGAGGATGAAAAGTAATTCCTAGTCAGCTTCGTGTCTGGCTCAGCAAAATAGTATGCTCAGTTTCAAAATTAATATTGCAGAAAATATCAAAGTGTGATTATTTATACTAATTGTTCAAAGCTATTAACCTTAAAAGATTATTTTTCTTGTTTTTATATCTCATGTTTATATCTTGGTTGTAGCAAAACCAAGATAATCAGCACTGGAAAGAGAGCCTAAAGGCTTTAAAATCATGGAGGGAAGAATCTATTTTTAGACTGTTAACGAATATATTTGGTTTTGAATTTTCAATCGGACACACTTCATTAATATATATAGTGTAGCGATGTCAAGGAGCAGAGAGATGGGGTGGCTTTCGCTGTAACTCAGCATCTTGTTGGTTTGTTTTGAAGAATCTGTACAAGTGGCCTCCGCGGCTGGAGTCCCAGAGATGTCTAACGGTGTACATGGGACACGCCAGGGCTCCTCCGAGGGGCTTGTGCGTGGAAGCTGACCATTCCCGGCCACGCAGGCTTCGAAGTATCCTTTCCTTTTGGCATAACTGGAAAACATGCTGGTAATGGGAAGGTGGCAGGATGGCGTGTCCGGGTTGGAGAGGGAGATGTAGATACAAAAAAAATGCCCAAAGCACCTGTGTGCGACCAGCAGGTGCACAGCATCCTGCCGGGGAAGAGCACAGGAGTGGTTCAGGAAAGCCCCACCGGGGGCAGGACCTCCAGGGTCTGGGATGCACTTCCTTCCACACACACCAGGAAGTCCTGGGAGGGCAACAGAGGGACTCTTGAGGGAACTGGGGTCGGGCTCCTTCTCTCCAGTGGCACAGCCACCGGGGTCAGAGGACTCACCCCCCTGGCGGGACTCCTCGAGCCCTCAGCCTTGTCACAGTGGCACCCTTCCCGGGTTTATCTCTCGGCCGATTCTTTGGGACCTCTGTAAGGTGCACCATGCCCCACACCACCACCCTCTAAAATCCACATTCTTCAGAAGGGCCTATAAGGACGTGAGCCCTGGGGCGTAGCCCACTGGCTTTCTGCCAGCTCACTGCCAGGTCACTGGTACCACCTAGTGACCGCCTTGTGGGGAGTGAGTCCCAAACCGGCTTTGGGGAAGGTGGCAGAGCATTAGCAATGCAGCCAAGGCCGTTCTGAGGTGTTGTCTATGAGAAACAGTTAAGTTCAAGAACATCTGGGGGAGATTTGGGAATAGGTGAAAATGGGGAGATGGGGAGAGGGAAGGGGGAGGGGGGAGGGAGGAGAGAGGGAAAGAGGGAGAGAGAGATCGGTGGATCTAGGTCACAGCTGCTGAGGAGTTAGGAGGGACGAGACAGACACTCTGGCATCACGTTGCTTCGAAGTGAAATCGGGATCGGCCAAGACTGAACAGCCCTTTAAAGGGAAAAGAGACTCCAAACCAGTACTGTGATAGATCTGTTATTTTTAAGGAACATCCTTTAAATTTACGCACACACACAAATAGAGAGACAGGGAAATGATGAACATATACCCTTTCCTCAGTGAAATCAGGTTAAGAATTGTAACGCATTATCGTTTAACTGTTTAAAAAATATCCTTTATTGGTTATAAGCACTAAGAGTTTGAGAGGAAGTTTTATCGGGGTTCAGAATCTTGTCACCAAGATGGAGTTTTGTCATTTAAAGACCCGAGAAGCTAAAATATTAGGAGAATAGTTTATTAACTTCTGTTTCTTTTGCTCTAGATCTTTACCTATAAGAAGATGAGAAATAATTGTATTTTTACCCAGAGAACTCATATGCCTTGGGGGGGGGGAACCCCTTTCTGTTTCTAGGATGGGTTTGAAAGTCAGTTGGCACCGGGGGGTGGGAGCCGGGGCCTTGGCCGCCCTCCAGGGGCTCTCCGTGACGTAGACAGTTCCAGTGTGGGCCTGTCTGAGGTTCAAGGGGAAAGGAGTGAGGATAAATGGAGTTTTCCTTTGAAGTTAATAACCTCCTGCAAAGGCTTTTAGTAGAAGAGCAGACACCTGAAACAGCACTTAACGTCCCCCTTTCTTTCCCTGAGATGGTCAAACTCCGTTCGAGAACGCGTGGTCTTTGAGAGGCGGGTGTTGGCCAATCACCGGGTCTGTGTGCCAGGCACACCCTGGGCAGGACCCAGGACCGGGTGGTTTATGCCCCTTCTCAGCCTCACATGTGGCTTCTCCTCAGCTGGGGGCCCCGCACAGAACAAAGAAATGCTTGGCTCTCCTGAATGCCTCTTTCCCCCAGCCCAGGCAGGAAGGAAGCCAAGAGAAATGTCTGAGTGGCCGAGGTTTCTCTTTTCCGTTCTACTGTAGGACGCAGGAGACCCTTTTTGAATTAGCTCGGTTTTCTTGTTCAAAGGCACACTCTCCAGACGGCATTTGCAGAAGTCTGTCTGTAACAGTCTGTGTCTTCTTATGCCTGGGACTTATTTGGGGAGTGAGAATCTTTCCAGGATGGATTCTGTTGGCCATTTTGGGCCACTTTTGAAAATGCTGTGGGGACACGTATTCTCAGATATGTTCCACCTGGGGCGACACGTGGATGCTTCACAAGGAGCACAACCAAACAAAACATCACGGTGGCCTCACGCTCAGACAACACGCCAGTGGGGGCCGGACGTCGTGTGTACATGAGGGTGAAGTACATGCTGGTGGGGACGTAGGATGGGGGAAGATGAACTCTGAGCGTTTGTAGGCTGTCGCACGCGCATTATCTCATTCAGTCTTCCCAAAGACCATTGTGCGGTGAGATATTTCAGACTCCTATTTTACCCATAAGGAGACAGAATCAGGGAGGTGAAGCCACTTGTCCGTATCATAGCTAGTATGTGCTATAGCTGGATGGGGTTTGTGCCCAGCTCCCAGCTCTGGTCACAGCTTCTCTGTGCTCCTTCCCTCCCTGTGGTTAGTGGTACAGGCGGTGGCCTGGAGGATGTCCCAGGGTCTCAGCCGGATTTAGGGTGGTTCGTTGGGTCCCCTCAGATTCAGATGCTTCTGCCGTAAGAACATCCAGATGGCACCCTTTAACCCAGAACTCTTGGAAGCAAAGTTCCAGAACAGAACCTGAGAACAACAGAAGGAGAACCAGAACAACAACCTGAGTTAACACGATGCAGGTTTCCTCGACAGCTACGTGAGAGAGTACAGAGAATCGGGCTTTGGTCGCAGAGGACATAGGTTGGAATCTAATGGCATGATCTCGGCCAAGCTACACAACCTCTGAATTCAGTTCTCCTCTGGCTTATAATCGTTTGTACCTCAGAGAAGTGTGCGTGAAGGAGGTAATGCAAGGAAGTACTTAGCACAGTGCCTGATGCACCGTGAGAGCTATGTGGAGTGCGGTGTTAGCATTATGTATAACTAGTTGAGTTAATTGGACAGATCTGACTTTTTTCCAGTTGTCGCATCACTTGGGTTGGATTTTGTCTCACCACTGGTATCTAACAGGCCACCTTTCCATGTCAGTTCCTTTATTCTCACTCTAAGTACGAGCTTATGTGTTGATTATTCATAGGATATAGGAATCACCTGGATGGGTGTTAGAGGAAATAAATAAACTTCTGAAGAGAAAGCCCAGTGAAGAAAAGCATTCATTAGGCCCGCATTCATTATGGTAGTGTAATGAGCATTCATTAGGTAGTGTAAACGTGACCAAGTATTGCTGCATGGACCCATATTTATTTTCCAGTAAACATTGCCACTTGTAGTTTGGGGGTTTTAGGATCTTGGTATATTTATGCTATATCTCTCCTGTGGTTGGTTGGCTGTGGGTGTACAGGCTTCTCCTTAACGTGCCAATGCTCTGTGAAAGAAGACCTCAGCGTCAAGAGTGATCTCGGGGTATACAACACGGTTCTAATGTGGGCGTGTCTTGCTGTTTTCCCTAGCTTCGAAGGACTAATGTACTTACAGAGTATATATTCTGGTAGTCCACAAGCTTTTAAGAAACCATGCTTGGGGCACCTGGGTGGCTCAGTCAGTTAGGCGGCCGACTTCGGCTCAGGTCATGATCTTGCGGTCCGTGAGTTCTAGCCCCGCGTCGGGCTCTGTGCTGACAGCTCAGAGCCTGGAGCCTGCTTCATATTCTGTGTCTCCCTCTCTTTGACCCTCCCCTGTTCATGCTCTGTCTCTCCCTGTCTCAAAAATAAATAACTGTTAAAAAAAATTAAAAAAAAAGAAACCATGCTTAAACCTGAGTTTAGAAAGTCTTAAAATCCCCACTGTCTTAGTTCTGGCTGCTGAAACAAAATACGTGGCTTATCAACAACAGAAACTTACTTATCGCCGTTCTGGGGGCTGGAAATCTGAGACCAGGGAGCCAGCGTGGTCAGGGTCTGGTGAGAGCCCACTTGCGGGTTGCAGACCCCTGACTTCCTGTTGTAGCCTCACCTGGAAAAGAGCAGAGAGGAAGTAAGCTCTCTGTGATTCCGAGAAGGGCGCTAATCCCAATCATAGGGGCTCCACCCTTGTGAACCATCCAACCCTGACCACCTCCCAAAGGTCCCACCCCCTAATACCATCACATGAAGAGGGGTTAGGGTTTCAACATACGAATTTGGGGGGAGGTACCAGCATTCCGTGTACAGCAACCACCCACGCCCTCTTGTTTCAGGCTGAGTCTGAAGGTCAGTTGCGATTTCTTGCTGACCCTGTGCTGCTTTTATCGGCAAGGAGTCTGCTTCACTCATCTGTTACCGCCCGTCCTCTGTGGGTAGTTACATGGGTGACCTCCATTCTTGTCACCTCATCAGGCAAACCTCCTTTCTGACTTCCCTTTCGTATAACCCAACTGCCCTTTTCTGTATTCCCTCCCCTCCCGCCTGGATTACCGCTCGCGTTCTCTGGTGGATATCCCATCTCTTTCACTGGAAAAAAAAAATTCCGCTCTGGATTCCTCCACGGATCCTCCTGAAGTTTTCACTGACTAATCCTACATGGTTTCAGCCCTGCTGATTATTCCAACAGACACTCAACAAGGAGGGAGAGAGAGGAAAGAGAAAAAAATGATCAAACTAGTATTTATTGAATACTTAGTAGATAGCTGGAACTTTTAGGTTCTGTCGTTACCTTTTGAAAGCAGAAATTGAGGCTCAGAGAGGTCAGAGATCCCACAGTTTTATTTGTGGCAAAGTAGGACCTACATCTAGACCTGTCTGATTCAAAGGTCCACATTCTCTACATAATAATAGTGTTTATACCTTTTTTTCTGGGATTATTGTTGTCTTTTAACCTTGGTCATTGCAAAACAGAACACAGATAGAGAAAACCACATACAACAAATATGTAGCCTAGTGGAATTTTATGAAGTGAACAAACACCCTTGTAAATGCCTTGCAAGTCAAGAAATAGAACTTTGCCAGACACCCCGAGGGGCCTCTATGTGCCTTATCTCTGTCACTGTCCACTCCCTCTCAAGGCAGCCACTACCCTGACTTCTTCTGCTTCTTCTTTTTTTTAATGTTTATTTTTATTTTGGGAGAGAGAGAGAGGGAGAGAGAGAATCTCAAGCAGGCTCCGTGCTGTTGGTGCAGAGCCTGATGTGGAGCCTGATCTTGCAAACCATGAGATCGTGACCTGAGCTGAAATCAAGAGTCAGAGCCTCAACGGACTGAGCCACACAGGCGCCCCTACCCTGACTTCTTTACAATAGTCACTTCCTTGCATTTTAAAATGGTTTGGCCATTCAACTATGCATCCGAGACAGCATTTATTTGACATATATATTTTTAATTTTGTAATTATAGATTGCCCTATATCCCTTTATTTTCTTTAAAACTTATATGTTAAGGAACTTGGCCATTTGAATTTCCCAGAGTTAAGGTTTGGTGCTTGTAGATGCATGGGACGTTTTGACATGTGTTTCTATCCTGTGTGTTCTCTGCACATTGGCAGCTGAATACGGAGGCTGGTTGAGACTCTGGTTTGCTCTCTTCGACAAGACTATTGGTGACCTTGTGATTTTCATCAGGAGGAACACAATGCCCGCTTTTCACTTTTTTTGATGTTAGCAACTGCTCATCTTCAATGCCTAGATCCATTAATTTATAGTGCTTGCCAAATGGTGGTGTTCTAATTCTACCATTTTATTTTTATATATTAGCTGGAATAATTTTATAGCATAACTCCCCCCATCCCAACTGCTATTGGTTACCCAGAGGTATCATTCAGACAGTGAAGACAGTATAAGTTCTTGATTTTGTCCTTTTATTTACCCAGTTTTTGAGATTATGCATTGGTTCTCTGCCATCTTCAGAAAGTGACCACTTAAAAAATTATTCTAAAAGTGTGGATTTAAATATGTATGTTAAATTTCAATCCATTGCAATTTTAATTCTTACTAAAGCTCAAACAGGCCTTGAATGTATTCTTGATATCTGGTATGTTAGGATATACTAGACTTATCTTCTTATCCTTACATTTCTTGTCCCACCCACTGCCCCAAGAAGCCCTCCCCCCATCTTTTCATTTTTATTTTATTTTTTAATGTTTTTTTCTAACTGAAGTATAGTGGACTGATGATATTACATTGGTTTCAGGCACCCCTCCCCTTCCACTTTTTAAATGATGGGAAATGACATTTCAAGGCTGCCATCTAGGAACCCACAATACTCATTGTTACTGCATTGCTCATTTTTTCCCTAGGCTTTTCCAGTGGATAGATCTAGGAAATAAACACAAGCATATGCATGTTTAAAAATAAAATACCTCATGATTAAAAATAAAATACCACTGATACCTCCAATTCAAATTTAGTACTATGGGATTTTTACCTAAGCAGGATGTACATTGTATCTGTATCTTCTTTCTTTTATGTCAAGAAGGACACAGAATGAGGGAATTAGAAGATCCCATAATTACTTGTTTGCTTAATCTCATATCACCCACACACAAAGTATAGGAGTAACAATGCTAATAGTACGTCACCAATTTTTTTTTTAATTAAAAATTTTTTTAAACGTTTATTCATTTTTGAGAGAGAGAGAGAGAGAGAGAGAGAGAGAGAGCATAAACAGGGAAGGGGCAGAGAGATACAGGGACACAGAACTCAAAGCGGGCTCCAGGCTCTGAGCTGTCAGCACAGAGCCTGACACAGGCCTCAAACTCATGAGCTATGAAATCATGACCTGGGCTTAAGTCAGATGCTAACCGACTGAGCCACCCAGGCACCCCAGTATATCACCAATTTTGATTAATAAAAATAAGTAAAATTATTAAAAGTAGTTAAAGTATTTTCTTAATGTTTATTTATTTTTGAGAGAGAGGGACAGAACACAGGTGGGAGAGGGGCAGAGAGAGACAGAGACAGAATCTGAAGCAGGCTCCAGGCTCTGAGCTGTCAGCACAAAGGCCAACACAGGGCTGGAACTCATAAGCCATGAGATCATGACCTGAGTTGAAGATGGATGCTTAACTGACTGAGTCACCCAGGTGCCCCAGTAGAAATATTAAATAAAGTTTTTATTAAAAAGAACAAAAAAAGCAGGCAGACATTGTATTCTTCCTAATGAAAGAATGGAAGAGCACCTATAATTTTTCAAAGGAATCAATCCTGAGTTTTCTCAGGTCTCTGAATGCAGAGACTTATAAATTTCTTCCAGTTTATAGGAAATATGCTATCTTCACTCCTCTCCCATTTTAAAAATGACTGTGCTATATCCATACTACCATATCATTTAGCTATTACATATTATAATCTCTCCCTTTTATTTTTTTTAGCCTTAGTTCTACAATTAACTATGTATTTAATACTCATCACAATTCTTTTTGTTGATGCCCTTCTAGTCATTTTGTCTGTCTGAATTCATTAGAAATAATGGATTCCTTAGGATAGGCTCATGGAAACAAAGCTCTCTGAGTTTTGCATGTTAACAAGAGTTTGAGCACTTTTTACCTGAAGGCCAGGTGTGCTGGGTATAAAATTTTGAGCTCATATTTTCTTTCTCTGAGTATCTGAAATATATTTCCTTATTTTCTTTTGGAACAAGAGTTGGTATTTAATAGTCTACTGAAAACCCACTTTCATTCTTTTATAAATCACAAGTTCTTTTTATCCAATGTCCAAATGATTTTTTTTCTTTTTTCTTTAAAGTCTGGTGGTTTTTTTAGAATACATGTTGGTGTTGATCATTCTGGGGTAGTCTCAAGGATACAAGAATTCAAAGAGCTCTTTCAATATGTGGTCTGACACTTTTTTTCTTTTAATTTGAGAAAAGTTTTGCTTTTTTTGTTTTTGTTTTTGTTTTTTTTTTAGTTATAATTTTTACGATTTGTTCTGCTCCCTTGATTCGGTTTTCTTTTTCAGGGACTACATATCGATATGTTAGATTTTCTTTGCTTATCTCCAATATTTGTCATTTTCTCTTGATCCTATTAAAATCTTTTTACAAATTTATTTTTTTAAATTCCTTCCTTTTTACTCTCTGAAGTCACTATGTTATTACCTTTATTTGCTCTTGTGTTCCTTATAATTTAGTCTTCTAGTGATTATTTTATGTGTAAGTTTTTCTTAAGTTTTGTCCCTACATTTCTGAGTTTTTCTAATTCTAATTCGTTGCTCTTTCCTGTCTCATATCATTTTCTTAAAGCCTTTAGTTTGTTTTGAAAGAGTATATTGCAAGGTTGTGTGTGTGTGTGTGTGTGTGTGTGTGTGTTTAATATGTCTTTCTGGGATGTTTTTGTTGTTTGTAGTGATGTTGTTCTGATACATATTTTATTTTTTGATAGTCACTTTGTATGGGAATTGACCTATATATATTTTTTATTCCTCATTTTAATGCGAATTTAGTTCTCTTGAATTTTTAGATGGAGGCTGAGTTCATAGAGTTTTGCTTACTTTGTAGAGCTCCCTCTTATGGTATTTTTATATAATGTTAAAAACATAGTGACAGCTTGCTTCCTGAGATTTCACAATTCTCTTCCCTTCATCTCTGTCCCACTTTTCTCTGTATCTTATCTTTTCTTTGCCTCTATCATCCCTATCCTGCTCAGTTTTGGTTACATTCCTGACTGTCTCCTCATGGGGCCCCTTCCTGGAAGGAGACTTTGTTAGTTTGCTAGTCAGTTTGGAGGGTTCAGAGGGACCAGATGGCTGGAGAATCTTCAACCTTCTAGTCACAGATTCAGCTGCTCTTCTCAGATTTGCCCACCACACTTTCCCGGATACACCTGTCGGTTATTTTTGTTTTCACCTTCGTTTTTGTTTTCATTTTTGTTTTGTTTTGTTTTGTTTTTCTTCTCCTGCTCACAGGCTTGCTCTAAATCCTTCCCTTGGATTCTACCTCGCAGTTGCCAGTAACGCTCAGGTATTGGGGCATTAAGTACTTTAGCAATATCCACTTATATTTTGGGACTTGTAAAGAAATCTTGTTGCCTACTTTTGTCACAGATGTGGTCCATGTGTTTCAGTTGTGCCATCTACATGCTCTGTTTTACGTCACAATTCTGGAAGGTCCAAAACTGTGCCATTGACACCACAGCCATCCTCCCAGAATTCCTCTACTAACTGGTTTCGCAGGACTTTACATCTGTGTTCCGTGTGATATTATACAAATTGGGCTGAGCCCACCAGTTGTTCCCCTGAGGCTGAAGGGCACCCAAGGACAGGAACCATGCTCTTCTTCCTTCTACTGACGCTTGTCACTGGACAGAATTGTGCTCTGAATGATAACGATGGGCCTGCCTCCCCATGACCGCTTGTGTGGTAAACAACAACTGGTTAACATTTCCTTATTCAAATTCAAGAGGAAACCAGCCTTTGTCCTTTCATTTTTCTCATTTTCTCTAGAATTAGCAGTAACAGTAATTAGGGATCTGCAGCCGGATCCCTAGAATACGCCTTAACGTGTTCACGTTTCTCTATTCTAACCCCAGAAGATGGACTGTGAACCAAGATTTAGAGTTAACATTGACCCTCCCTTTTATTATTTTTTTTTGGCCTATAAAACTTTTACTTGGTCTCCGTGTAAAATGTGCTGTTATAAAAGCACAAGGGCATACGTGTCTGAAATAACCTTAAGTGAAAAGAAGTAAATTAATTAGCATCCAGTAGATTCTTATTGTTAAGTGGGAATGTAGCCCTTCCTGTGGGGATTGCTGTTAAACAAGATGATTGATAAATTGTTATATTCGCACAGTGTCGCTCAGTGATATAATCATGCCTTTTGTAAATATTTAGTCAAGAGAGCAATCCAGCTGTTCCCAGTCAGGTTTCATCCAGTGTCAGCCAATGCTCTGTGCCTCTGATTTATCTCTCGTGCTGTTTAAGCATTGAGGAAGCTCACATTTTTATGAGCCTCTAAATACCCATAATAGTAAATAGTGAAAATGATGGCTACAATAGCAATAGCCCAAGTAATTATAAAGAAGGATATCTGCGATGGCCAGAAATAAGAATAAGGAAGAGGCTATTTTTTTTTCTTTCTTTGTGTAGAAATAAATGTCACTACCTCTACCTTTAGAGCCACTGTTAATACCAAGAAGCCCATCACCCCTCCTTAACAGGGTCATAAAAGACCCATGGATGAGACTAGAAAGTTCTGGTGAACTGAACTTCTAACCTTTGACCATTTGTTGGCTGAAGAATAGAAAAACGTTCTAGAATGTACTTTTCCATTGTCTTTTTTTGAGTTGTTCAGAACGAATCAGTGCTTGTTTTAGGAGTTTAGAGTGATGGCATTGGAAGAGGCAGAATTATTCTTCCTGAGCCCTTCAGGCTGCCCTGTGGAGGTGGGAGCAGAGAGGAAAGCCCCATATGGAGCAGGAGATGTCCTCTGCAGACACTTGTCCTACCAGAGGAGAGTGGGCTGGTGGGCTGGAGCCATGGTGGGAGAGGCCCCTGGAGGCAGGCACCTCACAAGTCTGGGAGTGTGAAGACTGAGATCTCTACCGCAGGCAGACACAAGAGTAACAGAATGCAGGAGGGTCAGGCAGTGGCTATCACTGTATGAATTAGCAGATTTATTAGTCCAAGGGCCAACAGATGGAACAGAAGTAGAGGTGTAAGATACACCTATTGCTCATGTTGTCTCCTGCTGTATTTCATGATTTGTCCAATTCCCTGTCATTTGGAATCAAAGACATAAAGAACTTCAGAGGTACCGATATTGAGAGGCCTTGCATTTCATCACCATTGTTTTCTGGGTTATGGCAGCCAGTCGCTCTACTATGAAGGTAGAATTATGGCAATCAGGGTAACAACGGGGAAAAATACACTAAAAATATGCAAGTTACATTTTGTTTTTTTTACCTAGAAAAGGTCTTTGTTGCGTGAGCTTCAGTTAAAGCTTATATGGTTGACTATTATTTAAATTAAAAGAAAGAGTGTATTCATTTTTGAGAGAGAGAGAAAAAGAGAGAAAGAGAGGGGAAGGGAATGAATCTGAAGCAGGCTCCATGCTATCAGCGCAAAGCCCCAGGTAGTGCTCGAACCCCCGAACCATGAGATCATGACCCGAGTCAAAGTCGGTCACTCAACTGACTGAGCCACCCAGGCACCCCGTGCTTGATCATTATTTAGAGCTTTGGGCTATGTTTCCATTTATGCAGTGAGCCACTGAACTTAGTATCTACTTTTTTTCCTAAAGGCTAAACTGATTCATGGAGAGGCATCGAGAACCCCAGTAATAATTGTAATTCAGGTGGATGATATTAAAAGAGTCAATGTTGTCGGTGTCTGCCCACCTCAGAGGAAAATCTTGTAAGAAATGTGAGCCAAAAGTGGAGCGGTTCACCATCAAATGAAAGGCCCACTACAAAAAGCTTTCCCAAAGATCCTGGCCAAGAGCTAGGCCATATTTTATGGGTGTAGTCAGCACAGTGGGAAGAATGGGGAAACTCAGCCGGGCCCATTATACATCTTACAACAGCCCCACCATTAATTAAGGATCTTTCTTGAAGGTAATATGACATTCTAAAGTCATAGCTTTAGAGAACCTTTTTAGAATTTGATAAGCGCTTCCTTGCCTAATGACTACCTTAGTTCCACAAGCAATAGGAACCGCAGTGAAAGACCCATTATTTACATTATTCCAATTGATATTTCCTCATAAATTACACTTTTGTTTTCCAGACCCATTACATTTCCTGTGTGGCTAATTATATTAGGCAGTTCCTTTAATTTACACACTGTTTCCTGCAATTTACACTCATTTCTCAGAAAATGCTGGGTAAGCATCCCCATTCTTTGCTTTCAAAGAGCAGACCAAGGTTATTGCAAGCATCCTACCAGTGTTTAACACCTTCCTTAAAGACCGATCACTTTCTTCTAACGTTTTCAGAAGGTGATCCAAGAGCAGATACTTTGATGTGACAGACTAATAAATAGGAACCGAGACTATGGGTAAATATGCAGATGTGAACAAATTGGGAGAGATAAAAAAATAGCATTGATAAGGGGTGGTCTACCATAGGGGATGGTCAGGGCAGCCCGGGAACTTGTAGATAATTTATAAGGAGACAGCACGTTCTAGAAGAGATTTAAATTTCACACCCTGGTGGTTTTTTTGTTTTTCCTTTCCTCTGATCTTCTCTTGATGGTTTTGTCTATTCACTCCATACCTGAATTGATGAAGTGAGGACCTGGTTATCAGTGACACTGTGCTCTAAATCCTACAAAGATGCTTCTACGGAGCAGTGTTTCTCAAACTTCTACAGTGGAACCCCTTCTTATCAGAGTTCCCAGCAGAAGCATGAAAGAGAAAGGGTGGGTTGTTTGCTTGAAGCAGAGGTGTCTTGCCCCCACCCTTCTAATTCTGGTCCTGGTTATTCAATTTATTGATTCACTAATAAGCATTTATGCTACACAAATCATGACCAGGGTGCTATGGACAAGACTGGCTACAGCTTGTAAGCAACCTGGACGATCACACAGGGCCCAGCACTTGGTTTATTGCTCTGCTGTCATGCTCTTGCAATTCTTAATTTTTGAACCAGCAGCCCTGTGTTTTCATTTTGAAGTGGGCCCTACATATGATTTATCTGGTCCTGATATAGCAGATACTAGAGGGGAAAAACACTAAACCCAATAGGGATCCTGACCCTAAGGAATTTACACTATACATCTGTTCTAGTTACTTAAAATCTAAGCCCTGTGGCTTTCCCTTCTGGAATATCCTCAAGAAAATTGCAAGGAGTATCATGGTGGTCCCAAGGCCGATGGTCATTGGGTTGATGTTGCTTAGCGATGGCCACTCTGGAGGGAAAGTCCCCTCCCTCTGGGCTGGAACATCAGTGGCTGCCACGTGATACAGAGGTTCCAAGAGCAGATTCTGGACACTCTTTGTTGGCCTCAAATGGGTAGAGTCTTTCTATATTTAGCCGTTGTTTGTGAATCAGACCGAAATTAGGACTGAGGGGTTCATCCAGTTTTCCCATGTCTAGGTTTTGGAAGCTGTTTTGATTTAACCAGGAAGCGTATACAAAGGCAACCTTCTCAGGTATTTACCGGATGATTGGCCTGGGCTGTGAATGGGAAGAGGGAAGCGTGACAGGATCATGAAACATTCCTGCCGCGCTCAGGGGACTGTTCGACTGGAAAATCCCTTTGCTGCTTGACTCAAAGCAACCAAAATAAGCAGACGTAACACTCTTGGCCCTTCCGAGTTTCTCTCCCTGTGGCCTACAGAAAGAAGTCCATGATTTGGACTGTTGCCTAGCATGAGGGACTTTCCTCTGTTGTGAACAGGACATCAAGAAAGAAAAAGGAAACACAAGGAGACTCTGAAATAAGTAGCATGGTTGTGAGACCTCATTTCCTTACATTTCTTTCTTTTTTGTGGGCCAACAAGCTCTTTGTAGGATTGCATGAGGTTGACTAATTTCACCGGTGTAGTCCTGCAAGGCAGCTGGCTGGCTCCCGGGTGGGGTCAGTGCCCCACACTGTGTCACTTAGGAATCTTCGGTGGCCAATGACAGAAAGTGAACTCAAACTACCATAAACAAAATGGGGATTTATTGGAAAGGTTTTGACCGACTTTTGGGACCCAAGGAGAAGAACGTGGCTTATCTAAGGAAAACGGGGACAGGAGTCTTGAGCCTTCGGGATGCTCTTAGTCTGTTGCCTGGTGCCTCCCTGCCTTTCTATTTCTGTCTTCTCTCTCCTTGCTGGGGGTGGGGGCGTCCCCATGGCCCACATGGCTGAAAACATGGCAGGTCACAGTTTCCAAGCACCTTATCTTGGGCCCAGTCACCAAAGAGAGATTAGTCTCTCTGCCTCAGTTTTGGCCTTAACTCCTGTAGAAAAAATGCTGTGGGCTCAGCTTGGGGCAGTTGACCAATTGGACTAAGAAGCTGAGGGTGTGGGATCACACTGACTGTGTGAAAACAATGGAAATGGCATGGGAGGGAGAGAGATAGTTTCCGGAAGGGGTTGGTAAGCCCATTCAGGAGTTTGCTCTATATACACAAACTGTAATTCAGTAATTCATATAGTGGTAAATTTCTTTCTTTTCCGGATAAGGTGACAAGACTTGATATATTTCAGGGCACTATTACGTGATAGGTCTGGACTTTATTAAGGGCTTTGACAAAGTTTCCTGTAATATTTGTGCAGATAAAATGAAGCTGTGAGGTGACAGACTAGCTTCAGGGAGAAGGGACGTCATAAGAGGGCAAAGGGAATAATGGAGGAAAGTCAGCTGGTTTCAGGGGAATCTATAGCAGGCAAGTTGGTCCTTTGGGATTGGAACCAGGAGCATCCAAGCTCGGAGGAAAGTCTGATGAGTGGGAGGGATGGCAGGCTTTAGTTGGAAGCGGGAATACCGACGAGGGCCCTTAAAGGGGAAGCCAGCCCATGAGGCGGGGGACACAAAGCAGCAAAGGGGGCGGTAAAGTAGCCGATCCAGGGGGATTTTGCATAGTTTCTCTCTCTTGTCCTTCAAATAGCTATTGCCTGCAGCTGAGCCTAGAGCAGTGCCTGACCGGAAGCGTGTGAACTGAATACCAGCCGAAGAAATCCACTTCTCTTTGGATGACCAAAGGGAGTAGATTAATGAGCTAACACCAACCAGCGGGCACTCGCCATGGCCAGCTTTAGGGCTGTACTCTAGGCTCCAGTCCTTGAACTGATTAATACTTTGAAGGAAGGCACAGAAAGTCCGACTTAGGCATCCAGGCAGGATAAACAGTGTGCTAGAAGGTAGAGTCAGGAGTCGTAACAACTTGGTAGGCTGAAGTCATGGGTGTGAATACAGAGAGCACTGAATATTTCTAAATGTGAAGTCCTTCACTGAGGTAATTAACGGCACAGGTACAGAATGGGGGTTTGGTGGCTGGAAAATCTGGCAGTGTCTATGAAGTGATTTTGAGGAGGTCACTTGGAGTCCATGGTGTGAATGGAGATTCCCATCAAAGCAAGCAGAATAGTCTCCAGAAACTGGTCTCCAGAATAGTCTCCAGAAACTCCAGAACTAGTCTTAGCGTCTCATGACGTCAGATGGTATTTGGGATAATTTAAAAGTGAAGTGCTATTCTTCTGAGGGGTTGGACTCATCATCCAGAAACTTGCCTACGGAGACGCTACGGAGGGGATTCCTGTTTGAGGTGGAAGCTTCAGCTACAAAACCTCTCATCTTCCTCGTGACTAAGAATCCAGGAGACCAGGTTCCCTTCTGAGCCCTGCCAATAAACAGGCGAAGATTTGGGGTAAGTCACTTGCACTCTCCGAGCCCCCGTAAAATGGGGTTAATAATTCCTGCCCCCTCTCTCTCCGAGGATCGTCACAAAGTGCAAATGAGAGAAAAAGAAAAAAACCCAGGTGAAAGGAGATTGAAAAGTAGAAATCATTCTCCCCTTGTAAGATTTTATTTCGACTCTTCCCTTTGTGGAGTTTTCCACAGCCGCCAACCTCCACAAGCCCTGCTTCCTGCAACCTCGCTCTCTTGACGTTTCATCCTCTGGAAAGTTTTGTTCAGGGGTTTACACTCGTGGCTTTGAAGCCATCTATCAAAACTCCTCTGCCAGGAACTGCATTAAGATGTTGGCAGCAGGTGGCTTATTCTCCCCAAATGTGCTGCTTGTTCCAACGAAGGAACGTTGGAGAAGGGTGGAGAGTGGGTTTTCTCCTCCTTCTGCCAAACCACATATATTACGATGCCATCTAAAATCTAAAGAGGCGGCTTCTTCCTCAGGAACTTTCCACAAGATTAGAGTGGGCTAACTTCATCGCACTAATTATTACTTTCTCGTCTTTAATAAATACACGAGTTACCATTGAATGGGCACCCCCGCGACTACGGTGTCAGGTGGCCCTCACACTTCCCGCACTCACCCCTTCGGGAGGGCTCCCCAGGAGCAGAACAGTGATCTGTACGCAGCAAAGGACGAAGGCAGTTTGTAATTCCATAAAACACTTTGAGGCTTTCAGAGGGTGCTGTATACATCAATAAATAATAATAATTTTCACTCTCTCTTCTTTGTAATACTCCCTTAGAAGGTTGAAAATAAAATTTCTTTTGCTATTGATTTTGTCCTTCTACATTTGGCAAACATTGATTTTTCCCTTTCCTAATGGAGCAGAAGCCAACAGAGCTGTATTTCATTTACCTCGCTCTCTGAACTCGGCATCACGGCTGATGTGAGCAGGACCGCAAGCGGCAACCAGGGACACCAAAGGCACTTGTTTAACTGGAGGGCACGGGGTCTCAGAAGACGTCGCCTTGCGTATCGTGCGTAGTGAGTTCCTGGTAAATGCTTGACTTCAGTGTAAGCCGGAATATTGTGACTGATGCAGGAAGGAAAAGAGCTTTGAAATGTGGAGCTGCACGGGGGGGAATGTTAACAGCTGGAAAAAGAGGAATGCGGGGCTAGGACGGGGTAAGGTGGGCGGGAGATGAGAACGTGTCCGTCTTAGGCTGCTGGCGTTGCCATAACACAATACCGCGGGCTGAGGGGCTCAGTCAACAGACACTTAGTTGTGACAGTTCTGGAGGCTGCAGGTTCAGGCTCAGGGCGCCAAGCATGGCCAGGTTCCTGGTTAGGGTCTCTTCCTGGCTTGCTGTGTCCTCACGTGGCAGAGATAGAGAACGAGTTCTCTGGCGTCTCTTCTTACAAGGGCGCTGATGCCACCCTGAGGGCCCCACCCCATGGTCTCGTCTCAACCCGGTCGCCTCGGCTGGCTCCCTAGCCATCGCACCGGGGATTAGGGCTGCCGCGTAGGAATTTGGGAAGACGCGTTTCGTTCCGTAGCGGTATCCTTCCCACATTGTCGATTTTGTGCCGGTCGTTTGGAGAGTTCTGCGCACAAGCATCACCTAATTTAATCTTCACGCCAGTGTCACTCCCCCTGCAGTGTGGCGAGCAGGTGCGCCTGGCACTTTGTGTTGCGTGCCAGATCTGTTAGGTGGAGGTGCGGGAGCCAGGTTCAGAGGTCCCGCTGTGTCTCAATGAGCTCCGTCCCAGCATGACCTGGGAGCCAGCTGCAGGTAAGAGAAATGCCCCGGGTGCCCATGTTTATTTCCATCTCACCGTGCTGAGCTAAGTAGGTTAAGCAGAGGATGCCAAGTTAGCAGGCGCACAGTCGATAGCGTTCCCTAGAAATGGAGCTCTCGGTTTTCTGAGGGGAGGAAGGAGGGACTCAGGGTGAGGCTCGAGCAACTTCTCAGGAAGGGCAAAGTCCGGGGCAAGGAGCAAGTGCATCAAGGCCAGGCTTTCAAGCGAGATCGTTGCTGGGGGTCCTTGCGGTGTGGTGACGGTGGTGATGGTCACCACTGCCTCTGGGCCTTGTGCCACGTGCCGGAGAATCTGCCCCCTGTGGCCACAGCTCAGGAGCGCGTAGGTGCCGGGAGACACAACCAGGAGCTGGGTGCTGTGCACACATTTGCTTAATTGAGAAGGCGAGCGCTGGGCTGCGAAACTCTTCTCATCAAACACTGAGCACAGTCCTGTGCTGAGCACTGGGAGAGAAAGTACATAATATGGGAAGACCCTCTAGGGTTGTCGTTTTCTTCTCGTACACCGTTCAACCAACTTTTCTCTCTCTGGCGGGAAGAGGGAGGCGATTACCAGATTTATTCGGAAGAAAACAAAATACACTCTAGCATGCGTGGAGGCAGTGGGCCCTGAATTCCCTAAAACTGACCTTTGGGTTTCCAAGAAAATCCAAGGGAGTCTGAGCGCACTGCCAGGTGATGTGACATCCCAGCATTAACGACTTCGGTAAAGATGTCTCTTTGGCGAACTCCTGTAAACTAAACTGTTAAGAATCAACATCGTCTTTTGAAGGCATGCTCTTCACGTGCTCGCTTACTGTTTTGTGAAAGCCTGCTGCTTCCGAAAAAGGTTTGAGGAAGCTCCTTGCTCTGGGGATTGAAACTTTATGGTTTCCATGATATGTACAAAGGGTGGGGGTCAAGGCAATTATCCTGATAAGGAAGGTTAAAAAGCCTTTCTCCTGAAAACCCGGATAATTGAAACTATCGTCTATTTCGGCTTCCTAGGCCGGATAATAGCTTCAGGTCTATACTCTGCACACCTAGACTCTCCAAGCAGAAACTGACGCAGTTTACAGGTTGGAACATCAGGAAATCTGACTGCAGCGTTAATGACAGGCCGGCGGCTGCGCTGCCAACGAAGAGAAAAGGAACAAACGCGGATCAACAGCCGTCTCATTCTTGTTCTTTTAAGCGATGTTAACCCACACGCTCAATGAAAACCGGAATGCACTGATGCAGAATTCCTGGAGCTCATGGAATTTTTGAGCAGTGTTTAACTTCTATATCCACTTTTCGGGAGGCGGTCTGGGGAGAAATTAACAAGCGAAAATTGCTCGGCTCTATAAACGTGAAGAAGTGGGCATGGGGGATGGATGGTCCTCATTTGCTAAATATACAGCTCCTTCCTCGGAGACATAAATAAGAACACCGCCTAAGTAGGTCAGATTTGAGCTTGGGTGGGCCTTTCAGAAGCCTTGAAAGCTGCACCGTGAATATGCACTTCAAAGCCAGAATCCATTTTTTGTGTGCACATTTTGTTCCCGAGAAGTTTTCCATCTGTTCTCATGTCATGGCTGTGCCACCGTGGCGTGTCCTCAGACTCTGAATTTCTGGCAAGCCACAGAGTTGATTTGTAAGCGTGGCAGGTAGAGGGGATCACTGGGAGACCCTCGCGGCCGGCACGGGGAGGGTGGGGGCTTCGGAGGAACGAAGGGGAGGTGCGGATGCTCGCGGGGCAACATCGCTGTCAGGGTCTCTTTCTGGGCTGCAGGACGTTGGAAGAGAGGAGGGAGGGGTCGCAAATGCCTCCCCGGCGGGGGTGGGGGGTGGGGGTGGGGGGCTGCCTGGAATGCAAAAAAAAAAACCCAAAAAAACAAAAAAAACCACCCAGCCTGACAAAGGTTAGTGAAGCTCTGCTGTTCTGAATTCGGGATTCTGACAGATTTAAACGCTTTTTCATCAGCGCCAGTGCTACGTGATCCGCCTGTCACTTTCCCAAGTGCCATCTCCCCGACTCCTTTTTCGAGGAGCCCCGCGAGGGGAGGGAACTTTCTCACTAACATGTCACTCAATCCACCCACCCAGACACCCACGGCTCGTGGAGACTGGCAAAAAAGAAAAAAAAAAAATCTGGATTTTGTACCAACTTGAGAAAATGCTTCAAGCCTTCCTCCCATACGTGTGATTTATGGGATGTGACACGACTCTGTAGTATTGTTATCAAAAAGCTCGAGGTTTTAGGTGAGGGAGGGCGTGAAGGAACTCTGTTATTTTCCCAAGCTATAGTCTCACGAATAAGAGGAGAATGCACGTTTCCGGTACCGGGATTGGCTGGCATCGGCAGAATTCTGATGGTGCTGTTAGGAGCCATGTATGAGAATTGCTTTTGTCTGCCCTTTGAAATGGAACAGTTTTCTCTGCTGGCCGCTCACTGGTTCCATCCACTGCCCATCAGCTTCCAGTGCCCATCTGATCTATTGGTGTTGCAGCCAGTAGATCTCAAGTGGCACCCAGCCTCTCCCATTAGAAGGCACAGAACTCCAGGATCAGGTCCTACCAGCTCCCTCCAGCCAGGAGATCGTGACAATAAACGCCAGGGGAACAGAGGGCTTCCAACAGGGGAGCCACGGCTGAGGGAGCCCCTAGTAGCTTTGCAGCACCCACATCTTGGAACACAGGGGGATACCTGAGCCAGAGGGCACAGGTTCTCCTCCCAGTCCCATGGCCTCTGAGATTACAGGCCCTGGCTCTGTTTCTTTATCTGTAAAAGGAGAAGGTTGAATTGATGATGTCTCCTGACTCACAGAGTTCTGGGATGCTTTTATTCCATGGGTAGATTTGGGGATAATTGGTATTCACAGAGTTAGAGGTGCCTTATTAGAATTCGTCTGGTTCAAGGGATATTAACTTGGGCTTTATGAATTGATAACAGGCTCGAAGATAACTTGGGTAGGTTAGATGGATCCCTTAGGAGTGTACATAACGCTTGAGGTGTTTGTGCATTATCTCTGGGAAGAGTGACCATAGCATGCGTTGGAGTTTTCAAAGGAGTCTAAAATCTGGAAAGGTCAAGATCTACCTTGAGCAGGATCCTCTGGTCCAAATTCCCTATTTTGCAGTGAGGAAAGAGGGTGGGAAGGTACCTGGCTTGCATAAACTCTTGGTGCCACAGCTAGAAGTTAAACAGGGGTTTCTGCTTTCTGGTGTCTGCTCCCTCAGCCCTACTGTGGTGTGCTCTGGGGGATGGTGGCGGTGGTGGTGAGAAGGGTCTTCTACGGTGACCAGGGCTCATCTACATCTGGCTGGGCATGTCCGAAAAGAGGTCCAAGAGATCGCTTATAGCGCCAAAGCCACAAAACACACTCCGA